>NC_092384.1:65209258-65509258 GCF_030028105.1 Mobula birostris | reverse complement strand
AAAACTTATCTGTCCATGTTGAACTGAAATTTCTCCAGGTTCCATGTCAGTCCACACCCTGCATGTCTCTTTAGGACAGTGTGCAGTCTCTAATCATGCAGTTTCCAGATAGGCGCATGTACAATCACAACATCTGATATGTTTTCAGCTCCTTCAGTTCCAGCTAAAGCATTTGCTATCTCATGCTGGTACTGCTCACTGGCTGATGACACACCCAATTTCAATCTCAAGCTGCTGATAGCCCCATTTCAAGTCTAGTTTGCTAAACACTGCAGCTCCATCCATACTCTGTAGTATCTCATCTACATTTGGAATGGGATATCTCTCCCTCACAATTGCTTCATTTGCCCTTCTCATGTCCTTCTGATATCCTTGTCAGGTTTTGGTAAAATTTCTACCAGGTTAATCCAAGCAGTTTCTCAATAATGTCAGTTTTCATTAGCTGGTCAATTTATTTCTCAACAGCGTCCCTTAAGTTTTAAGGCGTGCGTCTGAGTGGCTGAGCTATAGGCTTTGCCTTTGGATCAATGTACAGACTAGTCTGCGTAAGGTTCAGCTTTCCTACCCCTTCAAACACTTTTGGGTACTGCAACTTAAGTGACTCTTTAATGCCTGTCACGACTGACACATTTTCTCCATTCTTTAACACACCCAATTTTGTAGCTGTTTCTCTACCGAGGATTGGTTCACCATTGCCCTTCATCATGAAGAATTCTGCCTGGTCTGTTCTGTCTCCAACACTTATTTCACATTCAGACACCCTGCTAAACCTCCACTGATGTGCTGGATGAATATGGGTACAGCTTTCTCTTCTGTTTAGGAATACATTAATGGTACTTAATCTTTTCCAACTTCCTTTCACCCAGTATATTAATTCTGGCTCCTGAATCTACTAACATGCACAGCTTTACACCTCCTACACAAAAAAGTAATTTTTTTCAGATGACTGTCTGATTAACAACAAATGCAAATTCCTTCTGTTCATCCCCAACGTTGTTCAATTTTTTTAATCCTTCTGTCTGGCGCATTTTTGCAAAGTGGTCCTTTCCCGTGCATTTTCTGCACATCTGTAGCATGTCCTTTCATTTGTATTAGTAGGCTTTCTTTTTCCCTCGTGTCTTTTTGCCATGTATTGCGTCCTCACGGTGCTCAGTGTCTGCGGCTCCCTTGGAGTGGCAAGGCTGTCAGTCGTTCCTCTACTTTTTCAGATTGTGCTGCTATTTATAGAGTGTGTCAGGCCCCGCATATTCTCTAATACCACTCTCTGCACATAGTGTCTGAATTACATTTTCCCACTGTGGCATCCCTGATTTGGTTGTCTGTGTCCATTAGAGAATTACAGTCTTCTGCTGCCTGCCGAACGCCAGTAGAGAACTGCTGAACCGTCTCACCCTGTTTTTGGGCAAGCTGATGAAAATGCTGCCGGGCAAATTTAGTGTTGACCTAGGAAACAGAGTATGCATCCTCTGTGACTTGTCCGGCGCTTGGCAGCATTAGGAATATATCCTGCACATCTGGTCCTGCACATGCAAAAGTAGTGCATTAACTGACCTTACCATCTCAATACATGGCAATTAAGGTTTTAGCTCCCCTGCTGCCTCCCCATCCCTGAAAATGATTGCAAGCTCTGCTTATGCTGCATGAAGTCCTTTCTAAAGTTCCATCTGTTGGAGTGGCTCATGATACACTGACGCTGTAATACCATATGTTGTTTTAACACCTCCCTTTCTCCCAGTTCCTTTGATTCTCAGCATTTTAATCTTTTACTGTTCACTTACTGCAGGGATCTTGCGTGTGGAACATAAAGAGTCCAGAATGAAGATGACTTGTTGGAGTTATGTGAGACCTTGGTTGGAGTGTGCCAACTGGTTTTGTCTCCTGACCTAAAAAAGGGAATGTACATGCAAGAGGGAGTGCAGTAAAAGAGAGTATAGACCAGTCTCAGTGGTAGAGGGTTTGTCTCATCAAGACAGATAGACTAGGCCTGTACTGTAGAGCAGGGCTTCTCAACTGGGGGTCCCTGATCCCCTCAGTTAATTGTAGGGGTCCCTGCCGGACTCTAGAAGGGTGAGAAGCGTTTTCATGGAAACTTGTGAATTCCCTGCAGGGTTCAATAGGATGAACGTGGGGAGAATGTTTCCCATGGTTCGGGGTGCCTGGAACCAAGCGTTATAATTCCAGATTAAGCGGTAGCTCATATTGGAATGGGATGAGGAGAAATTTCTTCAAGCCGAAGGTGGTGATTTGTGGGAATTCTAGATCCTGGAAGGGCTGGGGTTTCATTATTGATTTAATTTACAAGGAAAATCAATAGATTTCTGAACATTAAGGGAATCAAGGGACATTAGATTAGTGCAGGGAAGTGGTGGTGAGGCCTGCACGTAACATTTTAGGAACAGCTTTTTTCTCTTCACCATTATATTTCTGAATGGTCCATGAAGACTAGCTCACTATTACTCTTTTGCACTAGCTATGGAGCAAATCTGTAACTTATAACAATTTTTATGTATTGCACTGTACTGCTACCACAAAACAACAAGTTTCACAATATATCAGTGATAATGTGATTCTGAACATCATGAAATGGTTGCTTATCTGGCTCCAATCAACAGTGAAATTTCTTGTCCCATTTACCTTTCTATGATCGAAAAATACTGCTGATCATAAAGAACATAAATATCTGCGACATTACTGAGTGGTTATGGCCCAACGCGTGGAGCAGGTCCTTACTCCGCGTCGCGGCCTACTACAGCGGACGTTGGAAGCAATGCATGAGGACGCAGAAGCACAGTAAGTGCGCTGGTATTCAAACAAGACTTGAAACGGATCTCTGCGGGCCCGTGCTCCCGACAATTCTACATGCTAATATCCGGTCACTAGAAAATAAGATGGATCGCCTGTGTCTGGCTCAGAACCAGTGGGAGGTAAGAGACTGCTGTGCACTTGTCCTGACAGATACACGGCTCCAGGATACACTTTGAGATTCAGCTATTCAACTAGAGGGCCTCATTCTCTTTCGGTTTGGACAGAAATGCTGCAACCTCTGGTAAGAACCGCAGAGGAAGTCTGTGTGTCCATATCAATAAGAACTAGTGTGTAAATGCCTCGGATAGTAATGACCCACTGCCCACCGCAGATAGAGTTTTTAATGGTGAAATGCAAGCCCTTCTACTTCCCAAGGGAGTTTACCCTGATTCTGATTGTTGCTGTTTCCATACCCAACCTCCATCCGTGCCAGTGCTGGAGAACAGAAAGAATTTGCATTTGTTGTTAATCAGACAGTCATCTGAAAAATTTACTTTTTGTGTAGGAGGTGTAAAACTGTTCATGTCAGTAGATTCAGGAGCTACGGCCCAAAATGTCACCTGTACTTTTTTCCACAGATGCTACCTGGCCTGCTGAGTTCCTCCAGCATTTTGTGTGTGTTGCTTAGTCCTGCAGAGTGGTCCCAGCATGTCAACTTTGCAACCAGAGGAGAGAGTATATTAGAATGGGTCTACTGTATACCAACGTTCGTGGAGCCTACAAAGCTGTCCCCTGCCCTCACTTCAGATACTAAGATCATGTATCCACAGACCTGGCGAAGGGTCTCGTCCCGAAACGTCGACTGTACTTTTTTCCATAGATGCCGTCTGGCGTGCTGTGTTCCCCCAGCATTTTGTGTGTTTTGCTTGGGTTTCCAGTATCTGTAGATTCTCTCTTGTTTATCCATTTTGCTAATCCCTGCATACAGAGAGCGCTGGTTAAACCAGTCAAACCAGTTTACAGGGAGATCAAGACCTGGCCGGAGGGCGCCACCTCAGTGCTGCAGGACTGTTTCAAAAGCATGGACTGGAGCGTATTCGGGGAGGCAGCTGTCTATGGTTATGAAGTCAACATTGATGAAAATGTGGGATTGGTGCCTGGCTACATAGGAAAATGCATTGAGGACGTTACCATGAGTAAACACTACACTGCCGGGGGATAACCAGAAACCATGGTTGACTACAGAGGTTGTGCACTGCTCAGGGATCAGGGTGCTGCGTACAGATCAGGGTGCTGCGTACACATCAGGGGACAGGGCGACTCTGAGGTCAGCAAGAGCCACGCTCTCTCTTGCCATCAGGAAGGCAAAGCAAGAGTACTCAGAAAATTCACAGACACCTTTATGACACCAGGGACACGTGGTGCATGTGGCAAGGTACAGTAAGACAAGGTCCCTTCACAGATTACAAGTCCACTCTGCGCGTCAACAACAGCAATGCCTCCCTTCCTGATTGGCTGAATGTGTTCCACGCACGATTTGATGCAATGAAGTGTGTGACATCGAGGAACAGGCACCTTGTCCGGCTGGGGCCGGGGTGAGGAGGATCCCTGCTGGGGTAAATCCTCACAAAGCTGCAGTGCTAGACAACGTACCTGGTCAGGTGCTGAGAGATTTTGTGGTCCAACTAACGGGGATCTTCTTTAAATTTCTCTTTGCAACAGTCTACTGTCCCTGCAGGCTTCACGGTAGCCACCGTTATTCCAGTGCCCAAGAGAGCAACGTTAACTATCCTGAACGATTACCACCCAGCGGCACTGACCTCAAACAATCATGAGGTTTTGAGTGGTGCAGGAATGGACCGTTTATAATCCCAGCTTCCAGCTACTTTGGACCCTTTCCAGTTAATTTATCACTGGTCCACTGATGATGCCATAGCCTCTGCCCCCCACTCCGTCCTGTCCCACCTCGGAAATGATGCCTCATACACCAGGATGTTGTTCATCGACTTCAGCTTGGCGTTTAACGTGACCGCCCCTCAGAGGCTGGTGGGTGAACTGTCCTTGTTGGGACTCAGCACTCCTCTCCGTAATTGGATTTTGGACTTCTCGACAGAAAGACCCCAGTCATTCCAAGCTGGCAGCACCATCACACTGAGCACTGGTGTTCCCCCGCCCCCCCCCACCACCACCAGGGCTGTACACTCAGCCTGCTGCTGTTCACGACTGTGCTGACAGATCCAGCCCAAACTACACCGTCGAGTTCGCTGATGACACAACAGTGGCTTCCCTCATCAGCAACAATGATGAGTCAGCATACAGAGAGGAAGAAGAGAGGCTTGTCAAACGGTGTGAGAACAACAACCGGCGTCTCAGCATGGGCAAGATAAAAGAGATTGTGGTCTTCAGGAAGGGGCAGGGTCGACTACTCTCCATTGTAAATCAATGGCTCTCCTGTGGAGAGAGTGCAGAGCACAAAATTTCCTGGTGTGCACATAATGGACACTCTAACCTTGTGTGGGATGGAAACTGCAAGGCATTGGGCCGCTGGACCCTACAGAGGATAATAAAAACCACCAAGAGGATCACCAGGGTCTCCCTCCCCCTGTTTGTGACATTTACCGGGAGTGTTGTATATGAAGGGAACGGTCAAGATGGCGTCTGCGTAGAACACTCCTTTGGTTGACATCTTCTGGATAGACCACAAAACCATTTATTTCACTTCTTTTACATCTGTTTTTTTTATCTTCAATGTGTTTCTGGAGCTGCTAGAGCCTGTGATTTCCAGTTTGAAGATCGGTTGAGCGATCAAGCGTTTTGCTGTATCCGCAAAGATTCCAGGAAGCGGTGAGCGTGAACCCTCAGGCGATGAAACTATGAAATGGGGCGCGAACGGATGTTCAACTCCATTTCGCCAATTAAAGCTTCCATTATTTGCCGTTTAAAGCGACAAGAAAGATTGAAACATCGAGGTGACTGAGGAAGGTGAGCACTGGTGGCCTTTTGATTGCCGGTAGGATCGCTCTGCTGACGAAAAGGAGGCCTGTGTGGCCTGTCACTGTGCCCGAAGTCTCTCTCTTTCGATAAGGCTGGTGAATGTTACTGAGGTTTCTGTGTATGGATTTTAGACTGTGGAATTCAGGTTGGTGGGTTTGCTGTTTCTCTCTGAACTGACCTCCGTGGTTTTTCTTTGTTTCGTGGCTATCGGAGAAGAAGAATCTCAGAGTTGTGTACTGCAAATATACTTCGATAAGAAATAAGTGGGCCTTTGAACCTTTGAAGGGCCTGAAGCATTATTGAGGATCCCTACCTCCCATCTCCAATTACTTTGACCCACTACTGTCAGGAAGGAGGAATAGTCATAGTCATACTTTATTGATCCCGAGGGAAATTGGTTTTCTTTATAGTTGCACCGTAAATAATTAAATAGTAATAAAACCATAAATAATTAAATAGTAATATGTAAATTATGCCAGGAAATGTCCAAGACCAGCCTATTGGCTCAGGGTGTCTGACCCTCCAAGGGAGGAGTTGTAAGGTTTGATGGCCACAGGCAGGAATGACTTCCTATGACGCTCTGTGTTGCATCTCAGTGGAATGAGTCTCTGGCTGAATAGTCATAGTCATAGTCATAGTCATACTTTATTGATCCCGGGGGAAATTGGTTTTCGTTACAGTTGCACCATAAATAATAAATAGTAATAGAACCATAAATAGTTAAATAGTAATATGTAAGTTATGCCAGTAAATTATGAAATAAGTCCAGGACCAGCCTATCGGCTTAGGGTGTCTGACCCTCCAAGGGAGGAGTTGTAAAGTTTGATGGCCACAGGCAGGAATGACTTCCTATGATGCTCTGTGCTGCATCTCGGAGGAATGAGTCTCTGGCTGAATGTACTCCTGTGCCTACCCAGTACATTATGTAGTGGGTGGGTGACATTGTCCAAGATGGCATGCAACTTGGACAGCATCCTCTTTTCAGACACCACCGTCAGAGAGTCCAGTTCCATCCCCACGACATCACTGGCCTTACAAATAAGTTTGTTGATTCTGTTGGTGTCTGCTACCCTCAGCCTGCTGCCCCGGCACACAGCAGCAAACATGATCGCACTGGCCACCACAGACTCGTAGAACATCCTCAGCATCGTCGGACAGATGTTAAAGGACCTCAGTCTCCTCAGGAAATAGAGACGGCTCTGAATCTTCTTGTAGACAGCCTCAGTGTTCTTTGACCAGTCCAGTTTATTGTCAATTCGTATCCCCAGGTATTTGTAATCCTCCACCATGTCCACACTGACCCCCTGGATGGAAACAGGGGTCACCGGTACCTTAGCCCTCCTCAGGTCTACCACCTGATCATCAGGACTAGGACTGCCAGACTGGTTAATACTTCTTCCCTCTGGCTGTGAGAGTAATGAATACCCTGCAACCTCTGACATCTTCTCTCTAGGACAGTGAGCTGAGTACTGCACTGTTTACCCGTGCTGCACACTACAGGTCTTTGAATAACATTTTATTAATTTACTTATGGTAATATTTTGTTTGTGTGTGTGTGAGATATGATTTTTGGGTGAACTGTGTTCTGGACAAATGTTTCGTTTGGCTTTGTATAACTACAGTGAGATGACGATAAACTTGAACTTGAAATGCCAGCAGAGGCTTGAAGGGCCAAATGTTCAATTTTTGCTCCTAGTTTTGTTTTTCTGAAATAGTCTTTCAGTTGGGTATTCCCTTTACTATTTAACTCTTCCTAAGTTTGACTGAAGCTCTCATTGTGGACAAGAACCTGGGGAATCACACAAAAGTAATCGATTGTTCTACAGCAGATTCATCAATCCTGCCTGATGCCCATACCGTAATAGCTGAAATATCAGCTTGGCACATCCCAGACCCACGTATTCACTTGGCAAAGAGTCAGGGGGGAAAAAAAGTACAAAAAGAAAAAAAAAATCCAGGATTAATCTAGGAAAAGTACTTTGGAAAATTCTTCCCTGCCTTCCTCAGGTGACCGAAACCAGTCCAGACATCCAGTACTGCAGCCTGGAGCCAGTCTTACTTTGAGCTGGTCATGGAAGTAAACTTTACTATATCATGTTGCACTGTTTGTGTAGGTTAGTGTGACAATCAAACTAAAAATAAGACACAGGAACCTCGGAACTGATCTTTCTTTATTGCTCTGACCTGCTATCATATTTGTATGTTGCAGTTAATGCAGGGAGGGGAGTCTCCGAGGACCCTGTGGGAGACTAGGTGATGAGTTGATACGTAGCAGGAAGGAGTACAAGCAGGAAAATCTCTGGCTGGTGTTTAAATTCGAGGCTGGAGGTGTAAAAGCAACATACTGCAGGAAGTCTGAAATAAACAGCAAACGTTGGAAGTCCTCCAGGCAGAGAGTGTGAAGAAATAGATAAGCAAACAGTGCAGATGAAGGAAATCTGAATTAAAAAGAAAGTGGCTGGGGATACTCTGGAGGCTAGACCACATCTATGGAGAAAAGAAAAAAAGTCAGTGATTCAGGGCGATAACTTTCATCAAATTTGGATGAAAGGTCATTGATCTGAAAGGTTAGCTCCGTGTCCTTCTGTACAGTTGCTCCCTGACCTGCTGAGTTCCCCCAGCATTGTCTGCTTTCGGTTCAGCGGTCGCATACCCACGTTAACACTGTATTGAGCTGAAGGAATATAAAGTCCAAAGAGCAGGACGTGGTTACAGTTCGGAAGGTGTAAGTGTGGGCTTGTTATTGAAGGAGGATGTGGAGTTGGGAAGAAATGCTCTGCCAGGTGGTGTTGTAGTTAGTGCTGCTGTCTCATGGCTCCAGGGACCCATGCTCGATCCTGATCCTGGTTTCTTCTGTGCAGAATGTATGCACTCCCCATGAGCCATTCTGATTCCTCAACTTGCTCCGGTTTGCTGTGCCATTCCAAAGATGTGCTGGTGAGTTAATTAGCAACTGTATGGCCATTACAGGAGTGGACCTGGAGCTGATTTGAAGCGGCGGATCTGGGGCGAGGCAGAGACGAGGAGGGCGACCCTGAGAGTGACGAACAAGCCGACTGATTTAAGCACCAGGCCAGATTGGAAAGTTTTGGGTATGGGCTTAATCGAGGCAGTGGGTCCTAAGCTCGAGAGCATATCGAAGTGGCAGGGCCCAGGACTGAGAGCGGCGAATGACCCACTGTTTGGCCAATTTAAGCTCTGGGCCAGATTGGGTGTTGTGCTGGAGGCGAGGGATGGGCCAGCGTTCAGCTCACTGCTCATGAGGTTTACTCCTCTCCGCACTGAACTGAGGCTGTGGCCTGCAAATAATGGGCTCTTGGACCGGCTGTGACTGACTTTGTGGCTGTAGACTCACTTTCGTGAACTTCTGTTCTGAGTATCATTTGCCTACTTTTATTGTTTGAAAGATTTGTGTTTTTCTGCACATTGGGTGTTAAACCGTCTTCTTTTATGGATTCTATTGTGTTTCTTTGTTTTGTAGCTGCCTGGAAAGAGACGATTCTCAAGGTTGTATATTGTACACATATTTTGATAATAAATATACCGTGAACTTTGGTGATAGCCCCTTAGTGTAGGTAAATGGCACAAAAGAATACAAAATGAGTTGACTTGGGAGAGGATAAGCTGTGT
The DNA here is from genome assembly GCF_030028105.1 of Mobula birostris. Classification (NCBI taxonomy): domain Eukaryota; kingdom Metazoa; phylum Chordata; class Chondrichthyes; order Myliobatiformes; family Myliobatidae; genus Mobula; species Mobula birostris. The sequence goes on along the minus strand of NC_092384.1, from coordinate 65,499,889 downwards.
TGCAAGTGAGGAAAAGAGGAATAGTACCATAAGACGTCAGAGCAAATTAGGCCATTTGGCCCATCATGTCAGCCCTACCAGTTGATCGTGGCTGATTTATTTTCACTCTCTCACTCTGCAGTAACGGGATGGGTTCAGTGGATTTTGGTGGTAGTGCGATCACTTGGGTTAGGTATGATGTTCTCCTAAGGGGTTTGTTGCTGAATCCTTGGGTGGCTGTAGAGGCTGATCTAGGATCCACGTACTCTGGTGTCGTGTGGGCAAGAGTAAGTGGTGACTGTGGCTGTAGCTAGTGGTTGAGTCTTTTGATTGTCCTCCTATTGCAGCTGCCACATTCTCTGCACCACCATGAAGGTTGTTCTTATTAATACAGCTCCCTCTTGAGCAGATTTCCTCGAGGTGTATCTATTGCGTGCAGTGTCTTCCCAGTTGTTAGAGTTAATGTTGAATTTCTTTAGGCTGATTTTAATGTTATCTTTGAAGCATTCCTTTGTCCACCAGGGACTTGCTGACATTCCTTCAACTGAGAATAGAGGATCTGTTTGGGGAAGATGTGAGTTAGGCATCCTATCCATTGGAGTTGAGGCTGCTTTGTTGTGGTGGAGGTGCTGTTCATGTTGGCCTGCTCCACTACGCTGGTGTTGGTGCATCTGTCCTTCCAGCTGGTCCTTAGAATCTTGAAATCCCTGAAATAACACCTTTTTAGAAATGTGAATCAACAATATCAGACTTGGTGTGGCACCAGCTTCCAGAGATTCACACCATCTACACACAAAATGTCGAAAGTTGAACAAGCAGTTTTCATTTGTGGAGGAGACAGACAACTGAGTTTCGGGTGGGTAGCTGCTGGCACTGATATCCCTTGTCTGGACATTTACGAGAGGTGGAAGGAAAGATTGAGGGCAGCTTTGGGCAAACATTAAAGCTCAGAACAGCAATAGTGAGATCTTGCCGAGGGGAAAGGGTAACGGGCAGAGGAAGACACGGTTTCAAATTCGCCTCCATAAAAGGAACTTGGTTAGTTTTGAGGGTGTGTGCAGACGTGGATCTCCGCAAACGGGTGTGATAGCGAGCCTGGTGACTTTACTGCATGGGCAGTGGCAGCCTCTTTTTCTTCCCCATGTACTGACACATTAACAGTCCTGGTGAGCCTCTTAGCACTTTTATTTTGGAGATTTTGTGCATTAGTTTCTTTGATTACCGTTGCCCTGCTCCAAGAAATAACAGACTTGGGATTCTAAAGGGGATTTAATGCAGCTGATTCCTCTCGCAATTACCCCCCACCTTAATCCGGCACACACTGGGAGAGGAATTGGTGGTAGTATTAAACCTCTCTCCCTCCCTCCTTTGCAGAGACTGTGAAAACAACACGGTTCCAGTGTCGAAGAGGGTGTTAGGTTTTTCTGAAGGAATTTGAGGAAGTGACGGAGCGAGGTGGTGGGGGAGTTGTGCTCAGGGGGAGCTGTATCGTGAGTTGCCAGATATTTGGCTGTTGGAGGCAAGTGGAGGCTCCAGGCCGGCGGGCAAACTGCTGCACAGATGGAAACTTGATCACCCACCCGCTCAACAGACTGTTTGATTTATTTAAGTCGAGCAGATGGTTGCGACAGGAGTTTGTTTAAATTCAGTGCAGGGCCGGGCGAGGATCCAGGGGCCGTCCTTGCCAGAGAAATGTTTCATTGACTTCTAGGCTACACTCCTTCCCCTCCCTGAAATTCTGCTCTTATCGGCCCGGTGCACAGCGTCGTGTTTGTTTTGGGTGTCGTGGGGGGGGGGGGGGGGAGAGACAAGGGCGAAGGTTAGCCGGGGGGGTGGGTGATGCAGAGTGTCGGTGGGTAGTGCAGGAGGCGGTGGCTTGGGTAATCAGTGCGGTGGGCAGGGAGCGGGTGTCCTTTACTTTCCTCACCAACTCTCATTCTCTCTCTCTCTCTCATACACACACACACTGTATCGATTAATGGCCGTGCTGTAGAGTTTTCCTCATCTCAGCCTCCCACACTCGCGGAGGGCGAATGCCGGGCTAAAATTAGCAAGAATTTTTGAATTTTTTGTTTCCCTTTTAATTCCCGTTGATTCCCGCATGTGAGGGAAACTTCTAATAAAAGCGTGGAGCGAGGGGAGCTTATTCCTCTCCAAAGCTGGAATAATTCAGGAAGCCAGGCGACGAGTGCCAAGTTAACGCTGTACGTCAGCCAAGACCTTGCTTGTTTGCTCGTCTTTCTGGAGCCAGAACCTGACCTTATTAACTTGGAGGGCAGCTGCCTTATTAAAACATCTGGCTGAGAGAGCCCAAATAGTCTTTATATTGTCTTCCTGCCCGCGTGACCTCGCTTTACCTTGCAGGAATGCTGACAAGCCTTCACGCAGCTGTTGAGAATTTCAGTGGGGTTACTTTCCCCTCTCGTTCTGTCTCTCTGTCTCTGCTGTCACCACGGTCATCTGCCTGATAACGTGCTGGGCCTGTTCCTTTGGCCAGTGACCACCGTCAAAACTGTCAGCCCAAATTTATAACGGCATTGAACGGAGACCAAGAATAACACAACAGCCTTTTACTTTTCTTCCGAGCCACTGCACTTCTTCCCCGCCCTTAAGACAGGGCAGAAGAGTTTTGCTTGGAACAGTTTATTTTCACTGGGTCCCCCAGGCCTGGCCTGGGATTCACTTGGGTCTGAGTCAACAACCCTTACTTTAGTGGCCTTTATGCACCTCTGACCCTTTGAGGGATTTCTGGCACTTTTCACTTGTTGCTTTCAATTGGAAACTCGAATCCCCTGCAAGCAGTTTTTTCCCCCTTAAAACGTATTCTCAAGACACAAAGAGACACTTCAAAGTTCTAAGTAAATTTATTATCAAAAATACATGTATATTACCACAGATAACCTTGAGATTCATTTTCTTGTAGGCATTTTCAATAAATCCATAATCGAATCAATGAAAGGCCAATCCAACTTGGTGTTCAACCAGTGTAGAAAAGACAATAAACTGTGCAAATACTGTACAAAAAGAAAAAATAATAAGAAATAAATAAGCAGTAAATATAGAGAACATGAGATGAAGCGTCCTTGAAAGTGAGCTAGTAAGTTGTGGGAACAGTTCAGTGATGAGGCGAGTGAAGTTGGATGGAGTTATCCCCTTTGGTTTGAGATCCTGATGATTTATGGGTAATAACTTCCTGAACCAGGTGCTGAGTCCTGTATCTTCTTCACTTGGACCAAGGAAGAGAAGAAAAATGAGAAACTGAGCTGCTAAAGAGAAAAGATACTTGTGAGGCAAACAGGGAGAGCATTATATGACTGAGGATGTGGTGAAGTGATTTGAGGTGCTGTGGAACGGGTAGCGGGTTGGCATGTGAAATGACACCTTTTAATGTGCAATTATCTAGCAGCTTCTTCACCCACCATACAAACTTTGGCTCTTCTGTTTTCCTGCAGTGACCCACCTTGTTGCTCAATTGGCTGATTCCTCCTCTATCTAAGTAGCCACTCTCCCTAAATAAGTGTTTGAAATATTGTGCTCAGCTCTGGTCGCTTCATTATCTACATCAACAATCTGGATTTTTCTTTTGCCTGGTAAGCTGCCGGTGTTTAGGGCTGCAGGGAAGGTCCTTGATCTCGCATTCACAGCTTCCTTCATCGTGTCAGTCGCTGCCTTTTGGTTTACTGTCAGTCATGCAAGTCCCGGGTGGAGACTCAGGAATACTGTCGCACACAGATGTAGAAAGATTCTTCATTGCTGTTTCTGTGACAGTTTTGTTTGACCAGTCAGGGTCGTTAGCACTGAGCTGAATCCCTGAACCTGGAGGATTGGTGGACCATGCTTTGTCTGGCCTCTACCCTTTGACCTGATTGGCATGGGTGACTTAAAGCCCTGGCTCCAGCCAGCATAATTCTCTAGATCTATGAGGGACGCAAGCCTCCAAACCACAACAAGGTTGTGTTCCTCTTGGAAGAATGATCTGGGTGATAATGTGGTTAACTGGATCAGGCAAATTTGCAGATGACGCCAAGTTTGGGGGTGTAGTGGACAGCAAGGAAGACTATCAAAGCTTGCAGCAGGATCTGGACCAGCTGGAAAAATGGCAGGTGGAATTTAATGCGGGGAAGTACAAGGTGTTGCACTTTGGTGAAACCAGCCAGGGTTGATCTTACACTGAGGAGTGCTATAGAACAAAGGGATCTCAGAATACAGGTCCAGAATTCATTGAAAGTGGTGTCACTGGTAGATAGGGTTGTAAAGAAAGCTTTTGGCACATTGACCTTCATAAATCAAAGTACTGAGTACCAGAGATGGGATGTTATGTTGAAGTTTTATAAGACGTTGGCGAGGCCTAATTTGGAGGATTGTGTGTAGTTTTGGTCACTTACCTACAGGAAAGATGTAAATAAGATTGAAAGAGTACAGAGAAAATTTACAAGGAGTTGCTGGGACTGGAGGACCTAAGAAAAGATTGACTAGGTTAGGACTTTATTTCTTGAAATATGGAAGATTGAGGGGAGATTTGATAGAGGTATACAAACTTATGAAGAATGCAAGCAGGTTTCTTCCACTGAGGTTGGTTTGAACTACAGTTAGAGGTCATGGATTAAGGGTGAAAGGTGAAAAGTTTAAGGGGAACATGGGAACTCCTGGATAAGCTGCCAGCACAAGTGGTGCATGTGAGCTGGATTTCAGTGCTTAAGAGACGATTGGATAGGTACATGGACGGTAGGGGTATGGAGGGCTATGGTCCCAGTGTAGGTCAATGGGAGCAGGCTGTGTAAATGGCTTGCATGGACTGGATGGGCCAAATGTTTTTCTGCTGTAGTTTTCTATGACTATTATGAAAGCTTTAGAGAAGGTGCAGAGGAGATCTACCGAGAAGCTGCTTGGTTTTGAGAGTGTGTGTTTATGAGGATAGATCGAGTGAGCTAAGGCAAAGGAGGATAAAAGGTAGCTTGATTTACAAGAGGATTAAAAAGCATAGACTGAGTGGACAGCCCAGAGTCATTTTCCCAAGGTGAAAATGGCTAATAGCTGGAGGCATAATTTAAGGTGATTGGAGGAAAGTGCAGGGGAGATGTCAGAGGCAAGTGTCTTTTTTACACAGAGAGTGGTGAGTATGTGAAACTCTAACATGAGGAATTCTGCAGATGCTGGAAATTCAAGCAACACACATCAAAGTTGCTGGTGAACGCAGCAGGCCAGGCAGCACCTCTAGGAAGTGGTACAGTCGACTCTCTTCCTAGAGATGCTGCCTGGCCTGCTGCGTTCACCAGCAACTTTGATGAGTGTTGATGTGAAACTCTTGCCAGGGTTGGTGGTAGGGTAAGATATATTACGGGCATTTAAGAAACTCCTAGGTATGCACATAGATGATAGAAAAATGGAGGTTTATATAGGAGGAAAGGTTCGATTGATCTTAGAGTAGGTTAAAATGTCAGCACAACATCATGGGCCCCAAGGGCCTGTACTGTACCGTCCTGTAGTGTTATATGTTCTGTGTTTCTAGCAGAGACCTGCACAGGATTGAAATTAAAACCTGACCCAAGTGTCACGAGTGAGGTTGTGAGGGTTTAGGACATATGTGCAGCATCTCAGCCAGGAACAGGGACTTTGGCTAAGCTTCCCTTGCCCCAACCTACAGCCCAAAGAGGACACCCACCCAACAGAACAGGGTGATCTTTCCTTTCACGCCATGTTGCCAATCAGCCCATCAGGAACCTGCACTAGATCACAGCACATACCTCCCTTCCTGAATGTTCCATGAACACTACCTTCCTCTACTGCATTATTTATTTATATATTATTATAATTTACAGTTTTTTAATTGCTGCACTGTTCTGCTGCCACAAAACAATACACTTCATGACATATGTCAGTGATAATAAGCCAGATTCTGAATTCCTAGAATGATAGCGAAGGCTATTAAATTTACTGCCCTCTCAGGCCTCAGCTATCTTGAAATAGAAATGGAAGCCTAGACTTGCCAGCAGAGGGAAATAAATTTTGTCCTGATGAAAGCAGGTGCTGCTTGGCTCCCGCTTTGGATAAAATAAACGCTGGACGCAGATATTTCCCTACCTCAAGACCGCCTCAGAAGTGGAAGGAAGAATAATAGAACTTGAGAAATAGGAGCAGGAGTCGCCATCTGGTTCATCGAATCTCCTCCACCATTCAATATGATCATGGCCTATCTGACCATCGTGCTGTCAATCTCCTAGAGTGGAAATGTCAAATAAAAAACTTTAAGGAAACTTTAGAAGGCAAGTTTATTGTAACAATAAAAGTGGTAGTACCTGGAAGATGCTGCCATGTTATGTGGTGGATGTAGATACAATGGCAGCATTATTCAGACAGGCACATGAGCAATTAGGGAATGGATGGATATCGGCCATTGCAAGCAGCTCAGGTTAGTTTAATTTGGCATCATGGTCAACACAGCAATAGTGGGTCAGAGGACCAGTTCCTGTATTGTGCTGTTCCATGTTCTGTGAGTCCAGGAATTGCTACCTATCTGTCTTTTCCTCATAGCCCTTAATTCCCCTGCTATACAAAATGAATGTAACCTGTATCTTAAATATATTTAGTGAGGTAGCCCCTTCTTCACTGAGAAGAGATTCACAGATTCTTTACTCTCTGGGAATAGCAGCTTCCTCATCTCCGTCCTAAACTTATTTCTGCAAATCTTGAGGCTATGGTTCTGGTCTGTAAGGAAGATAATTTCAGTTTTAATTGTGGAGTTAATTGGTAGGTCCCTGCTCTCTAATTTTGAACACCTTGTGCTCAGTGGGTGAGAAGGATTGGAGGAAACGATGCACTGGAAATCCTGTTCCCAGTTGCTGTAGTGAGTTTAACCTGGGATCAGTGTCAGTCTGCTGTCAATTAGCTGCCTTGTGAGTCTGGCTAAAGCTGTATGTGGGATTATGTACAAAACTCCACAGATAGTTCCGCAGATAAGGAACACTGAGCTGAACTGAGATATGTCTTTTGATTTTGTTTTTGTTTCTATTTGCGTGATTTGTTTTTTCACATGGGGAGTGGGGCTGATGTTTTTTCAATCGGTTCCATGATTTGCTTGGTTTCCTGGCTGTCTGTGGAGAAGACAGATCTCAGGGTTATATGTTGGATACGTTGATAATAAATGTAGTCCTTTGAATCCTTTTGAGACACAAGGATATAGATAAACAGATGTACTGTCAGAGGCATACCAGGGCAGATACGCAGTCACCGAAACCACTCTCAGACACTGGGTTCGAACTTGCTGATAGCCAAATATTAAGGTTCTTGTATGAATGACAGTGAATGCCTCTGGCACCTGTGGATCTCCAGTCCAGTTACGAGTGGAGACCTCCAAATGAGGAAATTGGTGCAAAAAAATTACTGATCATAGACCAAAGGTTCTGGATTCATAGTCGATTCGACACCTATAATGAATACGAAAGACTTGTTCTATAGTCATAGTCATAGTCATACTTTATTGATCCTGGGGGAAATTGGTTTTCGTTACAGTTGCACCATAATAATTAAATAGTAATAAAACCATAAATAATTAAATAGTAATATGTAAATTATGCCTGGAAATAAGTCCAGGACCAGCCTATTGGCTCAGGGTGTCTGACCCTCCAAGGGAGGAGTTGTAAAGTTTGATGGCCACAGGCAGGAATGACTTCCTATGACGCTCTGTGCTGCATCTCGGTGGAATGAGTCTCTGGCTGAATGTACTCCTGTGCCCACTCAGTACATTATGTAGTGGATGGGAGACATTGTCCAAGATGGCATGCAACTTGGACAGCATCCTCTTTTCAGACATCACCGTGAGAGCGTCCAGTTCCATCCCCACAACATCACTGGCCTTTCAAATGAGTTTGTTGATTCTGTTGGTGTCTGCTACCCTCAGCCTGCTGCCCCAGCACACAACAGCAAACATGATCGCAATGGCCACCACAGACTCGTAGAACATCCTCAGCATCGTCCGACAGATGTTAGAAGATCTCAGTCTCCTCAGGAAATAGAGATGGCTCTGACCCTTCTTGTAGACAGCTTCAGTGTTCTTTGACCAGTCCAGTTTATTGTCAATTCGTATCCCCAAGTACTTGTAATCCTCCACCATGTCCACACTGACCCCCTGGATGGAAACAGGGGTCACCGGTGCCTTAGCTCTCCTCAGGTCTACCACCAGCTCCTTAGTCTTTTTCACATTAAGCTGCAGATAATTCTGCTCACACCATGTGACAAAGTTTCCTACCGTAGTCCTGTACTCAGCCTCATCTCCCTTGCTGATGCATCCAACTATGGCAGAGTCATCCGAAAACTTCTGAAGATGACAAGACTCTGTGCAGTAGTTGAAGTAGTATATTCTTTATGGTGCTTTTATATATTATTTTTGGATACGTGGCGTGTCATTGTAATAATACCTTCCAGCAACAACCCCCATGGAGTGCTGTCACAAGCTCAATCTGAGCCAAACTACCTTGTAAAGTTTGCAACGTGAATAATAGAATAACCAGCAATTTGAGGTGATTGGAAGCAGGAATCTAGCTTCTGCATCCAGACAATTATATTCCATTTAAACCTCATTTTGCCACAGTGACTACACCTGACAACCCATTCCGCCCAACCCCTGTTATATTTTTAGAGTTAGCCTTGTGCTTGCATCATGCATTTCGCATTGCTTTGAGAGTGTCCCAAAAGTACAACGAAGTGCAGTCATTGTTTTACTGTATGAAACCTGAGTCAATTTACACAGCAAGATCCCACATACTCCAGTAACCAGATGGCCTGTTTCAGTGAGGTGGGGAGACAGAGGACATCCTTCCCTTTGAGTTTGTTCATTCGCTCTCTCACACACACACACACACACACACACACAATCTTCCTCACATACTGCCCGTCACGCCTGCTGCTGCCATTTAGGGTAGCAATGAAGGTTCTCTGCATGTCCTTGGCCACTTCATACCATTACACAGAGATGTAGAAGGACTCCTCGCTGCTGTTTCCACAACAATTTTGTATTACCGGTCAGGGTTGTTTGCCATGAGCTGAACCCCTGAACCTGGAAGACCGGTGGACCACTTAGTTTGGCCTCTACTCCTTGACCTGTTTGGCATGAGTGACCTTCCCAAGAGCCAAAGCATAAAGCCCTGACTCCAGCCAGCATAGCTCTCCAGGTCATTGAGGCATGCAGGCTTCCAAACCATGAAAAGGTTATGGTCCTCTTGAAAGACACTTACAATTAGTCATTGATTAATGGCCTTGCTGTCCAATTCTCCTGCTATCTCAGCCTCCCACAGGAATGAATTGCTGGGGTAAAGTTAGCAAGAGTTTTTTTCTCCCTTTTAGTTCCCCCTTTTATCCCCGCATACGAGGGAAACTTCTAATAAAAGTGTGGAGCGCGGGGAGCTTATTCCTCTCCAAAGCTGGAATAATTGTGGAAGCCAGACAACGAGAGCCAAGTTGATATAATTTCCCTGACGTGCGCACAAAAATGCTGTTTAATTTAACATGTGAAAGATGACCATTCCAGCATTGTGCCTCGGGAAAGCGTTATCCAAGATGTCTGAGGAATTCCTGGATGGAGGTTTGAAGCAAGCAGTTCTCGGTGCAGAGCAGGAAGCCTCAGCAGCTGAGACCTTATTCCCAATGTTCCCTGAAATCCAGTGACATGCAAAGCAAGAATTCACAAGTAAAACGAGAGGGATATTCTTCATCTGACCTGGAAAAGTGAAGAAGATACAGTTTTTTTAAACTACAAATGAGGGAGAGGTGGGAGGATTAAGAGAACAAAGAGAATATCTGAAATGGTTCAGCCCAAGATTGTTCAGGCAATATAATTGATTTGGTGTTGTCTATTAGAGGAAAATGGATGCTTGTAAGATCAGGGTACAATTCTTGCCATTATCTGTAAGAAGTTTGCATGTTCTCCCAGTGATGATGTGGGTTTCTTTCAGGGGCTCCTGCTTCCTCCCAGATTCCAAAGATGTATGGGTTAGGGTTAGAAAGTTGTGGGCGTGCTGTGTTGGCGCTGGAACTGTGGCAACACTTGCGGGCATTCCAGCACAATTTTTGCTAATTCGATTTGACGCAAACAATGCATTTGAAAGTTCAAAGTGAATGTATTATCAAAGTACATGTATGTCACCATACACAATCCTGAGATTCATTTTCTTATGGGCATACTCAATAAATCTATAGAATAATAACCACAACAGAATCAATGAAAGACCGCCCAGCTTGAGTGTTCAACCAGAGTGCAGAAGGCAACAAACTCTGCAAATACAGAAAGAAAGAATAATAATAAATAAATAAGCAATAACTATCCAGAACATGAGAAGAAGAGTTTTGGGAAGTGAGTCCACTGGTTGTGGGAACATTTCAGAGATGGGGCAAATGAAGTTGAGTGAAGTTATCCCCTTTGGTTCAGGAGCCTGATGTTTGAGGGGTAATAACTGTTCCTGAACCTGGTGGTGTGAGTCCTGAGGCTACTGTGCCTTCTTCCTGATGGCAGCAGTGAGAAGAGAGCATGACCTGGGCAGTGGTGGTCCCCGATGTTTCAATGTACATGTGACAAATAAAGCTAATCCTTCAATCCTTCACAGCTGATCTGTTTGGAACTCTGCGGAGGAAGATAAATAATGGAATTTAGGGAAAAAAGAAGCAAAATAAAACATGCTGGTACTGTGCGCTTAGCAGTTGCTGGAAGTCTGAAAAATAAAAGTGGTCATTTTTGAAAGATCCTATGGTATCTGTGATGGGAGGAAAAGGTGTTTACGTTACAGGTGGACCACCTTGCATCAGGCACAAAGAGAAAAGCCTGGTATCCTGATAATGTTATGTTCAGTACTGAATCTCAGTGATAACTTTGGTGCCCACCTTATCACTGATCTTCACTCTTCCCAACTCTTCAATTTAAAACATACTTCTCACCTTCCCTGTCTGGCGCAAGGTCATTGGCCTGAAACGTTAAGGATTATTCTCCCTTTGTGATGCTACCTGATCCACTGTGTTTTTTATTTTAAATCTTTTGAGCTTTCCCCTTCTTGCCATCTTTCTGACTCCCAAATCCTTTCATTCCTTAAGTTTATTTGGAGATGCAGCGTGGATTAGGCCTTTCTGGCCCTTTGAGGTGGACTGCCCCAACAACCCTGACAGCCTCGATTGACCCCTAACCCAACACAGGACAATTTATGTTGGTACTGGGGGCTCTCCAACACAATTTACAAACCTACCTGGTACATCTTTGGTCTGTGGGGAAATCTCCACAGGGAGTACATACAAAGACTCCTTGCAGAGGGTGCCAGAATTGAACACTGAACTCTGATGTCCCGAGCAGTGATAGCTGTAAGTGATTACCACATTACCTTTTCCAGTATTTCTTCAGACAGAAAAAGACTCTGCTGTCATTCAACCCAAGGCTTAGCCAAAACAGTGAATACATCTTGTTAGGAACCTTCTGCCATGGTCAGCTGTGCCCAACCATACAGAGATTTTCATGTTCAGATCAGCAGCATGCACCTTGATGTAATTGATTATTCTATCCCCTTAAGAAGATGAGGCAGTATTGGGACCACAAGAGATTCTGAAGATGCTGGAAACCTTGACAACTTAGATGCTGGAGCAGGTCAGGTAACATCTGTGGAGAGGAGTAAACAGTGTTTCAGGCTGAGGTTCTTCACCTGGACAGGAAAGGAAAAATATAGAGATTAGATTTATTTGTTATTTGTACATTGCAACATGCAGTGAAATATGTTGTTTGTGTCAGTGGCCAACACAGTCAGAGGATGTGCTTGTGGGGGGGGGGGGGGGCCTGCCAGTCTCGCCACGTTTCCAGTGCCAACACAGCATGTCCACAGCTTACTAACCTTTAACTCATGTGTCTTTGGAATGTGGGAGGAAACTGGAGCATCTGGAGGAAACTCGCGAGGTCATACTTACAGATAGTGACGGAAATTGAACTCCGGTCACTGGCGCTGTGATGCGTTACTCTAGCTCCGACACAAAGGGCAGAGCCAGAAGACTGCAGTATTCTGAGGTGCAGTATTACAGAATAGGCGATATTGGGACGCGTTGACAAAAGCATGAGTAAAGGAGTTGTTTTCAGTGAATGACTTGCTAGATGGAAGAGCGGGAGGGGAGTATAGAAAGGAGAGCAAATCTGCAGATGCTGGAAATCTGAGCAACACACATCCTTTCTACAGGGGCACAATTGAGAGCATCCTGACTGGCTGCATCACTGCCTGGTATGGGAACTGTACTTCCCTCAATCGCAGGACTCTGTAGAGAGTGGTGCGGACAGCCCAGCACATCTGTAGATGTGAACTTCCCACTCTGCAGGACATTTACAAAGACAGGTGCGTAAAAAGGGCCCGAAGGATCATTGGGGACCTGAGTCACCCCAACCACAAATGCTTCCAGTTGCTGCCATCCGGGAAACAGTACCACAACATCAAAGTCAGGACCAAGAGGCTCCAGGACAGCTTCTTCCACCAGGCCATCAGACTGATCAATTCATGCTGACACAAATGTGTTTCTATGTTTATATTGACTGTCCTGTTGTACATACTATTTATTATAAATTGCACATTTAGAGATGTAACGTAAAGATTTTTACTCCTCATGTATATGAAGAATGTAAGTAATAAAATCAATTCAATTCAAAATGCTGGAGGAACTCAGCAAGCCAGGCAGCATCTAGGAAAAGAGTACAGCTGATGTTCCAGCATCTGCAGATTTTCTTTTGTTTGTGATTGGAATACTACTCTGCGAAATTTCTTCCAGGGATCCCTACCCTGAAGAAATTTAAATCTACTCTTCGAGCCTGCCGAAAGGTTTCAGCCCAAAACGTCAACTATACTCTTTTCCTAGATGCTGCCTGGCCTGCTGAGTTCCTCCAGTATTTTATGAAATAAGTGTAGAGATGAAACCTGCAGATCTTAGTGTCTAACCAGTTAAATTTGTTGCTCCAAAAATGTATAAGATTGGAGTATTGCAGGGATCTTGTGGAGGGGGTGGAGAACTGGACTGAAAGTGATTGCAGAGGTGAGCAGGAACAAAGGAATCTTAAAGGCAGAGTAGTAATTATAAGACATCCACATTAGGGTATAAATGATTTGTTTTTTTATTTTTGGTTTAGCTTGTAAGTGTTTTTCAGTTACTGTTATTTGGCAAAATTGGTTGATATTTAAAAAATACATATTTTTAGCTAAAGACATCAGCTTTCGGTTTCTGGATCGATTGCAGTGTAACAACAACGTCTAAGTCGAGTTTATTGTCATATGCACAAATACGTGTGTGCACAGGTGCAGTGCATCCTTTAAGGGGCATTCACGGGAAATAACATAAATTAAACAGAAATCAAACTAGTTTTACATGAAAGAACACAATTAGAACAAAAAACCCCAAACAATAATTAGCTCAGCTATTTTGTTTTTTATTTGATATTACCCTCTTCTGTCACTGGTTTGAATATCCAATTACGTATGTAGGTGAAAGTTGACTTAGTAGTCAAAACACATTGAAAGCCCAGTAGATAGGCACAACTACCTGAAGTCTCCCTGCAGCTGTTTGATGAGAGATATCCCTTATTATGATTCCTCATGTTATTTACAACAAAGGAGGTCATTCAGCCCATCGAGTCTGTTAGGGCATATTCTGGAGTTAGGGTATGTAGCAAATATTAATTTCACCAGTAACCAATCCTCAGATTTGAATGCGGATTGTAGATTGAATTTAAAACGCAGCTCAGAACAATTAGACCTCAGGTGCCTGCATATGCATGAATGTAGCTTAGTCAGTGGAGATTAGTATTCATTTTGGGTGTCTGGGGAATGGGTGCAAAGGGCCACATGGGTTTAGATGGGAATCTTGGTCAGCATGGACCAGTTGAGCTGAAAGGCATGCTTCAATGCTGTATAACCCAATCTGTCTTTCACAGAGATACGCACAATGGCCACTTTATTAGGTACAACTCTATACCTATTAGAGGTGTAGAGCACTACAGCACTGAAACAGGCCTTTTGGCCCATCTAGTCCATGCCAAACCATTAATCTGCCTTCTCCCGTTGACCTGCACCGGGACCATTTGCCCTCCATATCCCTTGTATCCATATATCTATCGCAATTTCTCTTAAATGTTGAAATTGAACCCACATCCACCACGTGCACTGAGAAGCTCGTTCCATGCTCTCCCCAACCTGTAAGTGAAGAAGTTTCCTCTCATGTTACCCTTAAATATGTCACCTTTCACCCTTAACCCATGACCTCCAGTTGTAGTCTCACCCAACCTCAGTGGAAAAGACTGCTTGCGTTTCCCTGATAATTTTGTATACCTCTATCAAATCTGCTCTCAATCTTCCACATTCTAGGGAGTGAAATCCTAATCTATTCAAAGCAACGCACACAAGATGCTGGAGGAACTCAGCAGGCCAGGCAGCATCTATGAAAATACGTAAATGGTTGATGTTTGGGGCCAAGACCCTTCTTCAGGACTGGAAAAGGAGGGGAGGAAGAAGTGCAAGACGTTAGGTGAAACCGGAAGATGGGGAGAGGGTGAAGTAAAGAGCTGGGAAGTGAATTGGTGAAAGAGATAAAGGGTTGGAGAAGGGGGAATCTGATCAGAGAGGAGAGAAGGCCATGGAGGAAAGGGAAAGAGGAGGAGCACCAGAGGAAGGTGATGGGCAGGTCAGGAGATAAGGTGAGAGAGGGAAACAGGAATGGTGAGGGGGGAGGGGAATTACCGGAAGTTCAAGAAATCAATGTTTATGCCATCAGATTGGCTCATCGCGGCAGTAAAGGAGGCCATGGACTGACATGTTGGATTGGAGATGGGAAGCGGAATTGAAATGGGTGGCTATAAGTAAATCCCGTCTGGCAGACGGAGCGTAGGTGCTCGTCGAACCAGCCTCCCAATGTATATCTGGTCTCACCAATATACAGGAGGCCTCGCTGGGATCACTGGATACAGTAGATGACCCCAACAGACTCGCAGGTGAAGTGCCGTCTCACCTGGAAGGACTGTTTGTGGCCCTGAATGGCAGTGAGGGAGGAAATGTAGGAACTGTAATTGTTCCGCTTGCAAGAATAAGGACCAGGAGGAAGATCAGTAGGGAAGGACAAGTGGATATAGGGAGCAATCCCTGCGGAAAGAGAAAACTGGGGGTGGGGGGGATTGGTAAAGATGTATTCACATTGCAGACCTCGTCACCCCTTCTACCCAAGTCATTGGTACCAATGTGGACCATAACCTCTGACTGCTCACCCTCCCTCTTAAGAATATAGACAATAGGTGCAGGAGTAGGCTATTTGGCCCTTCGAGCCAGCACCACCATTCACTGTGATCATGGCTGATCATCCATAATCAGTATCCAGTTCCTGCCTTATCCCCATAACCTTTGATTCCGCTATCTTTAAGAGCTCTATCCATCTCTTTCTTGAAAGCAACCAGAGACTTGGCTTCCACAGCCTTCTGGGGCAAAGCATTCCATATATCCCCCACTCTCTGGGTGAAAAAGTTTTTCCTCAGCTCCGTTGTGGACTGGATCCATGATGTCCCTGACACTGGCGTATGGGAGGCAAGATACTATCCAGGAATCTCGTTCTTGACTACAGAACCTCTATTCTGTTTCCCTAACCAGTAAATCCCTTATCCTCTAACATTTCTTTATAACTGAAGTCCTCAAGTTCTGGCAACATGGCCTTGTAAATTTTCTCTGTGCTCTTTCAATCTTACTTACATTTTTCTTGTACGTAGGTGACCAAAACTTGACACAATACTCCAAATTAGGCTTCACCAATATCTTATACCAGCGGTCCCCAACCACCGGGCCGCGGACCAGTGCCAGGCCACAAAGCATGCGCTACCAGGCCATGAGGAAATGTTATGATTTGGCAAAATGAGTCAGATGCACCTTTCCTCATTCCCTGTCACGCCCACTGTTGAGCTTGAACGCACGCGAGGTTATTGCCCGCGCGTAATCTGTGTCAGCGCGGGAAGAAGATCAACTCCTTGAGCTTGCAAGTGACGGTGGGCTGAAAAGTACGTTTGACATAACATCTCTGCCAGCATTCTGGATCAAAGTCAAGGCTGAATATCCTGAGACAGCCACGAAAGCACTGTAAACGTTGCTTCCATTTCCAACGTATCTCTGCAATGAATGCAACGAAAACTGAATTGCGGAATAGACTGGACATAAGGAACCCCATTTGAGTATTGCTGTCTCCCATCACCATCTTGTTGCAGGAAAACAAGCCCAGGGCTCCCACAGATTCAGCGATATTGGTGTTTTGCAATGATTTTATATGTTAATATGGGGAAAATATGTGCTGTGTGTTTAATATCCAAACACAGACATCCCACCTCCCCCGGAAGTTCCGGGAGTCTCATGCATATTAATAGTGGCTCCCTGATGCCCGCAAATTATATACAATATCACGGAAATCAATTGTTTTGAGAGTGAGTGAGCGAGAGAGAAAGCAAGCGAGAGTGACCACGAGAGAGAGAGTGCGCGCAAGACAGCGAGAGCGCGCCATGGCAGAGTGTTCTAAAAAAAGAAAATATAAAACGTACGTCATCCCAGACTACACTAAAGTGTACCCCTGCCTAATAGAGGTCAAAATAATGACAGTGTTGCTCGTTGCGCTGTTTGCAACAGTGACTTTTCTATTGCCCATGGTGTTTTAAGACTGTAAAAGACATGTTGAGGTGAGTTTAACAGGTGTCATTCATTCATTAGCATAGCTAACGTTATTTAAACTAGCTGGCTAGCTGCTAAGGAGCTACTCTACTGCAGACATCCCACCTCTCCCGCAAGTTCCGGGAGTCTCCCGCGAATTGATGGTGCTACCTCCCTGAAATGAGTTTTTGCAGGGTGGAATGTCTGCAAACATTACTTAAAATGTTATAATGCTATTGACTTATAAGTGACTTATATAACCATATAACAATTACAGCACAGAAACAGGCCATCTCTGCCCTTCTGGTCCGTGCCAAACGCTGCTCTCACCTAGTCCCACTGACCTGCACTCAGCCCATAACCCTCCATTCCTTTCTTGTCCATATAGCTATCCAATTTTTCTTTAAATGATAATATTGAACCTGCCTCAACCACTTCTACTGGAAGTTCGTTCAACGCTTACTTCAAGCTCCCTTGCCCTCCCCTGATAATTGACTTATCACTATATTCATGCAAGGAAAATATGCGCTGTGTGTTTAATATTAAATTCATTAGATAAACCCTTTTAGAAACGAAATTGAGTGCATTAGCCACTTATTACCTATATTCCGGTCGTGATTAACACCCCCCCCAGAACAGAATCGCCGAAAATGATTTGTGGAAAAAAAATCGGCACATACACGCATGTGCACTGGTGCCCGCACAAGGCTTCATGGTCATTGTAGTCTTTCTCAGGGTAAACAACGTATTTGACTGCTACTCTCATCCGTTGGCAACCCTACCCCCCCCCCCGCCCCCGGTCGGCCGGTCCGCAAGAATATTGTCAATAATAAACTGGTCCGCGTTGCAAAACAGGTTGGGGGCCCCTGTCTTTTACAATTCCAATATAGTATCCAAATTCCTGTACTCAATACAACGTGACAAAACTTTTCTTTATGATCTGATCTACAGTGCCTATAAAAAAGTATTCCCCCCTCCCCGGAAGTTTTCATGTTTTATTGTTTTATAGCTTTGAGTCACAGTGGATTTAGTTTGGCTTTTTTGACCCTGATTAACAGAAAAAGTCTCTTTTCTGTCAAAATGAAAACAAAGTAAATTAACTACAAATATAAAACACAAAATAATTGATTGCATAAGTATTCACCCCCTTTAATATGACACACCAGATCATCACAGATGCTGCCATTTGGTTTTTGAGGTAACATAATTAGTCAAATGGAGATCCCCTGTGTGCAGTCAAGGTGCTTCAATTGATTGTAGTAAAAATACACCCATATCTGGAAAGTCCAACTGCTGGTGAGTCAATATCCTGGCAAAAACTACACCATGAAGGCAAAAGAACACCTAAAACAACTCTGTGAAAAGGTTATTGAAAAGCACAAGTCAGGAAATGGACCCAAGAACATTTCCAAGTCACTGAATATCCCTTGGAGTACAGTTAAGTCAATCATCAAGAAATGGAAAGAATATGGCACAGCTGTAAATCTGCCTAAAGCAGGCTGTCCTCAAAAACTGAGTGACCGTGCAAGAAGGGGACGAGTGACGGAGGCCACCAAGAGACCTATGACAGCCCTGGAGGAGTTACAAGCTTCAGTGGCTGAGATGGGAGATCGCACATACAGCAACTGTTGCCTGGGTGCTTCACCAGTTGCAGCTTTATTGGAGAGTGGCAAAGAGAAAACCACTGTTGGGGAAAAAAAACATATGAAATCTTGGCTAGAGTTTGCCAGAAGGCGTGTAGGAGACTCTGATGTTAGCTGGAAGAGATTTCTATGGTCTGATGAAGCCAAAATCAAGCTTTTTGGCCGTCAGACTAAACGCAATGTTTGGCGTAGGCCAAACACCGCACATCATTAAAAACACTCCATCCCTACCATGAAGCATGGTGGTGGCTCCATCATGCTGTGGGGGTGCTTCACTGCAGCAGGCCCTGGAAGGCTTGTGAAGGTAGAGGGTAGAATGAATGCAGCAAAATACAGGGAAATCCTGGAGGAAAACCTGATGCAGTCTGCAAGAGAACTGTGACTTGGGAGAAGATTTGTTTTCCAGCAAGACAATGACCCCAAGCGTAAAGCCAAAGCTACACAGGAATGGCTTTAAAATAACAAAGTTAATGTCCTGGAATGGCCAAGTCAGAGTCCAGACCTCAATCCAATTGAGAATTTGTGGCTGGACTTGAAAAGGGCTGTTCACTCACGATCCCCATGCAATCTGACAGAGCTTGTGCAGTTTTATAAAGAAAAATAAGGAAAAGTTGCAGTGTCAAAATGTGCAAAGCTGATAAAGCCTATCCACAAGACCCAAGGCTGTAATTGCTGCCAAAGGTGCATCTGCTAAATACTGACTTGAAAGGGGTGAGTAATTATGCAATCATTTTATTTTGTGTTTAATAATTGTAATAAATTTTAGGCCAATTTGTAGAAATTTGTTTTCATTTTGACACAAAGCACTCTTTCTGTTGATCAGTGTCAAAAAAGCCAAATTAAATCCACTGATTCAATGTTTTAAAACAATAAAACATAAAAACTTCAGGTGGGGGTGGGGGGGGGGGTAGTGAATACTCTTTATAGGCACTGTACCTGTGAGGCCATTTTCAAGGAATTATGAATCTGTGATCCCTCTCACTCTATCATGACTAAATCAATGGAACCCGAAGCATTGAGCTGCCAGTTCTGCCCATCCAGTCTTGCAAATGGCTACAGTGTCATAATTCCATGTGCTGATCCATGCCCTAAGCTCATCCAACTTTCCTACAATACTGTTTGCACTGAAATGTACACAGCTCACAACAGTAGTCCCACCATACTCAACCTTTTGATTCCTGACTTAGTAGGTAGCCTTAACAACATCTGTCTCCACAAAAACTGCACCATCTGTTCCCATGCTCTGGTTCTCAGCCCCCCTGTAACTCTAGTTTAAAACCCCTGTGCACTTGCAAACCTTCCTGCTAGAATATGTGTCCCCCTCCATTTCGGGTGCAAACTGTACCTTCTGTACAGGTCCCACCTGCCCTGGAAGAGAGCCTAGTGATCCAAAAATCTGAAGCCCTCCCTCCTGCACCATCTCCTTAGCCACGTGTTAAACTGTATGCTCTTCCTATTTCTGGCCTCACTAGCAAATGGCATGGTTTGCATTTCCAAGATCACAACCCTGGAGGTCCTATTTTATAACCTAACTCCCTGTACTCACTTTGCAGGACCTCATCACCCCTCTTACCCAAGTCATTGGTACCACTGTAGCCCATGACCTTTGGCTGCTCACCCTCCCACTTAAGAATGCTGTGGATTTGATCTGAGCTGTCCCTGGTCTTGGCAGCTGAGACGCAAGATATCATCCAGGAGTCTCGTTCTTGTCCATAGAACCTCCTTTTTGTTCCCACAGTCAACAAGTTCCCCATCACTACAGTTCGCCCCTTCTCCCCCTCCCTTCTGAGCCACTATGGAACTCAGTGCCGGAGAGCTGACCGTGTCTAACATCTAATCAACCTATCATGTGGCTGCAACTCAATGTATGAAGGCATGTAGACATGGTCAAGAGATTCAGTTGTTGCTCAGACCAAACATCAGAAGAGGGAAGAAATGTGATCTAAGTAACTTTGACTGTGGAATGAATGTTATTGCCAGGCGGGGTGGTTTTGAGTGTCTCAGCAGCAGAACAACACAAACTTGCACTCAGTGACCACTTTATTAGTTAGTAGGGGTACCTAATGAAGTGGCCAGTGAGTGCAGAGACAGAGTTACTGCTGATTGTCACCAAGCAACAGCAACAAAACCCTCTCCTTCCCCTGCCTCAGTCACAAACCACTTTCCCAACAGAGCACATAGAAACCAAAGAGTTGTGGAGGAAAAGGGGAAAAATGCAGGAAAAGATATCTTTGAACGTGCTCCCATGTTACTGTTTAAATAGCAGAGATTTTTTTTGGGATTGGGGGATAGAGCCTGGGAATCTGCTCCTGGTGATTTTGTTTCACGGGATCTGGACTTGTGAGGGAGCTGACAGTTACTAATAATGTCACGGCAGGCTGATCCGAAGGAAAAGTCACTTGCATTCTTAATTACGCCTTTGCACTGGTCTTTCTATTTCCACGGGTGCTGCCAAGACTTTCCATTGAGTCGTTCCGTGTGAGCTACTGCTCTCCACTAGCTCTGCTGGTGGGAAAAAAAAAATGAAAAGAGCTGTCAGGGGGCCGATGAGTGAGGGGGCGTGGGTAGTGGCCTGAAAGGCCTCCCTCTGCCAACTGCACTCAGTGCTTTAGAGGATTTCTCTGTGGAATGACATCAGGTTTGCTGCACTCAGTTTGGCCACTTGGTCACAAACACGAGGAAGTCTGCAGTTGCTGGGAATCCAAAGCAACAGACACAAAATGCTGGTGGAACTCAGCCGGCCAGGCAGCATCTGTGGAAAAGTGTAAACAGTTGATGTTTTGGCCCATGCGCGGGCGGAGAAAGTGTGTCGTCTCTATACAGTCAGCCTGGGAGATCAGAGTTATTGAAAACTGCAACACAGAAACAGGCTCTTCATCCCATCTAGTCCATGATAGCCTGATCTTCTGCCTAGTCTCATCTACTTTCATCTGGACTATATCCCTCCAGACCTCTCCCAATCATGTACCTATCCAAACTTCTCTTAAATGACTTGCATCCACCATTCCCGCTGGCAGCTTGTTCTACCCACCAAGTGAAGAAGTTTCCCCTCTGATTTCCCCTTAAGTATTTCACTTTTCATCCTAAATCCATGAACTCTTGTTCTAACCTCAGCCACCCTGAGGGGAAAAAAAGCTTGTGTGGGTTGACCCTATCTATAGTCTTCAATTTTGTGTACCTCGAAAATATCCCCCCTCAATCTCCTGCGTTCCAGGGAATAAAACCCTAGCCTATTCTTGGCCTTCTCAGGTCCTCAAGTCCTGGCAGCATCGGTGTAAATTTTTAACCTACTGCTGTCCATTTCTGGCAACCCAAGTTCAGGTCACACTTGCTAGCTGTGTCAATAATTGTGTTGCTCAGTCAAGAGCAGGGGTTCCCAAGCTGGGGTCTATGAATCCCTTGGCATAAAAAAACAGGTTGGTAACCCTTGCTCAAGAGGGGTGTTCCTGACATTTATCTCCTTGCATTTCGTAAAGTTTGCAACATGAGAGAAGACTGGTGCTGCCTGAATGTGGTCAGGATGTCTGCCTCCAGTGCCTTTTCTGGGGGCGGGGGGACTGTAGTTTCAGATGTTTATCCACCCTCCGTCAAAAAAAATCATTTCCTCCCTCCCCCCATATCAAATCCTTTAAATCCATGCTCCCTACATTTTGATTTTTCTGTAACAGAAAACAAATTACCATATTTAGGATCCATGTAACTTTAAAAGCCTTAATCTTCCAGTCTTGGCAAAGTTACCATAAACCTTCTTTGTACCTTCTCCAGTACAGTTATAAGTTTCATGTAACATAATGACCAGAACTAGAAACAGTGCTCAAGAACTGGACTAACTAGTGTTTAAGTTTTTGCAATGAATACTATTGTATTCTGTGCCTCAGCTAATAAAGGAAAGCAGTCCAGAAGCTTTCTCAGCCAGCTGATCTTCTTATCGTACTGCCTGCAACATCTTCTTATAAATCTTTGCAGCAGAATTATAGAACATTTTGTAGAACAGTATAGCTCAGGAATATGCCCTTCGGCCCACAATGTTGTGCTGAACCAGTTACAAGGCAAATCAAAAACACTCAACACTAATCCCTCCTACCTACACCATGTCCATATCCCTCCCATCTTCCTTGCATACATCTGCGAGGAAGCTGGAGGGATATGTCAGAGTCAGGTTTAATATAATAGAAATGTGGTGAAATTTCTTGTTCTGTGGCAACAGTACAATACAAGACATAAAGCGTTAACTGTGAAATTATATTATTAAAATGAATAAATAGTGCAAAAGAGGAATAGTGAATAGTGTTCATAAACTATCTCTTTAGACCCTCACAAATACAAAATACTCTGCAGGTGCTGGGGTCAAAGCAACACGCACAACACACTGGAGGAACTCTTCAGTCCTGACGAAGGGTCTCGGCCCGAAGCGTTGACTGTTTGTTTCCACGGATGGTGACCGACCTGCTGAGTTCCTCCAGCGTGTTGTGCATGTTGCTCCTTAGGGTCTCAATGTCCTTTTTGTAATGATGCAAACAATAAAAAGTTTTAATTGGATAGTTATGTAGAAATTCTATAGATGAACTGTGGAAAGCCCTCTAGCGGGTTGCGTCATTGTCCTGCATGGAGGGGCCACTGCACAGGATCAGAGAAAGCTGCAGAAAGTTGTAAACCCAGCCAGCCTCGTCATGGGCACGAGCCTCCCCGGCATCGAGAACCTCTTTAAAAGGTGATGCTTCAAAAAGGCCACATCGCAAGGCAGCAAGCAGGCTTTTTGCACTGAGGCTGGGTGAGACTCTAACAAGTTCATAGATTAATGGAGAAAGGTGAAATATTTAAGAACTCCTTCACTCAGAGGGTGGTGTAAATGTGGAGCAAGCTGCCAGCGAAAGTGGTGGAAGCAGGTTTGATTGCGGTACTGAAGGGAAGTTGTTTAGGTACGTAGATGGTAGGGGTATGGAGGGCTATGGTCCAGGTGCAGTTTGATGGGACCAGGCAGAATAGGAGTTCAGCACAAACTGGCTGGGCTGAGGGGCCTATTTCTGTATAGTGTTCTGTGACTATGACTCTATAGGTAGCTGATGGGATCAAACCACAGAGCTGTCTGAGAATGCTTGGTGCTGGTATTGGTTTGTTATTGTCACGTGTACCGAGACACAGTGAAAAGCCTGTCTTGCATTCTGTTCATACGGATCCCATCATTACGCAGCACACTGAGGTAGAACAAGGTAAAACAACAAATGTTCAGTTGAACAAAGAGTAAAAGTTGCAGAGAATTGCTTGCTGAATGGGTTCCTTGGGTGCAGTTGATCAGATCACCTGGTCGTCAGTAAGTCTGGGGAGGCAGTACCCAGCACTATCCAAGGAGGAGGCTGGTGCGTAATTCCTGGCATATGTTAAGTGGTTCAGGACTCAATAGCTCCCACTGGATCTAACCCTGAGCACAGCCATGAACTATTTCCCTTTGGAGGCATCAAAACTGAGCCCATCAAATGGATAGGTAGTGTTATGGAGGGCTATGGTCCTGGTGCAGGTCGGTGGGAGTAGGCAGTTTAAATGGTTTGGCGGGGACTAGATGGAGCGAAGGGCCTGTTTTTGTGCTGTACTTTTCCATGACTCTATGACTTAATCCTGTTTCATAATGTGCAGGAAGGCATAGAGAGCGTAGTAGCGTGCCGTCATGACAACGACCTTTCACTTCAGGAAGTGGGGCAGTGCACTTGCTCCAGTTTACATCAGTGGTGCTGAGGCTGAGAGGGTTGAGAGCTTCAAGTTCCTAGCAGTGAACATCACTGTCCTGGTCCAACCATGTTGATGCCTCAGCCATGAAAGGTCATCAGCACCTCTAATTCCTCAGAAATTTGACCTTCACTAATTTTTATTGCTGCACCATCGAGAGCATCCTATCTGACACGTAATTGCTTGGTATGGCAACTGCTCTACATGTGATCACAAGAAACCACCGCGAGTTGAGGCACATTACGGAAAGCAGCCTCCCCTCCATGGATTCCACCTACACTTCTCACTGCCTCAATAAGGCCGCCTTCATAGTCAAAGATTCCACCTGCCCCAGACATTCTTTCTTCTCCCCTCTCTCCCTTCGGGCAGAAGATGCAAAAACCTGAAAGCCCATACCGCCATGCTCAAAGACAGCTTCTCCTTCGCTGCTGTGAGTTCAAAGTGCGTTTATTGACAAAGTATGTATACATTATACAACCCTTGAGATTCATCTCCTAACGGACAGCCATGAAATAAAGAAACCCAAAGGGACTCAGAAAGAAAAAGGCCATCGAACACCCAATGTGTAGTAAGAAGACAAATCATGCAAACGATAAAATGCAAGCAAATTGCGTTCTGAGCAGAAGTCCACAGAGAGTCTGTCCTCAGACCCTTAGTTCAGCGCAGGGCCAAGTAAATGTCACAGAGTAGCAAGCTGAACCGGCCTGTTTAAAATTATTAAATTTTTCCCTGGTATGATAAGATGGACTCCTGACCTCACCATTTACCTCATTGTGACCTTGCACCGTACTGCACTTTCACTGTGCTGTAACACTTAATATTCTGCACTCTGCTATTTTACCTCGCACTGCCTCAATGCTCTGTTGTAATGAATTGATCTGTGTGGTACAGCATGTAACACAAATCTTTCACTGTACTTCAGTACATGTGAAAGTAATAAACTAGTTTACCACCCTTGAGTCTTTTTTTTCATTCCTATCCTGTAGCGGAGATCCATTGCCATGGAGATGAAGAAAGCCTGGCCTGTACACAAATCACAGATTGAGGACACAGCTCGCCCATTCAAAGGCCTAAGCAGGCGAAGAAGATGAGTTCCCTGAAAGAGGATGTATTTTGAGAATGTAATGAGAATGTAGTTTGCTGAAGGCGATGAGAGTTTGTGCCAGGGCTGTCAGACAGTCATTGTTTCTCAGAAAGCCCCAGGCAAGAGCCTTTACTTGCTTATACTGTATTCTTAAAAGCTATTCAGATCTTATTGACCCATGCAAGGTTGGATTTGGAATTGGAATTGGTTTATTATTGTCACATGTACCGAGGTGCAGTGAAAAGCTTGTATTGCATATTGTTCATACAGATCAATTCATTACATTGTGTTTTGAGGTAATACGAGGCAATAGCACTACGCTATAGTGCCGAGGCAACACAGTAGCATAGTAGTTAGTGTTACACTATTACAGTACCAGTGACCCCAGCTCAATTTCTCCACTGACTGTAAGGAGTTTGTACATTCTCCCTGTTACTGTGTGGGCTTCTGGTTTCTTCCTACATTTAAAAGATGTACGAGTTAGTGAGTTACTTGGTTACATGGGTGTAATGGGGTGTCACAGGCTTGTTGGGCTGTGAAGGCCTATTTACCTAAATAAAAAAAAACTATAGCAGAACCTAGAATAAAGTGCAACAGGTGCAGTGCAGGTAAACAATACGGTGCAAGATCATAATAAGGTAGATTGTGAAGTCAAGTGTATTCAAACATATCAATCTTTCCGATGTAGCCAGCCATTTCTGCTCTTTTTATCATTACTCTCACCCAGTACTCACTGTTTATAAATCTGTGAATTCTTCCTTTTCCTGCCTTTTTAAAAAAAAACTCAATTGTTCTGCATGTGCTGGGCTGCATTTTTTACTCGCCGTTCCTCGCTGTGCTTCATTTTTCAGTTCGAATGTCTTGCAGGTCGGTAGCTGGCTCAGGTTTGTTTTAAAAATACCTTGTCTCCACTGTTACGTGCTGTAACCTCAAAACATTAAACTAATACAGAGCGGGAATGTGAGTCTAACTTCGTGTTTTACTCTAAGCAAAAGGCGCGCACATATCATGTGATGATGTATGTAGTTCATGTACTTTTACATATAACCATACTGATTTATTCAAATGAACAAGAATGCTTAATCAGACAATATACTTACAATATTATTCAAATACCATTGATTTTTTAATACAAAACAAAGATTCATCTTGGACTAGGAAACTGCCGTGTTGTATGTGCAGGACGTTCTTGTTCACTGAACCACTATAGCTGGGGTGCTTCGTAAAACCCCTGTTACAAGCATTACAGTGACAGCTTTTAATGCCACTACCTCACACCTTCAGTGATCCAGGCTCTGTCTTGACCTAGGGTGCCCTGTGACCACGTAGGTTTAGTCCAGGAGCTCCATAAGACCTTAAGACATAGGAGCAGAGGAATCATCCTCATGAACATCCTCTGGACTCTCTCCAATAATAACACATCCTTTCTGAGATATGGGGCTCAAAACTGATAACAGTACTCCAAGTCGGCCTGACGAGTATCGTATAAAGCCTCAGCATTATCTCCTTGATTTTATATTCTGTTCCCCTTGAAATGAATGCTAACATTGCATTTTCCTTTCTTTACCACAGACTCGACCTGTAAATTAACCTTCTGTGAGTCTTGCACAAGGATTCCTAAGTCCCTCTGCACCTTTGATGTTTGAACCTTATCCCCATTTAGATAATAGGCTGCACTATCATTTCTTTCACCAAAATGGATTATCGTACATTTTCTAACACTGTATTCCATCTGCCCCATTTTTGCCCACTCTTCCAATATGTTTAAGTCCCGCTGCAATTGCATTGCTTCCTCAGCACTACCTACCCCTCCACCTATCTTTGTATCGTCCGCAAACTTTGAACAAAACTATCAATTCCATTATCCAAATCATTGACAAACAATGTGAAAAGCAGTGGTCCCAATACTGACCCCTGAGAAACACCTCTAGTCACTGGCAGCCAACCAGAAAAGGCCTGTTTATTCCCACTCACTGTCTCCTGCCTGTTAGCCAATCCTGTATCCATGCCAGTATCTTTTCTGTAACACCATAGGATTTTATCTTGTTAAGCAGCCTCATGTGTGGCACCTTATCAAATGCCTTCTGAAAATCTAAGTAAGTGACATCCACTTCCTCTCCTTTGTCCAGCCTGCTTGCTACTTCCTCGGAGAACTCTAACAGATTTGTCAGGCAAGATTTCCTGTTACAGAAACCTTGCTGACTTTGACTTATTTTATCATTAGTCTCCAAGTACCCCGAAACCTCATCCTTAATAATGGACTCCAACACTTTCCAACCACTGAGGTTAGGCTAACAGGCCTATAATTTCCATTCTTTTGCCTTCCTCCCTTATTAAAGAGTGGAGTGACATTTACAATCTTCCTGTCCTCTGGTTCCCTCCCCCCCCCCCCCCCACATTTCAAGGTGTTTGGGCTAGGGTTTGTCAATGGTGGGCATGTTTTGTTGGCGCCAGAATATTGTGACACTTGCAGGCTGCCCCAGCACACAATTGGACTGTGTTGGCCTTTGATGCACAATGACACGTTTCTTGGTGTATGCTTCGATGTAGATGTGACAAATAAATCCTTTAATCGTTGAAAGTACAAAGAGAAGTTAATGGGCACGTGTGAGGGGGAGTGAATTGCAAAGGTATAGGCCAAAGGACTAATTGGATTTTGCCCCTGGGAGCCAGAATTGATCTGATGGGCTGAATGGCCTCTGCTGCATTATAATAATCAAATAATTTTGGACAAGGAGAAATGTTTTCACACTGTGAGTTGTTACCCTATGAAGGGTCATTAATCCTAAATGTTGCCTTTATTTCTCTCACTGTTATGACATCTGACCTCTCAGTGATTTTAGAATTTTCTACTTTAGTCCCTGATTTCCGAATGGGCCACGTTTTTATTTCTATTACTGTTGGAATGCGTAATGGAGGGAGTTTCAGTAGTAATGTTTAAAAGGGAATTGATTAAACACTGAAACCTTGCTTAATTATGAATCAGGGCTAGCCAATGGAATTACTCAACAGAGGCATGAAGGGCCAAATGGTCTCCCCCCTCCTGTGCTGTGTGATTCTGTGAAAAGAATAACTTGGCTCATTTTTTGTTAAATTCTGGTGCCACCAATTGGTAGCAGCTATAAAAATAATTCTTTTTGAGTTGTTGGAGAATGAAAGATTCGAACTGCCTGGTCCAGTTCCTGCTGGGAGATCCTTGCGTGAAGCAGATAAACATGTGCCAAATGTATCCGAGCACAGAATTCCAGGCTGCTGAATCATTTCCCATTTCCACTCTTTGTTTGGGATTCCTTACTGCACACTTTCACACATTGCCCAACCCAAACAGAGTGAACTTTTGTTGAAGGTTTTGTAACTGGGGGGGGGAGGGGGTGCGCTCCTTTGGGGTCAGATTTGTGCCTCTCCCTCCTTCATCCTCTCCCCTCCCCTCCCCTCCCCTCTCAGAGACATGGACTACTTGCTTGTGAGGTTATATCCCTGGCTCGCTCCAGGATCTCATCCAAGCTGCCAGTGCTGAGCCAGGGTGTCAGAAACGCTCTGCAGCTTGCTCACTGTGCTGTGGCCCTGTCCAAGTATTCACTCACTTCCTGTTGCTCTCACTGGGAGGGACGGACATTGTGCATTGACTGGCTTTACTGGAAGAGGCATCTGAAGGAATGAAAATTTGCTGGCTGAGAGGCTGCAGGAGCATCCTTCATGCTACGGGATGAACTCGTGTGTTAGTATTGGTGTATTTTTGACACACGGTGAAATGCTTGTCTTATGTACTGTTCATACGGATCATATTACATTGTGAGGCCTCCGTCGGTTGGGATCAACCATGGATGATGCGTCCTAGCTGTCTAGATACGCAAGCCTGGGCAGTACGATATGGAGAGCAAACTGATGCCCGTGTAGCAGACTCCCACTCTCCGTGCATCTGATTAGCCCAAAGGAACAGCGGAGACCGAAACAGTTTGGCACCAGCAACTTTGCAGGAGTTGCCTGTCAGCACTGAACTTGACGTAGTACTGCCTTGGGGACTTGAGCTCCGCAGTTTTCCTTTAGGGTTTGCTCCCGAAGCCTTCTCCATGAGTGGGTATAGCCGCAAGGCAGTGGTGGCTTGAGATCAGAGTTTTCCTTCTCCTAAACGAGCTGCCGGCCACAGCTGATGAGCCTCATCTACGCAAAACGACTGGTTTTATGGTGCCAGTAACCCGTCTTTGCCCTTCCTCCTGACAGTAAAAGCGGTTCATCCAGGCTTAGCAGCAAAGCCACACATGAAGGCCAGCAGCTGAACCTTGTCAGGGGCTATTCGAGGCGCACACCTTTGAGAGCATTTAATAGGCAGTGGGAGCTCGTCCACATTACCACCTCTGGCCATAACAACCTTATCATTACATAGTGCAGTGACAACAATAACAATGTAAAATTTACAGAGAAACCTCCTCACATTTATTTTAGTTAATTATTAGGAGTTCCCTTGTTTGCCTCCTGCCTTATGTACCCCTCTGCGGATCAGGCATCAGAACTGCAGCCATCTCATCTCATATTGTCGAGCTTGATTTGTATTGGGGCCAGCTTGTCGACTGATCAGAGAGCAGACAGTCTAGGATTGAAAGTGTTGTATGTATTGGGAAGATTCATACCACTTTGGAGGAAGTAAAGTTGTCTGCTCTGAGTCTGTGGATAACACTTGTTTATGAGTCAGGCATTTCAGAGTTCACACTCCAGAGACTTCGGAACCAAAATCTGCACTGTTTGGAGCGCTGCTGTTCAGATGAGGTCTTAAACTTGCCAGCTCCCTTAAATGGTTTTCAAAGACTTTTTTGGCACTGCTTCAATGTGCATAAGGTTTTCCCCTGTGTCCTAACAATACTTTTCCCCACAGTCGAAGTCACTTGATAGAAGAAAAGGTTGTCATTATCACACTTTGCGGAAACTTGCTATATGCTTAATAACGGCTGCACTTCCACATTACAGCAGTGGATTTATTTCCAAGCATTTTGAGTTCTGGAGCACAGAAAGGACCCTTCTTCCCGCTCGCCCACACCGAGTCTCTAATGGTAACAATCCCACTTACCGGTACCTGGTTGGTAGCATTATAAGCCTTGGTGCTTCTTGGATGTCGTAAGAGTATATACTTCCTCTCCCACCATGGGCGGTGAATTTCGGTCCTCTGGGCCCTCTCCAATGCCAGCCCATCCTTCCTTAGACATAGGGGCCAAAATTGCTCACAATACTCCAAACGTGATCTGACCAGTGCCTTAAAAATCCTCAGCATTACATCCTTGCTTTTATATTCTAGTCCTGTGGAAATGAGTGCAAACATTGCACTTGCCTTCCTTACTACTGACTCCATATGCAAGTTAACCTTTGGGGAATCCTGCACTCAGACTCCCAAGTCCCTTTGCGCCTCTGATTTCTGAATTTGCACCCCCCCCCATTTAGAAAATAGTCGCATTTATTCCATGAGAAGGGCCAAGTGGATTTTTGATGTCCTCCAAAGTGGAACTTGAACCTATGACTCCCTGATGGATGGATGCCCTTTGAGTTAATTGTGCTCAAGTACAACGATCATGGACCGGGCTGGAGACTGGAAGCAGACCTCACACTGTGCTGTCAACGCAGCAAGTTAGTGCAGGAGTGAGAGGCATTCCTGATGGGTTAAAGTTCACAGTAATAAAAACTGAGAGATAAAGACCTAGTTGGTTAGATTTACCTCTTCACTAAATGTGTTTCGCTTAATATCGTTCCCCATCTTTTTGTCATAGGGTGTAAAAATAGACCGGAGCAGCATTTAAACGTGGACCAGGAGTGGGGCGGGGAGCTATATATGATTTGCTGAGAAAGGTGTCAGCAATTTGGAGAGAGTTTAATGATTACCAGAGTCCAGACCACTCCCGAGAGGTTTGGTTTCCGCTGGATCTCATCTCAACTTGGCTGCGAACCCCGGCCAGGACTGCAACTGGTTAAAGCTGTTGAAATGATTCATCGGTGGGAGTCACAGGGTCGCAAACAAGCAGCAGATGCATTTGGATCTGAATTTCCTGGACGTGCGAGGGGGAGGCAGGGTCCGACTCGTGTGTTCTGGCGAGGTATGCTGCCCAGTAACAGCTGCTGGCAGTTTGAGCAACACATTGAATTCATTAAAGAGAAAGGCCATGACACTGCGACTGGCCCCAAGACACACTGGCGACACCCGGGCTCTCCTTTACTCCTTCCTCCGCAGAGCTGAGCAGGCAGAATTGGAGATTGTCTCCCGATCTCTGCCCTACGGTCAGTCCTGTGGGAAACATCAGAGAAATTCCAGCTTTTGGTACTGGGAATCCAGTTTTCTAGCGCAGTGATTTTGAACAGGCCTTCAGCAACGCGACGATGAAAATCCCCCGGGAGTTTGAAATAACAGTGTACCACTGATGAAGTGCTTCAATTAAGTGTTGTTTCCAAAGGCTAAAGATAAATTTGTGCTGGTATTTGAAGTGCGAGTTTCACATTTGAAGTGTAAAAGGTCCTGTAATGAGGGATGGGGAATTCTGATGCCTATCCTGCCTTTGACGTCTCTCCCCTACACCCTGTTAGTCACAGGGAGGCAGCATTGTTCAAGGATATAGAGCATGTCTGATGAGGATAGGATGAGGGAGCTCGGGCTTGTCTCTTTGGAGAGAAGGAGGATGATAGAGGTGTAGAAAATGATGAGAGGCATAGATCGAATGGAGAGTCAGAGACTGCTGTCCGGGTTGGAAATGTCTAATATGAGGGGGAGCGACTCTAGGGTGTTTGGAGGAAAGTATAGGGGGGAAAGCAGAGGCAGGTTTTTTTTTACAGAGAGTGATAGGTGATTGGTAAACACTGTCTGGGACATTGTGCAGCACTGGAGCCAGCCCCTTCCATTGCCACAACAGGGACAGAGGGAACTTTGCCATGTAGTGGCACTGCATACTTGGGTTCCCCACACAGCCTGATGCAGCCACACGTGGAGGTGATCACCAGGGTGAGGTCGACATTGCGTACATTTTTTGTCCCTGCGGTCCAGGGACTTGTGCACCGTGCCCTGCCTGACTCGCCCCATCTTGGATCCCCAGGTGAACCTGAAGGTTGCTCGGGTGACACCAGAGCTGGAGGAGAGAGGGATGGGCCACACCTGTGCGACGTTCAGCAGCTCTGTGAACACCTTACACGGTTATTTAGAGGGAGTGTCCTCCCACCGATCCCAGTTTCTGCTTTACCTTTCCAATCCACTTCAGCTTTTGCAGTGGGAAGTTGAGAAGGTGCAGGGCAGTTGTGGCATGGTGTGTCTGGGCCAAATTAAGCTGTGGCGGGGGCCTAGACCTGAGAGGGAGGAACATCAATGTTTGGCCACTGCTGGAGCGGAGTTCGAGCCGATTCGAAGCAGCAGATCCAAGCCGAGGTGGCGGGGCCCGGGCCCGAGAGCAAAGAATGAGCTGGTGTTCGATTGATTTAGGCGCTGGGCCAGATTGGAAAGTACACATACGGGCCGAATTGAAGTGACAGGGCCTGGACCTGAGATCGTTTCAAAGTGATAGGACCCGGGTCTGAGAGCAAGGAACAAGCCAATGTTTGTTTGGCTGATGTAAGCGCTGGCCAGATTGGAAAATATTTATATTATTGAAGTGGCGGGGCCTAGGCCCGAGAGCATATCGATGTGACGGCCCGGGTCTGAGAGCAAGGAACAGGCTGACGTCTGTTTGTCTGATTTAAACACTGGGCCAGATTGAAAAGGTCAGGGTGTCAAGTCCAGAGGTGAGGGACGGGTCCAGTGTTTAGCTCACTGCTCTGCAAGTTTTACTCATTCCTATGCTGAACTGAGGCAACCAACAGGCAACTAACAGGCTCCTGGACCGGCTGCAGTGATGACTGGATTTGTGGCTGTGTACTCATTTTGTGGACTTTAGTTCTGAATGTTATTTGCTTAGTTTTTATTATTTGCACAATTTGTTCTTTTTTTGCACTATGGGCCTTTTTTTTTTGAAAGGTTTTATTGAGTTTCTTTGTTTTATGGCTGCCTGCGAGGAAATAAATCTCAAGCTTGTATATAGTATACATACTCTTATCACAAATGTACTTTCAACTTCGAACAATTCTTGTTGCACACCTCGGCACCTATCAACCAATTCACCAGCATCTTCAGCTAAACAGACCTGATGGTAAAAGGGACACTGGATCAGTTGGGCCTGTTGCTAAAGAGCATGGCCTCACTCTTTGTGTAGTTAAATTTGGCCCCTGATGCCAACTCAGACTGATCGCAGATATTTATCTTGAACCTATTTAGACTGTAGGGGGCAGTGAGGGACCACAGCACAGCTCTCAGTCTCTTCCAATTATTGACTACTTTCTCACTGAAGGAACCGTTCTGATAAATCTTCGTACAAGTACTTATTCTTCCATGTGTCATACTCGTAAGTAATGATTAGCCTGACAAGTGTGGCCTTGTTTTGAATCTGAAATCTGTTTCCTGTGTGAAGTTAATTATTCATTTTTCAGGATCTGGGTATCACTGGCGAGGCTAGTGTTTATTGCCCATCCCGATGTTTTTAATAGCAAAATAAACTTTATTCATAGTTTTAAAAATTCCAAGAATAAACTGCGGAATACCTTTTCATTTTTGTATTCATAGTCAGTGTGTTAAGTAGAGTTCTATTATATTCTTTAAACCCAACAGGACTCTTGCCACTCATGTGGTTCCCTCGGGTGGTAGACTACTGTAATAACTGAGTAGGTTCCCAGCCTTTTATGCCGTGGACTAATACCATTATGGAAGGGGTCTGTGGACCCTAGGTTTGGAACCCCTGATTTGAGGGGCTTCCTCACCAAATCTGGCTGCTCCCTCTCCAGAAGAACAGTATACCATGCCCTTCTCCACCAAGCTTTGGTGCAGTGGCTGTACTGATCTTCAGTGTGTCTTTCAGCACGTAGTCCTGCAGCCTGGAGTGAATGTACGGTATTGCCCTACGGACTTCTCGATGTGCTTCCCCAGTTGCCCTTCTGGAAGAGGTGGTGAGCCTTGGACTTGGAACGGTGAGCGTCGGTGTGGCGGTGGACTGTCTTGGAGTAAGGGTCCCAAAACAGCACGGTGGCGCTTGATAAACCATCCACGTGCAATGGAAACAGGCCACCGGTTTCCCTGAGTAGTCAAAAACTTAAAGAGCTTGTGGCTGGCTACCTAGTGGGTGTATTGTTCTGGAAAATTGCCAGTTTACACGGCAGAGGCACAATTTTTTTTGAACTTGGCATGCTTTCCTCACCTCACTTTGATCAACAGCAGCGAGTTAATATTTTCACAGAGGACTAGGTGCATTATGGCACTTGATGTCCTAAGTCTTAACAGCTGTCCTGTGCTGAGGCAGCTGATAAAGCGTTGCTTTCCACTGACCTCATGGCATCCCAAAGCACTGGACAACGACACCTTTCTGAAGCACGGTCGCTGTTGTAATATCGTCCATTCAGCTGGTGGGGTGTGCACAGCAGGATCCCACAAACAGAGGCTTGAAAGCAAGCAGCAGATCTACTACCTCTAGAGGGCTGTTGCTGAATATGAGACTGAACTTAACATTAAAGTTCAGCTTTATTTGTCACATTGAAATAGCGCCAAAAAGATGCTGGACACAGTACAATGCCAACATATCAGCTAGTCAATGGAGAGTTAAATCAGAATGCCTTTGATAATTGGATTATTATTATTATAGCTTTGTTAATGTTAGCAAAGTGCCAGGAGGAATTTATAGGGCAAAGTAGACAATTGTATTGGCCGTGTACACAATGTAGGGGAGTGAACCTCTTAATACTCCATATGTTGCTGACTGCTGCTGCTCTCCTGGGTCCAGATGCATTAAAGGTGTTTTAAATGTCCTTGTCCACTAGAGGTTGGAGATCAGGAAACAGCCTGCCCTAGAGTTAGAGGTCTGTCTGTGTGAGTGTGTGAGTGGATGCGGGGGAGGTAAGGGGGATGTGTGTGGGCACATTTGCCGGCTGCCCCCAGCAAACCTTGGATTGTGTTGGTTGTCAACACAAATGGCACAGTTCACTGTATGTTTCAATGTAGATGTGATAAGTAAATGAGTCTGAATCTGAAATGTTGCCTTACTTCATATTTACTTAGCGCTTAGAAGAGCCTATTTTGTCTATTCAGTCCGTACTGATTGTCAGCAGTCCCATCAGCTCTGTTCCCCCCCATGTAACCTCTTCTCTCTGACTTTTCCAGCAGCTATCTCCTGATTTTTAAAACCTATATTACTTCTGTTTTAGCACAATTTTTGATCTATTTAATGTATATACTGTAATTGATTTACTTTGTTTCTATATTACCATGTATTGCATTGAATTGCTGCTGCTAAGTTAACAAATTTCAAGGCATGATAAATGCCCGTGATGATAAACCTGATTCTTTCACCAACCCCCCTCAACTTGGGGTATTTGACAATAAACAAATAACCTACCATCCAGCATGTCTTACAATATGGGAGAAATTTGGTAGCCAAGGGAATCCCACACAGTCATAAAGAAAATGTTTTATTTGGTCTTTATAAATCGGAACGCTGAGTACCAGAGTTGGGATGTTATGTCGAAGTCGTATAAGACACTGATGTGGCCCCATTTGTAGTATTGTGCGTGCTTGCAAATTCCTACAGAGATATCAGGGAGAGCATTCTAACTGGCTGTGTCACCGTCTGGTATGTGGTGGGGAGTGGGGCTCTGCACAGGATCAAAATAAGCCGCGGAAAGTTATAAACTCTCATGGGCACTAGCCTCTATAGTATCCAGGACATCTTCAAGGAGCAATACCTCAAAAAGGTGACATCTACCATTGAGGACCCCCATCACCCAGGACATGCCCCTTCTCATTGCCACCATCAGGAAGGAGGTACAGAAGCCTGAAGGCACACACTCAACGATTCAGGAACAGCTTCTTCCCCTCTGCCATCCGATTTCTGAATGGACATTGAACCCGTGAACACTCCCTCGCTTCTTTTTTCCCCCTTTTTTTGCACTGTTTATTTAATTTAACTTATCAAATCTATATTTTTTACTGTAATTCACAATTTTTATTATGTATTGTAATGTACTGCTGCTGCATAACAAATTTCATGACATGTGCCAGTGATATGAAACCTGATTCTGGTCACCTTCCTACAGGAAAGATATCAAGAAGCTTGAAAGAATGCAGAAAAAGAATTACAAGGGTGTTGTTGGTTCTTGAGGACCTGAATTACAGGGAAAAATTGAATAGCTTAGGATTTCATTCCTTGGAGCATAGGAAAATGGGGAGAATCTTATAGAGGTGCTCAAATTTGCAAGGGGTTTCCTGTAGACCCCGGGTTGGGAACCCCTGCTGTAGATAGATGTGCGGGCTTTTTTCACTGAGGTTTCGGGAGACTAGAACGAGGGTTCAAAGGTTTAGGGTGAAAGGTAAAATTCTTAAGGGAAATCTGAGATGGAACTTCTTCACTCCAGGGTCAGTGAGATTGTGGAGTGAGCTGCCAGTAGAACAGTGGATTCATTTGCAGTATGTAAGAGATGTTTCGAAGGGTATGGAGCGCCATGGTCGAGATGCAGGTAGCGTGGACTAGGTGGGAAAAAATAGGTTAGCATGGACTAGATGGGTCAAAGGAATTGCTTCTGTGCTGTAGTGCTCTCCAACTGCAAATGCAATCTCTATACAGACGCTACTTAATATCAGGATTAAACCCGGAAGCCTGGACCAGGATGTGAAGGGTAGTGTAATGGTTAAGCTGCAGGACTCACATCTTAAAGCTCGATCGTTGATCTGGAGGCTGCAGGGCAGCCTGAGTTTTCCGGTTCAATTATTTGAATAACTCCGGACCTTAAAACGTATGAGTGGAGCCCATGTGCATATTCTGTCCATGTGCAGGTCCTGCTGGCTGTCTTTGTTGACAGTCACTTGTGCACAGGAAGAGATCCATTTTTGTCCATCCCTTTGATTTGTAAACTGCAAGTACATACAAGCCATGTAAAATGGGGAGCCGTTCATCATCATTGCCCTAGTTAGGTGTGATTATTCCATCTCCACACAGATGCATTGTTGTCTGCCTTAGATGTAACACAGGGACTGCAGATGCCGGAATCTGGAACAAATTTGCTCCTGACGAATGGTCTCAACCTGAGACGTTGACTGTCCACGTACCTCTACAGATGCTGTTTTACCCACTGAATTCCTCCAGCAGCTCGTGTTTTTCTTTGCTTTAGACACAATCACCTGTGGCATGGTTCACACTCTGGTTTACCATTTTGCTTTGGCCTATCATCTCCTTCTGACTGTGAACACAAGAGATTCTGCAGATGCTGGAAATCCAGAGTAAAATGTACAAAATGTTGGAGGTGCTCAACAGGTCAGCTCTGATGAAAGGTCTTGCCTGAAATGTTTATTTCTCTCTATAGATGCTGCCTGACCTGCTGAGTTCCTCCAGCACTTTTGAGTGTCCTGCAGACTGTTACTTTTTAGAGCATTGAAGACTTGTCCAGGCTTATACTGGCTTTGCATCTGGCCTGATGGTAACGTGGTAATGCACCCTCTATTTCCAGTGAAGCTCCCTTCAAGCGCATTATCATAGTTTTCCAGCATGTGTCAGCTGTGACCTTAGCATATTATGGATTCATCCAACGTCACTTGCATTGTCTCATTTACTGCTTCCTCATTAAAGTTGATCAGGCTCTCGAATCACTGGGGATAACTTCACTCAACTTCATGTGCCCCATCACAGAACTGTTCCCACAATCTATAAACTCACTTTCAAGGATTCTTCAACTCACGTTGTCGCTATTTATTGCTTGCTTGTTTGTTTGTTTGTTTATTTATTTATTTACTTGTGTATTTGCACGCTGGTTATCCAGAGTGAATCCCAGGGTTGTATATGGTGACATGAATGTACTTTGATAATAAATTTACTTTGAAATTTAATTTATTATTGTCACATGTACCAAGATACAGTGAAAAGCACATTAAGGTGGAACAATTTAAAACAATAACCATGTCCCACATCCCATGACCTCACATCCACCACTTTCCGTGGCAGCTTGTTCCACCATCTCCCCACCCTGAGTGAAGAAGTTCCCCATCATGTTCCCCTTAGGCATTTCACCTTTCACCCTTGACCCATATCCTTTAGTTGTAGTCTCACCCAAACTCAGCGGGAAAAGACTGCTTGCATTTACCCTATCTATACCTGTCATAATTTTGTATACCTCTATCAAATCTCCCCACTGTCACGTGACCGGCAACAGTGAATATAGAATTGGAGTCAGGTTTTATAAAAACAATCAATCGTTTATTAAATTCTGCTCAATATATAAAAAATAAACAAACAAAAGTCTTAACCGGAAGTAAACTGCTATGCGGCCCTTTAACAAACTGCCACTCAGATAAATGCGAAAACAGTTCTTAAAGTGATAAATTCAAACACAGTTCTTAGAATGGTAAATTTGAAAGTCCAAGAGATTTATACAGTCAGTTAGGAGAGACTTTCCTGAAGTAAAGAATTCCTCGAAGACATGATGTCATGCCAGTCCCAGCCGGATCCTGCCTTGTCCGCAGGATTCACGACGACGGAAATAAAACGGTTTAAAGGCACTGACCATTCCCTCTGGATACTAGATACTGCACAGCCTTTTCTGCCACTTTTAGCAGAGGCTATCTCATGCAGATCACTCTTTCTTGAACGAATTCAATAATGGTCGATCCTTTCAACCATCGAACGACTCCTTCAGGTTCCCGTCTTCACTCTCCAATACTACTGAAAAGGTACATCAACAGACCTGGCAGAAATTGGTTAAATTGCCAGTCCAGCACTTTTGTACCTTACAATAGAACGTAAAACTCCATTTTAAATTGAAACTGCGACATAAGGCAAATATGCAGTGGAGCGGAATATCTGGCTAATGTTCTAACTGGAAAACCTAACTGCGTCACCAGGGGTCTACACTTATATACCTGGTGAGAATAAGTCATCACGTGACCTCACATCGGCGGGAAAATTACATCAGGTGACCCCCAGAAGACCATTACATCATCCTCATAAAACAGTCAAGATATGCATGAGGTATGTAACACCTCGGTCTTCTTTGTTCCAAGGAATAAAGTCCTAACCTATTCAATCTTATAACCAAGGTCCTCCAGTCCCGGCAATATCTTGTAATTTTTCTCTGTACTCTTTCGATCTTATTTGCATCTTTCCTAAAGGTAAGTAACTAAAATTCCACACAATACTCCAAATTAGGCCTCACAAATATCTTGTATAACTTCAACATAGCATCCCATCTCCTCTAGGGAGGGCCCAAGATGACAACTCTTTATTCCTTTCCATGGATGCTGCCCGACTCGTTCAGTTCCTCCAGCAATTTGTGAGTGTTACTCTGGGTTTCCTACTTCTGCAGAACGTCTTGTGTTTATGAAGTACTTGCTTATTCTGACCTGAGAAGACTGAGGTGAGTGATGGCTATTGCAACAATAGCTGCACAGACTGATCTCACCTGAAGGCTTTGTAGCTTTAGAATGCACTGCAGCTTTTTCCTCTGAACTGCCCCTCGCATCTGGTGGTGAAATTCCCTTGCATTCTTGGATGCCATTTCCAGTGGTACTGCAAGTTTACTAATGCACAGCCTGAGTTAACAGATTTTGCTTCTGTTCTTCTACCTGTGCACCCACAAGCCTATCATGTGGTTGGCAACCTGAAAAGGCACCAGACTGAAATACAAGCTTAAGTTGAAACAATATACACAGTAATTGATTCTCCCTGATTTTGGCTTATTGTCCTGAACTTGGAGCTGTCAGCTATTTCTAGTATTGCAGGTCTGCACAACATCTTTAAGCAAGTCATCTTTCATCTTGTATGCTGCTAGAAGTTTTGTCAGCATGCCATATGCTTCAGAGCCAATATCCATCTGTATTCTTTCATTAGCGCTCATAGATCATGTTGTTTTGGGCTGTCAGGATTTCACTACCTCTTATAACACCCAGGACGTTGTTGGCAT
The DNA here is from genome assembly GCF_030028105.1 of Mobula birostris. Lineage (NCBI taxonomy): Eukaryota > Metazoa > Chordata > Chondrichthyes > Myliobatiformes > Myliobatidae > Mobula > Mobula birostris. Next base: position 65,459,810 of record NC_092384.1, on the reverse strand, counting down.
CAAAGAAAACGTCCTTTCATGTTATATGCGACCTAATCCAGTTATTGTCTTAATGGGTATATGCCTTTCAGAGGAGATCATTTTTGAGGGATATGAACTCTGGATGGTTGTCACTCTCCAGGGATAATGAAATAAGTTAGAATGGTGGAATTGCAAAGGAGGTCTGTAAAGTGATGCGCAGGTCCTGCTCATTCTGAACAGCTGCATTATTGAGAGCTCTCTGCTCCACGGGCTGTTCCTAGAGACGCATATGGAGATAGGAAGATCATCAACTTGGTGAAAGCTACACTTTAGTCTGTCGGAAACGGGATGCAATGAGCTGACCACAAGGGAGAACTGGCATAATTAAGGCTGCAGCAGGTTGTGTTAAGAGATGCACCAGGCCTTGGTGCAGTCAATGCAGAGACTTTGCTGGGGAAGGACTTCAGTCTGAGGTCCACTGCCACCGGACATTGAGAAACTAAGCCCTGTTGAAAAGCCTGTCAAATAATTGAAATTTGTATCCTCCAAGGAGGACACAAGTGGCAATGGTGCTGTATACACAGATTTGTACGAACACTACCAATATACGCAACTGCTCACACTATAAATGTACAGACCAAATGACACTTGAGTTGTAAAGAAACTATTCAATGTTTTTGTATATCTTGTGTATATTTTTGTGAATAAATGTATTTTTGAAATAAAAAAAGGTTTCCTACAATACAGAACAGTGACGCATCATGAGGTATGTGCTCTTTGGAACGTATACTGGGAAGTTTTGAAGCCGTGATACAGATCATATAAAGCTCTTACAGCATTACTGTCCCTGGAGCTAGGAGATTGGGTGCCACCCACAGGGCATAGTATGAGGATTGAAGATACGACAACAGCACAAAAAGTTAGTCAATGAAATTATGCACTTTGCACCATAAAGTTATCCTGACATTTTGCAGACATTGCCAGTGGAACGATTTCAAGAAAATAATCTGAGAAATTGGTTTTGGTTCTAAGAACTCTTTGAAACTCATTCATCAAGCAAGAATCATCCACGTCTTTCAACAATTAAAATAAAACTATCTGAGATCTTATTTTTGTTGTCACTTTGTGATACCTTTACCTCAAGGCAGTAACCTGTACATCAGAAGAGGAAGTTATTTACTTAAGATCAATAAACATATTGATTCCTTGAACTGCAACAGATTAGTGATTTTTTTATATAGTCAAGAGAGATGGGCTTTACAAGCTGAACCAGCATTTAATTATCCATCATTTGTTGTCCCAGAGAAGGTAGTCCTTGCAATTTGAGTAAGATCATAAAACTTAGGAGTAGAATTAGGCCATTTAGCCCATCAAGTCTGTTCTGCCATTCCATCATGGCAGAATTATCCCTCTCAACCCCATTCTCCTGCATTGATTGCAGGCATGCCATAATGCACAGGGAGGTCGTTCCAGGACTTTGATTCATAGATAGTGATGGAACTTTGGTATACATATTTCTGAGTCAGGATGATGTGAGATTTGAAGCGGCAGTATCCAGCTGGTAATGGTCCCTTGCTTTTGCTGCCCGGGTCCTTCCAGCTGATGGAGGTCGTGGGTTTCAAAAGGTGCGGGTTCTAGTTATTGCCATATTATTACAGAGCGTCCGTACCACGTGACTCTCCTATCCAACAGAACACATTGTGTTCAGGCACATAGATATATATAAATCATTAAAAAACACTGGATCTGCCCATTTATCTAATGATCTTCTGGAAGACCTTGTTGTGAACAAACAGGCTGTTGCAATGACTGCACATCCCAGTGTCCCCGCCCCCTCACCACCCATCTCACCCATCCCCCCAGTGTTTGCTCGGCAGAAGACAAGCTCTTCTGTGCTCACCCTGCAGATTTCGGTGGTGTTGGATGGTTTGAGTCTGGTCTCTTTTATTGAGTGGCTTTATTTTCCTATCTTATCCCTGCTATGTGTGCTTTATGCTGTGTGTGTGTGTTGGTGCTGTGTTTTGTACCTTGACTCCAGAGTAACACTGTTTCATTTGGCTGTAATGGCAATTAAATTTGACTTGAAATATGAGAATCAACAGGAGACAGTGTGTTAGTGTGGGCCAACCAAAGCGGTATAGAACTGCAGCATTGCTTTGTGGCTCTTCAACTCAATCCCCAGACTAACATTTTCAAGGACTCTGCAACTCATATTCTTAATATTCTTTATTATTATTTCTTTTCGAATTTGCACAATTTGTCTTTTGTGTGCAGAATTGTTTGTCCATCTTAGCGTGCAGTTTTCCATTGATTGTATTGTGTTTCTTCGTATTTACTGTGAAAGCCAACAAGGACATGAATCTCAGGGTAGTATATAGTGACAGGTATGTACCGTGATAATAAATTTACTTTGAACTTGAACAAGGGTTGGCATGCCATTTGTACCAATGTGGCTGACATTCAGCTTAAGAAAGCCCAGGCAAGCCGCTCGTTTCAAGAACAGTTCAGGTTGGACAAGTAACACACATAAAAGTTGCTGGTGAACGCAGCAGGCCAGGCAGCATCTCTAGGAAGAGGTACAGTCGACGTTTCGGGCCGAGACCCTTCGTCAGGACTAACTGAAAGAAGAGCTAGTAAGAGATTTGAAAATGGGAAGGGGAGGGGGAGATCCGAAATGATAGGAGAAAGCAGGAGGGGGAGGGATGGAGCTGGATAGGTGATTGGCAAAAGGGATATGAGAGGATCATGGACATTCCCCTCCCCCTTTTCTTTCTCCCTGGGCCTCCTGTCCCAAGTTCCTCCAGCATTTTGTGTGTATAAAGTGCCTCAGGCTGAAAAGTTGAATGTTTATTCATTTCCGTAGATGCTGTCTGACTTGCTGAGTTCCTCCCGCATTTTGTGTTTTGCCTCCCTTAAATGATTTGTTTGAAGACAACCTACCAATAGTTTGGGTTTTCTTTTTGAGGAAACCAAACTCCTTCCACATGTGTTCCGTTCATTTTGTGTTTATAGGTGAATAACAAAAAAAAAGGCAGGTTTCTAAGAATACTTATCAAAGAAACTGATGCCCCACAATTTTGCAGCCTGAAGTAGTAGGTTGGGAGGTTCAAAACCTTTGTTCTGAAGCCAGATGATGGTCAGTTTGTAGGAATCCAATTTTACTCTATTAATGCACATTAAAAATAAATTGGAGATTTACAGATATGTTGAAGACTAAATACATTCAAATGACAGGCACTTGATCTCTTTTCAGCTCAACAGGAGAGTTAGAGTTTTAAATTAATTGTGATCAGTGGGTGTGAAAATTTCTTATGCTCTCAATTCTCTGCTCATTTATTTAGGCCACCCAGGTTGTCATGACATCTGTCTTACTATTAAGCATTATGGGTACGTTGTATAATGGTTGGATTTAACTGTTTTTGAACAGTGCAAATAAAGTGTCAAAATTGAATTTTGAGTAGTAGATTATATAAAAGAAGCATATAATTCTCTTTATTTACAAATAAACTTATAGGTAGTTTATGTTTAGTAAGGAAAGGAATGTGGTGTGAAATTAGGGAGGCCACTGAACCAGCTAAAAATTTTAGGACCTTCCCCTCCGCCATCCAATTTCTGAATGGTCCATGAACCCATGAATTTCTTTTTTGCATTAGTAATTTAAATTTTGTTAATTACAGCAATTTTTGCTGCGTCTGCAAAACAACAGATTTCATGATATATGCCAAGTGATAGTAAAGACGCAGGTAACAGAGGACCTTCTAGCCATTGGTGTTGGAAATGGGCGATTTCAATCAATAAGACTGAAAGCGAACGGGGAAAATTTACAAGGATGTTGCCAGAATTTGAGGAATGTCCGTAGTTATAGGGAAAAGTTGAATAGCTTCGGACTTCATTCCCTGAAGCACAGGAGAATGGGGGGGGGGAGATTTGATAGCGGTATACAAAATTTTGAGGGGTACAGGTGTCCCCCGTTTTTCAAACGTTCACTTTACGAAACCTTGCTGTTATGAAAGACCTACATTAGTTACCTGTTCTGGCTAACAGAAGGTGTTTTCACTGTTGCGATAAAAGGCAGCTCGTGCCCTGAGCAGCCAAGCTCCTCCTCTGGAACTGCATTCTAGCTGCCATTGCTTAAACACGTGCCTGTGAGCAGCCGTTAGCAAGATGAGTTCTAAGGTATGGGAAAAGCCTGAAAGAGCTCATAAGGGTGTTACACTTAAAACTAGACATAATTAAGTGTTTCGATCGTGGTGAACGATGTAAGGACAAAGTGAGTTTGGCATGTCGAAGTTGACGAAGATGATGTTGAAGAAGTTTTGGCATCCCATGACCAAGATCTGATGGATGAAGAGCTGATGCAATTGGAAGAGGAAAGGATAACAATCGAAACCGAATGCAGTAGCGAATGGACCGAAAGTGAAGTCGTCCAGGACCTGAACGTGAAGCAACTGCGTGAGATGATAGAAAAATGCGCGAGGCTAAGCAGTCAAGCATACTGTCGTTTTTCAAGCCTTCCACATCAGCCACAGCAGACGACGAACCTCGACCTTCGACATCGAGGCAGGTAGACATAGAAGAAGATGACCTGCCTGCCCTGATGGAAACAGACGACAATGAGATGACACCCCAGTGTCCCACCACCCCAACCCCCGGGCCGCAGACCGATACATTGCCGCAGAGAAGGCAGCTGTAACCGGGGCGCACCCAACACATCTTTAAGAAAAAAGCCAAAATAAACAGGCTAATTAATTAGGTGCCGCCCGGCACGTAAATGTCGGCCCATATCAGAGGCGATTGCTGATTGCATCGCCTCTGATCTGGCCTGTGCCGGGTGGCACCTAATTAATTAGCTTGTTTATTTTGGCTTTTCTCTTAAGATGTGCTGGGTGCACTCCGGCTACCCCTGCGTGCTTCACGGCAATGTATCGGTCGGTGGCCTGGAGGGTGGGGGCCACTGCACCACCCCAACCTCCGACGACTCAGCCTAACACACCATCATCAGTGTGCTCGACGCTGCCTTCCCAATTCCGGTAAGTGATACTACACTGTACATACATTATTTCTACTTTATATCGGCTGTGTATTTTTATGTGTTATTTGGTATGATTTGGCAGCTTCATAGCTTAAAGGTTACTGAAGAGAGTGTTTCTGACGAGAGCGCTTCCGCAAGATTTTTGCTACCGAGAACAGTGTGGCAATGATTGTAGAAAAGTATTTCTACTTTATATAGGCTGTGCATTTATCATATCATTCCTGCTTTTACTATATGTTACTGTTATTTTAGGTTTTATGTGTTATTTGGCATGATTTGGTAGGTTATTTTTGGGTCTGCGAACGCTCACAGATTTTTCCCATATAAATGAATGGTAATTGCTTCTTCACTTTACAACATTCCGGCTTACGAACCGTTTCATAGGAACGCTCTACCTTCGGATGGCGGGGGAAACCTGTATAGATAGGGCAAATGTAAGGAGGCAATTCACTGAAGTTGGGTAAGACTAGAACTAGAGGTCATAGTTTTAGGGAGAAAGGTGAAATATTTAAAGGGACCCTGAAGAGGAACTTCTTCACTCAGAGGATGGTGCAAATGTGGAACAAACTGCCGATGAAAGTAGAGGATGTGGGTTTGATGCAACGTTTAAGATTAGTTTGGATAATAAACGTTCCAATCAAGACGGGAAGGCTGAGGAGGGTTATGGTTCAGGTGCGAATCAATGGGACAGGGCAGAACATCAGTTCAACGAGGACTAGATGGGCCAAAGGGCCTGCTTCTGTGCTGTAGCACTCTTATGATTCCATGAGCTAGGCCATTGTTTCCTCGTGTTGATGACTCCATGGGGATCTATCAGAGATCTGCCCCTTGCCACTCAGCTCTTCCAAGGTTTACTCACCTCTATACAGTGTAGAAGTTGGAGGCAAGCTGGAGGTCAGTTGCCAGCACACCTAACCATCTACTGAATTCTCCGCTGACTCAGGGAGGAGAGTGATGTGTTGTGTATGGTGGTGCCATATTGCAATTGCTCCTTAATGTTACTTCATTCATCTGAAAATGCCAGTGAGTGGTTTATTTATTTACCTCATAATAATTCTTCAGTGTTTATAATACCTTTTTAATATTTTTAATTCTCAACATTTTCTTTTTAATTAAGTCTATCTGAACAGATTAAAATATCTTGGACTATTCAAAAAAAAAAATTCCAAGGCTCTTGAGAACAATAAGCATTGTTAAAAGTCAGGACATTAAGAGGTCCATCCATTTGTGTACACGTCTGGCCGCGTAGCTGTAGGAAGGGTGTCATTAAGCTGGAAAGGGCACATCAAAGTACCTTATTGGGACTGGAGGGCTTAAATTACAAGGATTGGCTGGGACATTTTACCCTGGAGTGTATGAGGCTGAGGAGTGACCTTATAGAGGCCTACAAAATAAAGAGAAGCAGAGATAAGGTGGATGGTCTGATTCTTTTCCCTAAATCTAAAGGACCCTCTGGTCCTAGTCCCACCCACTTGAGGAACATCTTCTCCATGTCCACTCCAACTAGGCCTTTTAATATTTGATAGGTTTCAATGAGATCTCTCCTCATGCTTCTAAACTCCAGCCCAGAGCTATCAAATGGTCCTCATACATTAACTCTTTCATTTCCAGAATGACTCTCGTGAACCATCTCTGGACACTTTCCAATGCCAGCATACCCTTCTTTAGATACGGGGCCCAAAACTGCTCATGATACTCCAAGTGTGGTTTGAGCAATGCCCAATAAAGCCTCAGCATTACATCCTTGCTTTTGTGTTTTGGTTCTCTCGTTCTCGAAACAAATGCTAACATTGCATTCGCCTTCCTTACCCTCTGACTCAACCTGCAAGTTAACCTTTGGGGAATCCTGCACAAGCAATCTCAATTCCCTTTGCATCTCTGATTTCTGAATTTTCTCCCAATTTGGAAAATAGTCTACGCCTTTCTTCCTTCTACCAAAGTGCATAACCATACATTTCCATGTACTATATTCCATCTACCACTTCTTCGCTCATTCTCCCAGACTGTTCAAGTCTTTCTGCAGACTCCCTGCTTCCTCAACACTAACCACCCCTCCACCTATCTTTATATTGTTTGCAAATTTGGCTATAAGGCCATCAATTCAGTCATCCAAATCGTTGACATATAACATGAAAGGAAGCAGTCCCAATTCTGAACCCTGCTGAACACCACTTGTCACTGGCAGCCAACCAGAGCAGGCCCCCTTTATTCCCACTCTTTGCCTCCTGCCAGTCAGTCAATCTTCTATCCATGCTAGTATTTTTCCTGTAATACCACAGGCTCTTACCTTGTTAAGCAGCCTCATGTGCAGCGCCTTGTGAAGGGCCTTCTGAGAATCCAAGTAAACAACAACTACTGACTCTCCTTCGTCTATCCTGCCTGCTGTTTCCTCAAAGAATTCCAACAGATTTTCCCTTAAGAGGAACCATGCTGACTTTGGCCTACTTTATCATGTGCCTCCAAGTACCCTCGTCCTTAATAATGGACTCCAACATCTTCCCAACCACTAAAGTGAGGGCCCTGTCCCTTTTTAAAGAGTGGAGTCCAATCCTCTGGAACCATTCCAGAATCCAGTGATTCTTGAAAGCTCAACGCTAATGTGTCCCTAATCTCTTCAGCAACCTCTTTCAGAACCCCGGGGTGTAGTTCATTCGGTCCAAGTGACTTATCTACCTTCAGACTTTTTCAGCATCTTTTCCTTAGTAATAGCAACAACATTCACTTCTGACCCCTGACACTCTTGAATATCTGGCATGCTGTATTTAACAGTGAATATTGATGCAAAATGCTTATTAAGTCTGTCAGCCATTTCTTTGTCCCCCATTACTTCCTCTCCAGCGTCATTTTCTAGCAGTCCCATGTCCACTCTCACCTCTATTTTACTCTTCATGTATTTGAGAAAACTTTTAATATCTCCTTTGATATTACTGGCTAGCTTACCTTCATGTTTAATCTTTTCTTTACTTAATATTATTTTAGTTGCCTTCTATTGGTTTTTAAAATCTTTCCAATCCTCTAGCTTCCCATTATTTTTTTGCTATATTATATGCCCTTTCTTGTACTTTTATGCTGTCTTTGACTTTACTTGTCTGCCACAGTTGCCTCATCCTCTCTTTAAAATACTTCTTCATCTTTGGGATGTATCTATCCTGTGCATTCTGAATCCCACCCCCCCCCACCCCCCGGAAACTCCAGCCATTGTTGTTCTGCCATCTGCCCTGCTAATGTTATCTACTCTGGCCGGCTCCTCCCTCATGCTTCTGTAATTCCCTTTACTCCACTATAATTGTGATACATCCAACTTTATCTTCTCCATTTCATACTGCAGGATGAATTTTATCACATTATGATGGCTGTCTCCTAAGGGCTCCTTTACCTTAAGCTCCCTTATCAAATTTGGTTAATTACACAACATCTGATCCAGAATTGTTTTTTCCCTAGTAGGCTCAACCACAAGCTGCTCTAAAAAGCCATCTTGTAGACTTTCTACAAATTCCTTCCCTTGGGATCAGCATCAACCTGATTTTCCCAATCCACGTGCATATTGAAATTCCCCCATGATGGTTGTAACATTACCCTTATTACGTGCCTTTTCTATTTCCCATTGAAACTTATATCTCACGTCCTGGCTACTGTTTGGAGGCCTGTATATAACCCCCATCAGGGTATTTTCACTCTTGTAGTTTATTAACTGTACCTGCAAGGATTCTATATTTTCCAATCCTATGTCACTTTTTTAAAAAATTTCATTTCATTATTTACCAACAGAGCCAAGCCACCCACTCTGCCTACCTGCCTGTCCTTTCAGTATGTGTATCCTTGAGTGTTCAGCTCTCAACTATAATCTTCTTTCACATCCCATGATGCCCACAATGTCATACCTGCCAATCTCTAACTGCACTCAAGATCATGAACCATATCCTGTATTCTGCGTGCACTCAAATATAACACCTTCAGTCCTGTATTCATCACCCTTTTTGATTTTGCCTCCATGGTACACTTCAACTCATCCCAGTGATTACATTTTGACTTATCATCTGCCTGTCTGTCCTCCCAGTCTCACTACACAGTGCATTGACTTCTATACCAACTGCCACATCCTCAGCCCTATCACACTGCATCCCATTGCCCTGCCAACTTAGTTTAAATCCTCCCCAATGGCTCTAGCAAACCTTTCCACGAATATATTGGTCCCCCTTGGGTTCAGATGGAATTTACAATGATATGGGCCAAACATAGGCGTATAGGACTATCTGAGTTGGACACCTCGGTTGATGTGGGTGATTTAGGCTGAGGGTTCTATTTACATACTGCGCTGTATGATCTGAGCCCTGGCTGCATTTGTGAGCTGTCTACCCTCGAGCACAGAGTGTCAGCTTGGAACAGGTTTGCGTTCCGAGGCACACATTGTTACTGTGAGCTTGAGCAAACTCGGGAGTTGGTCTCAGGGTGTCCAGGTAAGTGCTAGTCCTGTCCTGATTGGTTCTGGCTGATGGCTTTTGGAGTAAGGACTCTGGGTACTGATTGGTTGGATTTAGCCATGGCCCTCACATCATCATAAATGTCCAGCCTGACTTTCTTGGCTGAGACCTGGTGAAAGACCAGCAACTAAGATGCTGCTGAGGTGCTGATCCTGACCATCTAGAACAGGGGTCCATGGACCCCTCAATTAATGGTAGGGATCCATGGCATAAAAAAGGTCGGGGACGAGTTCGGGTCATACTATATCATGTTTAGTAATAGACAGTTCAAACACGATGGGGGGCGGGGGGGTTGCAGATTACACCAACATAACAACTAACATTGAGCAATCACCATGTGTACTGAGGAGTTCCATGGGACCTAAAGGGAAATAAATTAAACCCTGCAATTAATTGAAGTGAATGAGGTGATTAATCCTAATTGAGTAATCTATGTTCAATTAGAAAAATTGCAGACTATTAATTTAATTATTCTACTGTTTTCATTGATCCTTATAATAAGGAACATTTTTTTTAAAACAGGCTGTTAATTGGGTTTTACAGTACATCTGAATCAGCACTACTAGTCATCAACATTAGTTAACATGGTAGCACAAGTACAACAGAGAAATAGAGAACAGTAGAAATGAATAATTTAAAGTTAACTGTGCTAATGTGTTGCCCGGGAACAGCCACAATTCCCTGGTGCATAAAGCTAATACACCCGTTTGATTTGACTTGAGCTCAGTATTTAATCATGACAACAGAGCAGTGTTTAATTAACAACCCAGGTTTACTTAAGACTGAGGTGACAGCACGGTGGACCTATTTAAGTGGCAAAATGAAATCCTGCTGGGCGGAGAAAGGCAGCAATCAAAGGATTTAATTGGATTTATTGTTTTAAGAGCTTTTTAATATGTGTAAATATCTTTACTATTTTTTTATTCAGAGCTATAATTAGGTCTCTCTGTGGTGATGCCTGTGTATGTATGTATGTGTGTGTGTGTGTGTGTGCATATGTATGTGCACCTGTAATTAAGGTCAATAACCTTCATTAAACGTGAACTAACAATACTGCGAACATGCAGGTTTCTGAGTAGCGGAATGACAAAGATTATTTCCAGGCTGCTCAGATCAGAGGAATCTTTCAAAAGGTATCTCTTAAAGACCCTCTAATTAGCTGCTTAAGCTCATCTTTTGCATTACTAATGTACACGTCAGGCAGCAACACAGTGCAGTACAAGGCAGGCTGAGTCCCGAGGAAAGGTTGCATTAATTCATTCTGCAGGGAGAAGATGCCTGCCTTTTCTCAATTAACACCAGGCGATCATCTGTGCTGATGTGAATAATGGAAATGAACAGCACTGAACGAGTCCAATCGGCCTTGTGAGTCTGCTATCCTATCCAAAGGAGAGATACAGGTGGCATGCAAAAGCTTGGGCACCCTGGTCAAAATTTCTGTTACTGTGAATAGCTAAGTGAGTAAAAGATGACCTGATTTCCAAAAGGCATAAAGTTAAAGATGACCTATTTCTTTAATATTTTGCAGCACGATTACTTTTTTATTTCCATCTTTTACAGTTTCAAAATAACAAAAATGGAAAAGGGCCTGAAGCGAAAGTTTGGGCACCCTGCATGGTCAGTACTTAGTAACACCCCCTTTGGCAAGTATCACAGCTTGTAAACGCTTTCTGTAGCCAGCTAAGAGTCTTTCAATTCTTGTTTGGTGGATTTTTGCCCATTCTTCCTTGCAAAAGGCTTCTAGTTCTGTGAGATTCTTGGGCCGTCTTGCATGCACTGCTCTTTTGAGGTCTACCCACAGATTTTCGATGATGTTTAGGTCAGGGGACTGTGAGGGCCATGGCAAAACCTTCAGCTTGTGCCTCTTGAGGTAGTCCATTGTGGATTTTGAGGTGTATTTAGGATCATTATCCTGTTGTAGAAGCCATCCTTTTTTCCATCTTCAGCTTTTTTACAGATGGTGTGATGTTTGCTTCCAGAATTTGCTGGTATTTAATTGAATTCATTCTTCCCTCTACCAGTGAAATGTTCCCCATGCCACTGGCTGCAACACAAGCCCAAAGCATGATCGATCCACCCCCAAAGTTGGAGAGGGGTTCTTTTCATGAAATTCTGCACCCTTTTTTCTCCAAACGTACCTTTGCTCATTGAGGCCAAAAAGTTCTATTTTAACTTCATCAGTCCACAGGACTTGTTTCCAAAATGCATCAGGCTTGTTTAGATGTTCCTTTGCAAACTTCTGATGCTGAATTTTGTGGTGAGGATGCAGGAAAGGTTTTTTTCTGATGACTCTTCCATGAAGGTCATATTTGTGCAGGTGTCGCTGCACAGTAGAACAGTGTACCACCACTCCAGAGTCTGCTAAGTCTTCCTGAAGGTCTTTTGCAGTCAAACGGGGGTTCTGATTTGCCTTTCTAGTAATCCTACGAGCAGTCCTCTCGGAAAGTTTTCTTGGTCTTCCAGACCTCAACTTGACCTCCACCGTTCCCACTAACTGCCATTTCTTAATTACATTATGAACTGAGGAAATGGCTACCTGAAAACGCCTGTTATCTTCTTATAGCCGTCTTCTGCTTTGTGGGCATCATTTATTTTAATTTTCAGAGTGCTAGGCAGCTGCTTAGAGGAGCCCATGCTCCTTTCCTTTCTTTTTATCTCTAAAATTGTACAAAACAACAATAGTACACCAATCTTGCCTAAAATGTTGAAAAGAATGTTTCATTTTTAACTTTATGACTTTTGGAGATCAGTTCATCTTCTACTCACTTAACTATTCACAGTAACAGAAATTTTGACCAGGGGTGCCCAAACTTTTGCAAACCACTGTATTTAGCTGGGGGCACACAGAAGCCGAGTGATGGAGGAAAAATTGCATGCCCTCATGGATTACACACCCTGTCCGACATCTCTTCACCATCTGGGACACAATCGATTCTGCAGAGGTCCAAAGCAACACACACATGGCGCTGGAGGAACTCTGCAGGTCAGGCAGCATCTAGGGAGGGATAAAGGGTCCATCCCGATGAAGGGTCTCAGCCCCAACCGTTAACTGTTTATTCCTCTCCACAGATGCCGTCTGACCTGCTGGGTTCCTCCAGCGTTTTGTGTGTGTGTTTCTCTTGGCAGCTGAGGATGAGTTTGGGGTTCCCCCCCCCCCATCAGCCTCATCATTCATCTCAGAACTTACAGAATCGAAGTGGATAGAGTCATGTAGCCGAGAAACGGGAGGTTGTTTGGCCCAGCGCTTCCACGTTGACCAGCAGTGACCCATCAGCACTAATCCCATTTACCAGCACGTGGCTGATCATCTACTGTTCCTTGGCAATTCGATACTCACCTGGACACATTCTAAATATGGCCGGAGTACCTGCTTCCACAACCAACCTAGTATTGAGTTCTGAAGTCGTCCTTCATCCCAGGAGTTTGACTGTTCCCACTTCCCCGCTCACAATCCATCGCTCTGTTATTTACCTTTCAGGTGTTCACCCAGTTATTTATTAAAAGTGGGAGAATTTCCGTTGCCGCTACCCTTCCAGGTACCAGCCACTGTTTGGGTGAAAAATCTTCTTCTTATGAAGGAAATGATGGATCTAAATGTTTCTCTGGGGAGACCATCCAGAGTCAAGTTCACCACATCTTCACCAGTGGGGAGGAGCAGAGGTCTAAGGCAATAGTGCCAGGAGACTCAGTCATGAGAGGGATAGATGTGAACTCTGATGCTAGGGTCAAAGATGTCACAGGACCATTCCAGGGCAGTCTGAAAGGGGAGTGCAAACAGCTGGAGATTATGGTTCACATTGGTGATGAGAAAGATGAGTTCCAGTGATATCTGTTGAGGTGTTTGGGGTGCCATGGTAGTGTAGCAGTTAGCTCGACGCTATTGCGGGTCGGGGTGTTGGAGTCCTGAGTTCAGGCTAGCGCTGAACGTAAGGAGTCTGTATGTCCTCCCCATGACCATGTGGGTTTCCTCTCAAAGCCCAGAAGTGTTTAACTGGTCATTATAAATTGGCCTGTGATTATCAGGTTAAACACAGGTGGTTTGCTAGGTGATGCGACTGGTTGGGCCAGAAGGGCCCATTCTACGCTGTATCTCTAACTAACTAACTAAACAGATATATAGATAGACAAATAAATAAATATTTTTTTTAAAAAGACATCATATTTGACTACCACATCTGTGTTGCTGCTAGATTTAGGGAACTGGAGTGCAGATTGCTGAAGGAATCCCCTAAGGTTGTCATCTCTGGATTACTTCCCTTGTCAAACGGCAGGAAGGAGCAGAATTGGTGGGTAGATTAGGTGAGTATGGGGCTAAAGATATGATATGTTGTGGAGGAGGTGGTTATTCTGGATCACTGACACCTTTCCTGAGAGAAATGTGATTTATAGGAGCTGGATGGCTTGCTCCTGAACTGGAATGGGTCCAACGTCTTTGTGCGGAGATTTGCTAGGACTTCTATGGAGGATCTAAATAGAATTGGCAAGGGAATGAGACACAGAGGGGATGCTCAGTTTGGGATGCCTTGGGAGAGAAGGTACAATCAAATATACACTCAGTAGCCACGTTACAGCAGCAGAAGATCTCATTGGGTTCCAGTCCTGTACCTAATAAAGTGGCCCCTGAGCGCAGAAAGATACCTCAATTCAGTAAGCAGAACATATATAGGCAAGGTTAAGTTGCAGCTATTTGAAAGCAAAGAGTCTGACTAGCAAAATAGATGAACTGAGAGCGATGATAAATGACACACAGGGTTATGTTATTGGCACTGTCACGTAGACCTGGTTTAAAGGCAGGAACTGGCATCTGAACACACCAGAGTAGTCTTGATTAAGGAGTCTATTACTGCAGTCATATGGACATCTTTGAAAGCTCTCCAAACAGGCCATAGCCTAGGAACAAGTTACACATCATCTGTATTTGAACATGCTGACGAATCCTGGAATTCCCAACCACTCACCCCTTTCCCCATTCCTCCCCCTCTCCTGCACCCTCTGAACACTGCACCAAACACAGCAGTAGCCCCTGAAGCAGGTTCCTGCTCCGCCTTCACCGAATGACAAGGTGCAGATGGTAAAGAGCACTTGTGCCATCATTGGCCAGAAACGAAAACATTCAAAAAAATTTCCCAGGCCACAGAAAACCTAAGACTCTGAGAAGATCTTGAAGTTCTGAGGCCAATTAAATTAAAACTCTACAGAGCAGACTCCCAACTACTGCTGTGGTGATGTGCACGTGTCACCAAGTCTCTGTGAGCATCTGATTTATTCTGCACTTAAATTGATTTCGCAGGGTTGAATTTCATGATGTAATTTACAATTATCAGCATACTAGTGCACATTACGGTAAATAATTTACCTCTGAACTGACTCCCTATCGTTCAACTGTAATTCCCTTGGAGTTCCTCCAACGTTGACTGCTAATTCTAAAAAAACATTAGTGAATTTCAAGAAAATCTGGTAGAGTTGCTGATTAATTGGAATCGCTATTTCCTTAAAACACTTTTTCAATTTTGTTCACCCCTCATGGGAATTAGAGCTACTGCTACAAGCCTCAGTCAGTAGTGATTCTTTTACTATCAGAATTGATGGTCCCAATGCAAGAAGTCATAGTTTTAGGGTGAGAAGGAGTTTCAAAACGGATCTAGTGGGAATCCTTGATGCTTTTTTATGCAGATAGTGGTTGATATCTGATATGTTCTGCCGGAAGTGGTGGTGGGATCAGGTACAATTCTATTTAGGAACCGTTTAGAAGCTGTTACGTAGGCGAGCCAGCCGGTGGTGAAGTGGCATCCGCACCAGACTGTGAGGCGAATGGTGCTAGGTTCAAACCCGGCTGGCCCCTCACACGCGTCGAGTTAGCAACTCAGCCCCATAAAAACAGACAAAAATGCTAAAGAAACGGCACAGAATGGAGCAAACAATTATATGCACCTAACATGGGCAGAATGGAATTAGTGTGGATGGTAAACTGGTTAATGTGTGCACGGCGGGCTGAAAGATCAATTTCTGTGCTGTATAACCCCACGACTCCACTTCTTCCCTGACCTCTTCTAATTTGTTGTCATCCAAAACTCAACCACCCATGTCTAAAAAGCCTTCTTCACCGACTTCCCCTATGCTCACTCACGTACATTAGTTTCCGGTTTAGAAGTCATTCTATTTTAAAATTAACATCCAGATCTTAAAATTCCCACATGGCTGTGTGGCTAGGCACAGCTCAAATACCATTTATCCATTATTTATTTATATACACACATTCTTTTTTTTCTCTCTCTCCTTTTTCTCCCTCTGTCCCTCTCATTATACCCCTTGCCCATCCTCTGGGTTCCCCCCCTCCCCCTTTTCTTTCTCCCTAGGCCTCCTGTCCCATGATCCTCTCACATCCCTTTTGCCAATCACCTGTCCAGCTCTTGGCTCCATTCCTCCCCCTCCTGTCTTCTCCTATCATTTCAGATCTCCGCCTCCCCCTCCCACTTTCAAATCTCTTGCTCACTCTTCCTTCAGTTAGTCCTGACGAAGGGTCTCGGCCTGAAACGTCGACTGCACCTCTTCCTAGAGATGCTGCCTGCCCTGCTGCGTTCACCAGCAACTTTGATGTGTGTTGCTTGAAATTCCAGCATCTGCAGATTTCCTCGTGTTACCATTTATAAATTTGCTGAAGATATAGCTGTTGGCAGAATTTCTACCTACTGCTCGTTACACTGCTGGCACTTAGGGTAGTAATGAAGGTCCTCTGTCTCTGGTGGCGCTTTTCATCTCTTCCTTCATTGTGTCAGTAGCTCGATTTTCACTGGAGATGTATCAGTTGAGTGGGGTTGCAGCCGCAAGCTTGCACTCAACATCAGTAAGGCTAAAGAACTGATTGTGGAATTTAGAAAGGGTAAAATGAGAGAACACACACCAGTCTTCATAGAGGGGTCAGAAGTGGAAAGAGTGAGCAATTTTGAGTTCCTGGGTGTCAATATCTCTGTGGATCTATCCTGGGTGCAACATATCAATGCAGTTATAAAGAAGGTACAACAACGGTTATATTTCATTAGGAGTTTGAGAAGATTTGGTATGTCACCAAAGGGACTGACAAATTTCTACAGAAGTACTGTGGGGAGCATTCTTACTGGCTGCATCACCATCTGGTATCGGGGGGGGGCACTGTGCAGGATAAACATAAGCTATAGAGACTGTAACTTTAGTCAGCTCCATCATGGGCACTAGCCTCCATAGTACCCAGGACATCCAAAAGGCGGCATTTATCTTTAAGGACCCCCATCACCCAGGTCATCCCTTGTTCTCAATGCTACCATCAGGGAGGAGGTGCAGAAGCCCAAAGGCACGCACTCAACAATTCAGGAACAGCTTCTTCCCCTATGCCATCTGATTTCTGAATGGACATTGAACCCATGAACACTATCTCGCTGCTTTATTTCCATTTACTACTTATCTTATGTAGCTATTACCATATATACTGTGATATTTTTTTCTGTTGTTATGTGTTGGCATGTGGCAAGTGGTTAAGGCGTTCGTCTAGTGATCTGAAGGTCACTAGTTCGAGCCTTGGCTGAGGCAGCATGTTGTGTCCTTGAGCAAGGCACTTAACCAGACATTGCTCTGCGACGACACCAGTACCAAGCTGTATGGGTCCTAATGCCCTTCCCTTGGACAACATCGGTGGCGTGGAGAGTGGAGACTTGCAGCATGGGCAACTGCCGGTCTTCCATACAACCTTGCCCAGGCCTATGCCCTGGGAACCTTCCAAGGTGCAAATCCATGGTCTCACGAGACTAATGGATACCTATGAACGTATTGCATTGTACTGCTGCTGCTGCAAAGTTAACAAATTTCACAACATATGCCAGTGATATTAAACCATCTGTGATCTGTATCAACATTTCAGCCACCCTGTCAGTCCACCTTCTCCTCACATGGTCTGCTTTCCCTGATCTGTCCCCCAGCGTGGCTTTCCCCGTCACTGCAGGTTGCTCTGATTTCTCTATCCCCCACATTGAATGACTTCACCACTGGCAGCCACTATGGTTCCTGAGCTCTTTCAACTCTTCTTCCCACAATTAAGTGATACATTGGCTGCCTCATACGTAAAATAATAGAGGAATTCAGCAAGCCAGGCAGCATCTACGGAGGGGAATGTCTGCCTCATTTTTATTAGTAATGGCCCTGAGATATTGTAGAAATGTAGACTGTTCGAGCTGTGCCTGCCATGGTAATTGAATATAATGGACCTCTTGCTAAAGGGAATATTTTACACACATTCAACTTGCTTGGTAGTGTAACTTGCTGAAGCAGATCTGCAACTCAATAATCCGTTTGGCAGAAAGGCTGAAGATTAATGGTTAAAACAATGCAGTCCGTTCACTCTCAGACTTTGGGTCATTAAATGTACTAATGAACGAGGTGGTAATGAAGATTACTTTACGCTGCTCAGTTTTCTGCCATCAATACTGTCACTTCACCTTATTACAGACCCATCCAGACTGGCACCTTCTGCCCCAACTACACCTCCCACATTTTGCCCTCATCATTCATTTCAGAAACTGCCCAACTGGACTGGAAGCAGGTTGTCATCAATCCCAAGGGACTGTCTCGGAAGAAGTCGTTATCTCCCTTACAGGCCAAAAGTTTCCCTACTAAAATAGCTTAATGCCACAATTTCTTAGAGCTATACTGTATTCCTTTATAGCCAAAACCTACTTCCACTTATATAGAGTGATAGAGAAGTACAGCATGGAAATAGGCCCCTTGGCCCATCGAGTTCTTGACATCATTGTACCTATCGAAACTTCTCTTAACATTGAAATCGATCTCACATGTACCACTTGCGTTAGCCTGTCGAGTCCATGTTGCTATTCAATCATGGCTGATCCTTTTTTTCCCCTCCTCAGCCCCACTCCCTGGCCTTCTCCCTGTAACCTTTGAACCCGTGTCCAATCAGGAACCTATCAAGCTCTGCTTTAAATACACCCAATGAACTGGCCTGGCCTCTGCAACATCCACTGCATCCCCTTTATCTATCCTACGTGTAATCTCCTCAAAGAATTCCAACAGGTTCTTTAGACAAGATTTTCCCTTAAGGAAACCATGCTGCCTTTGTCCTATCTTGTCCTGTGTCTCCAAGTACTCCATTACCTCATCCTTAACAATTGACTCCAACATCTTCCCAACCACTGAGGTCAGGCTAACTGGGCTATAATTTTCTTTCTGCTGCCTTCCACCTTCCTTAAAGAGCGGAGTGACATTTGCAATGTTCCAGTCCTCTAGCACCATGCCAGAGTCCAATGCTCTTTTGAAAGATCATTACAAATGCTTCCACAATCTCTATGGTTACCTCTTTCAGAACCCTAGGGTGCAGTTCATCTGGTCCAGGTGACTTAGGTCTTTTAGCTTTTTGAGCACCTTCTCCCTTGTAATAAATAACTGCATTCATTTCTCTTCCCTCACATCCTTCAACATCTGGCACACTGCTAGTGTCTTCCACAGTGAAGACTGATGCAAAATACTCATTTAATTCATCTGCCATCTCCTTGTCCTCCATTGTTATTTCTCCAGCCTCATTTTCTAGCAGTCCTATATCCACTCTCACCTCTCTTTTATTTTTACATACTTGAAAAAGCTTTTACTATCCACTTTGATATTGTTTGCTAACTGGAGCACCCAGTGGAAGCCTACATGGTGGAAAATGTACAAACTCCCCACAGACAGTATCAGGAATTGAACTCTAATCGCTGGCACTATACAATGTTATCTATCCACCACGCTTCCATGCCACCCTGCGTATGCATGCACAGGCTGTAACTGTATAGGTTTTAATGAGAATGTTAAGGGAAGAATGAAATGTGGGGAGAAACTGTGGGGAGGGGATTCTTAATTTTTCTGTGGAATCCCTCAAAGTTCTACCACTCACGTGATCACTGCTGTTAGCGGACTTTGTCTTGGGTATCGTCTCACCTTCTTGGTCTGTCACTGGGATACTGTATACAGCACATACAGTTGCCGTTAGTAGATGAGTTGAGGTCATTGGGTCTGGAACAATTGTAGAAAGATTCATCGTGTGCCGTGTTGTGTAACGTGGGTGATCCATGGTCTTCCATGACCACAATTCTTCTTGACAAGTTTTTCAACAGAAGTGGTTTGCCATTGCTTTCTTCTTTACAAGACGGGTGCCCCCCAGCCATTATCAATACTCTTCAGGGATTGTCTGCCTGGCATCAGTGGTCGCATGACCAGTTCTTGTGATATGCACCGACTGCTCGTACGACCATCCATCACATACTCCCATGGCTTCATGTGACCTGACTGGAGGGCTAAGCAGGTGCTACACCTTGCCCAAGGGTGACCTGCGGTCTAGCGGAGGGAAGGAGCACCTTTCAACTCCTTTAGTAGAGATGTATCTCCACCCCGTCACCCAGGTAGAAAGATTCCAAACTTGAGCTCAAGTTGTTCCATAAATTGATTGCTTCCATTTCCATTAGAATCTGTATAGGATTGCTCTTCAGATGGATTGGAGCAAGGCTTTCAGTGGTCAAATAGCACAAAGCACACACCAGTAAGGTACTGAATGGGATGTGAATGAGGTCTTAATAATAATGATGACAGTAATAATACGGGAACTTTAGTGTCCTGAGATAAATTACTGGAAAATTATTCCAAACCTCAGCTTTAGCTGTGAAAGTTAAATTCTGTCTTAAATCTGAAAGCATCTGGTTTAACTGAATGTATTTATATTGCACCTTTCGTCATGTCACAAAGCCCTCTACAAAGATTAAAGCACTTTAGAAATGTGGAGATTGAGTGGTACGAAGTTGCATCAGAAGATGTTAGGTCAAGGAAGATAAGCTTGGTCAGGAGGTGGGGTTTAAGAAGGGAACTGGAGAGATTCAGTGAGGCAGTCGCACAACCTTAGCTGAATGAGTGGCCACTACTCAGGAGCAAAGTCAATGCAAGACATATAAGAGGCCAGAACTGCAGAGATCTCAAAGACTTAGTAGGGCTGGAGGGATTACGGGGGAGCAGCAGTGTGAGACCAGGAAGGGACTGAAAACAGGGAAGAGAATTTTGTATTCGACTCATCTCCATATTGGTAGCCAGTGTCAGCTGCCGAGTTCAGGACTGATGGGTGAAGAGCCTTGTTAACATGTAATCTGGTCAGTATCTCATTTTTGAGTGTTAGTGAAAGGTTCCAGGTACCAGTCTTGTTCTGCAAAATACTTCAATGGTTGTTTTGAATTTTCCCCTTTCCACATTGGCATGCATGCATGCATGCATAAATAAATAAGTAAGTAAGTAAGTAAGTAAGTAAGTAAGTAAGTACACGCAATGATCAGCCGAAGTGATTGATCTGGGTCGTAAAACTGTGGTGTTTGTGTTGGTGGTCTTTTGACAGCTGGCCCAAAACCATCTCAGCTGTACGTACACTTTTGCCAATTCACTTTGCTGCAGCTTGACTCCAGCCTGAGCTGGCGGCAGGAATAACCCTCAGCAAACCAGGCCCGTTTCAGCAGGAATCCTGATTTCCTTTGTCAGCTCCAATGCAAGGCTTGGCTTCCAACTTTTTTGGGTTTTTTTTGTGAAAAGTTGAATTCGGTCTTAAATCTGAGAGCTTTTAGTTTGTAAAAGGAACTGTATGTACTTTTACCCCGTATCTAATAAAGTGGCCACTGAGCGTATGTTCATGGTCTTCTGCTGCTGTAGCCCATCCAACTGCTTCAAAGTTTGACTTGTCAGTCCTTGGCCTCCTTTTTTTGCCACGATGAGGCCACTCTCAGGGTAGAGGGGCAGCACCTCATATTCTATCCAGGTAGCCTCCAACTTGTTGGCATGAACATCAATTTCTCATTCTGGTAATTTTTTCCCCTCTCCTGCTATTCCCCACTCTGGCCTCTTATCTCTTCCCCTCACCTGTCTCTTCCTCCCCGGTGCCCCTCTTTCTTCCCCTTCTCCCATGGTTTATTCTCCTCTCCTCTCTGATCCCTTCTTCTCCAGCCCTTTACCTTTCCCACCCACCTATCACCTTCTAGCTATTCTCCTTCTCCTCTGCCCACCTTTTTATTCTGGTCTCTTCCCCCTACCTCTTCAGCCCTGAAGAAGGATCTTGGCCCAAAACGTCGACTGCATGTACTTCCATCGATGCTGCCTGATCTGCTGAGTTACTCCAGCGTTTTGTGTTTGTATTGCTCGAAGTGTTGTATGTTTAAAGATGCTCTTCTACACACCACTGTTGTAACATGTGCTTATTTGAGTTACTGTCACCGTCCTGTTAGCTTGAACCAGTCTGGCCGTTCTCCTGTCACCTCTCTCATTAACAAGGCATTTTTGCTCACTGGGTGTTTTTTGTTTCTCGCACAATTCTCTGTAAACCAAAGAGATTATTATGCATGAGAATCCCAGGAGATCAGCAGTATCTGAGATGCACAGACCATCCCGTCCAGCACCAACAATCATTCCACAGTCAAAGTCACTTAGATCACATTTCTTCCCCATTCTGATGTTTGGCTTGAGCAACAACTGAACCTCTTGATCGTGTCTGCATGCTTTTATACATTGAGTTGCATAACAAGCACAAAATGCCGTGTGATAATACCCAAATAATCTGCTTTAGCATCACTGGTTGTGGGATAGATGTTGGACAGGGCACTGAGTAGAACATTCTTAACCTTTGTGAAAACATTGTGAGCAGTTTTGGGCCCCATATTTCAGAAAACATGTGCTGGAGTTAGAGGAGATCCAGAGGAGGTTTATGAGATTAATCCCTGGAATAAAAGGGTTAATATATGAGGAACATTTATGGCTCTAGGCCTTTACTCGCTGAAGTTTAAAAGAATGAGGGGGAATCTCATTGAGACCTATTGAATATCGAAAGGGCTAGATAAAGTTGATGTGGAGAGAATGGTTCCATTAGTGGGAGAGTCCAGGACCAGAGGGCACAGCCTCAAAATAGAAGGATGTACTGTTAGAACAGAGATGAGGAGCAATTTCTTTAGGCGGGGGTTGGTGAATCTGTGGAGGCCAAATCATTGGGTATTTTTAGAGGTTGATAAGTTTTTGATTAAGTAAGGGCATCAAAGGTTACAAGGGGGAGACATTAGAATGATGGTTGTGGGGAAAAGTAATCAGCCATGATCGAATGTGGAGCAGACTTAATGGGTGAGAGAGCCTCAATATGCCTGAAGTTTTATGGTCTTATGAAAACAGTGCTGCCTAATATTGCAGTGCTTGTTTGTCTCATTTGTGCTGAGATGAAGAAATCCCCTTAAAAGCCCATTTCCTACCTCTCAACCTTAAGGTTAGGTCAACCTTTTCAAAACAATCTATATCTTTGTGATCACTTGGATGTCATGGTAGAATTCCCCCTTTGGTAACCCAGCACCTGAATCATTATTTACTTTAGGCCTCTCTGTTGTTTTGGTGGAAATTCCCTGCTTTTTGTAGTGTTTTTTTTGGGGAAAATCTGTCCAAGATCCAATAGTTTGGTTGTAAGCTTTTTTCATGACAAATGGAAACTGCATTAACACAGTTCTGGTTTATTGGACCCAACTGCCCCAGCATTTAAAGTCAATGCTAAAAGTCAAGTTTATTAGGACACATCTGGACCAGTATATTTTGGCCCAATTGAGAAGCTGCCAGAGTTTCATGGAAATAGTTAAAAAGGTATAAAAATACAAACTACCGTTTAACTAAGTAACAAGTGATATATTTAAATGAAATACAGAACAGCTAGAACACTACCAATACTACTACAGAACTATAAAACTGTTTGTGTTCCCAATGGTTATCAACGGAGGAATTCAGTGAATGCTTCTGTATACTTTTGATTGACCGTAAACAAACAGAATTAGTGCAGGCACTTAGTGTAGACAGCGGACTGCTTTCATACAATGCTATTGATGATTGCACCCTCCAAATCTTCATTTTCATTGTAACATTCAAGATGATTGTTCATGCCTTTAGATTCTTCGTAGTCTCTAACTTGTTGAAGTAGTGAAATCATTTCATTTTCACTCCTGGTCATTTCTGGCATCTCCAATCCTGAATGCTTGAAAGCACGGTGAGCAGACAGATTTGAATAGCCTTACTGCTGACTTCTCACCAGCTATCAGTGACAAGAATCACTGCTTTTTGAACACAAACTCATGCAACGGACGCTATTTAAAAGCTGTTCACTGGAAGCATGGTGCAGTGTATTAACGGCCACACAGGTGCACGTGTCTGATGCTAGTTAGAAACTGCTTGGCACCATTCTCCTGCCCAAGTTAAATGGCATAGTGTCCCATGTAAACAACGGGAATCTTGGCTATTTTAAGAGTTGGCCCAAATAAGTGGCTGCACCGATTAACCGATGACCCAATTAACTGGAGTCCACTGTATTTGTATGCACTGGTGCAATGAAAAAACATCACAGGCACATGTTTTTTTGTGAATGGACTGAATAGCACACCACTGGAGGATGTTCAGCCCATCAAGCCAATGTTGTCTTTCATGGCGAAATCCAGTCACCTATCCCCATACCCTGGCTATATTACCCCATCAAGTATTCATCTAACATTCTTCTGAAAGATGTTATCAGGTGTGCTCCCAACCCATTATCAGGAATAAAAAACATCATATAAGTAGCATTCATAAGAAAAACAAATGTTCAAAGAAATAATTATAAATTGGAACAAAAAATATCTATCTTATTTCAGAGTGATCAGAGTGTGTTGCAAAACAGTAGTGATTATTAGAGTTTTACTAGTTGGTTCAAGAACCGAATTGTTAAAGTGAAGTAGCTGTGCGTGAACCTGTTGGTGTGGGACTTTGGTTTCTGTACCTCCTGCTGATAGTAGCTGTGAAAAGACGGGTGGTGAGGATCTTCGGTGATGGACATTTTCCTGATGAAGGGTCACAGCCCGAAACGTTAACTCTTTGTTCCTTTCCATGGATGCTGCCTGACCTGCTGAGTTCCGCCACCATTTTGTGTTAACGCAGTGTGTTTCACTGGATTTCCAACATCTGCGGAATCTCCTGTGTTTATGGTCCACTACCCACTGCATTTTCTTGCTTTATATCACCTGATGCTTGCTGCCTGTGTGGGATTCAGCAGACCAAGCATTCGGGTGGCAGATATAAAGCCCCTCAGTGAGTTTGGAACACACTGCCTGATAATGGGTTGGGAGCACACCTGATAACATCTTTCAGAAGAATGTTAGATGAATACTCGATGGGGTAATATAGCCAGGGTATGGGGATAGGTGACTGGATTTCGCCATGAAAGACAACATTGGCTTGATGGGCTGAACATCCTCCAGTGGTGTGCTATTCAGTCCATTCACAAACATCTCAATGGCTGTCATAGACAGCAGGAAAATGCTGTCACAGTGCTCTATAGACAGCATATAGAACAACTGCCAGGATCCCTGAGGCATAAATATTGGCCAAGCCAGCAGGAAGAACAAGCCACCTTTGATGTGTTGCCCTGGAGTCTTTTCTGCGTACAATTCTCACCACTGTGATTCCCATTTTAAGTGCTCATATGCTGGAGGTCCTACAAGGACAGTGCAGGGACTTGCCTTAGATTCCACACCACCAGGTTCAGGAACAGTTAGTACCCTAAACCATCAGTTTCCTGGACCAGTATGACTTCAGTCTCGCATTAGTCTGAACTGATTCCACAACCTACAAACTCACTTTCAAGGGCTCTTTGTAACTCATGTTCTCATCATTAATTTTTATTTTCACAGTTTGTATTCTTTTGCACATTGGTCTTTTTGTCAGTCTTTGTCCATTTATGGCATCTTTCCCTTTCCGTTCACATCGTGATGAACGATCTTGACCTGAAACGTCTACTTTATTCACCTCCATAATTACTACTGAGTTCCTCCGGCATTTTATTTGTGTTACTCTGGATTTTCAGCATCTGCAGAATCTCTTGTGTTTGTCTGTTTATGCTTAGTTTTGTAAATTCCATTGTATATCTATTTTTGCCTGTAAATACCTGCAAGAAATTGAATCTCAGTGCAGTACATGGTAACATTTATATACTTTGATAATAAATTTAGAACACAGAACATAGAATATAGTAATTTACAGCGCATTACAGGCCCTTCGGCCCACAATGTTCTGCCGACCATGTAGCCTACTTTAGAGACTGCCTAGAATTTCCCTAGCACATAGTCCTCTATTTTTCTAAGCTCCATGTACCTGTCTAAGAGACTCTTAAAAGACCCCATTGTATCTGCTTCCAGCACGGCCGCCAGCAGTGCATTCCAGGCACTCACCACTCTCTGTGTGAAAAACTTACCCCTGACACCCTGACATCCCCTTGGTACCTATTTTCAAGTACGTAAAACTATGACCCCTCATGTTAGCCATTTCAGCCCTGGGATAAAGCCTCTGGCTAACTACATGATCATTGCCCCTCATCATCATATACACTTCTATCAGGCCACCTCTCATCCTCTGTTGCTCCAAGGAAAAAAGGTCAAGTTCACTCAACCTATTCTCACAAGGTACACTCTCCAATCCAGGCAACATCCTTGTAAATCTCCACTGCATTCTCTCTATAGAAGGATGTGGAATCTTTCCTATAGTGAGGTGACCAGAACTGAACACAATAGTCCAAGTGGGGTCTGACCAAGGTCTTGTATAGCTGTAACATTACCTCACGGCTCCTGAACTCAATCCCACGGTTTATGAATGTCAACACACCATACGCCTTCTTAACAACACTGTCAATCTGCGCACCAGCTTTGAGTGTCCTATTGAGACCCCAAGGTCTCTCAGATCACACTGCTAAGATTCTTACCATTTATAATATATTCTGTCTTCAAATTGGACCTACCAAAATGAACCACTTTACACTGATCTGGGTTGAAGTCCATCTGCCACTTCTCAGCTCAGTTCTGCGTCTATCGATGTCGTGCTGTAATCTCTGACAACCCTCCAGGCTATCCACAACAGCCCCAACCTTTGTGTCATCAGTGAACTTACTAACCCACCCTTCTACTTCTCCATCTAGGTCATTTATAAAAATCACAAAGAGCAGGGATCCCAGAGCAGATCCCTGCGGAACACTTTGAACTTTCAACCTTAAAGTTACTGAGGGATTGGCTGTCATTGCCGGATTGGACAGATTCTGAAAATTAGGGAAAAAATTGCTCCTTAAAACAAAAATATGCAGCAGAAAATTTGAATAGCTTTTTCAAAACACATACACCGAGGAATCATGTACTGACAGGCCTCGTCCTGTGTAGTTTGACTAGAGGAGGAAGACTGGCGGGTTTCCAGTCTAATGTCCAGCACAGGGAAGGCCACTCAACCTGTTCTGGCAGTGGAACAATGGAAGGAGCTCACTGCCTTTAGGTCCTGGTTTCGGTGGTGAGAACATATAACATAAAACAGTACAGCATAACAGAGGCCCTTTGGCCTTGATGTGTCGATCTTTCAACGGACTCCAAGATCAATCTGACTCTAGCCTCCCACATAGCCCACCATTTTTCATTCTTCCATATGCCTATCCAAGATTCTATTAAATATCCCAAAAGTATCTGTCTCTACCCCCACCTCTGCCCCCAACCCTGGCAGTGGGTTCCATTTACTTAACATTCTTGTTATTAAAAAAATCTCTGATATTCCCCCTCTCCTTTCCTCCAATCACCTTAAAAGTATACCTCTCATTAACCATAGCTGCCCTGGGTAAAACGGACTGGATATCTACTCTGTCTACACCTCTTATCATCTTGTACACCTCCATCAAGTCACCTCTCATCCTCCTTCACTCCAAAGTGAAAAGTCCTAACTCTGTCAACCTTAGGCACTATAGATGCTGGAATTCCAGAGTAACACACATAAAATGCTCGAGGAACTCTGCAGGTCGGGCAGTATCTGTAGAGAGGAATGAACAGTTTGTTTTGGGCTGAGCCCCTTCCTCAGGACCAGAAAGGAAAGGCGGAGAAGTCAGAATAACAAGGTGGGAGGAGGGGAAGGAGTACAAGCTCACAGATGACAGGTGAGACCGGATGAGGGGGGGAAGGTGTGTGGGTGGGACAGGGGGGATCAAAGTGACAGGCTGGGAGGTGATAGGTGGAAAAGGTAAAAGGCTGAATAAGAAGGAATTTGATTGGAGGGGAGAGTGGACCGTTGGAGAAAGTGGCACCAGAGGGGGGTGATGGGCAAGAGAGGGAGAGGGTAAGAGGGGAGCCAGAATGGGTAATGAGGAAAGAGAGGAGCGGGAGGTGGAGAGAAGTGAGGATAGAAGGAAGCAACCCTGGACCCAGAGCCCACTCCATTCTCTGCAATAGAATTTTTTTTAAATGTTCAGAATCATAAAATGTGTTCTTTTGTTTTTGAATCCATTTACATGAGAGTGTCACTGGGGCCAATTCTTCCTGTGTCAGTTCTTCATGCACTGGCATGTATTTTCTATTATCCAAGCGCTTTGTGTCTACGTGATCTTCACTCTATATGTTCAAAGTCGTGGTGGTTTTTGAATCCTTCTGCAGGACAAAGTCGGAGCGATGCTAGCCGGTGTTGTAGCTGTGGCTTGTGGTACGAAGGAGGGTGAGGGGAACAGTGAGAACACGCCACAGCGATCACAGATGCCCAGACCTCCTGTTCCCCAGGGTCACCGAACACCCAGCCAGTCACTCACTAGGCTGAGCAGTATATCCTTAACTCAGATGACCTCTGAGGGAGTGGCAGGGGGGATTCCTGCTTTGAGAATTCACCGAAATAACCCACATGTGCAACTGTGCATCTGCACTTCACTGTGATGCTGGTCTAAAAGATTTGTGCCAAAGACTCTGGAGTTGGATTTGAAACTGATCTTCTGTCTCCAGATAATTGAACTGTCCACTATTGGGCTTGCTAGTGGTCTAGTGGTATTAGCACTGGACTTCGAGGCAGATGGTCCTGAGTTCGAATCCGGCTGGGTCCCTGAAGCACCTTCAATAACTCCAAAAGACGGAAGTTGCGTAAAATACTGAAAGGCTTTTATTCGCTGTACAACACGACCTCCATGGTGAGTGTCTGCCCCCGGACTGAGGGGGAGGGACAAGGCGAAATCACCTTTATTCATGAATCTGTGTGAGGAGCCACAGGGGCAGTCAGCAGAGGGGCGTGTCCAGACAGTTAACCCAGTTACAACATATATATGGTTTACCACAGTCCCAACCTGGGCAGCAGCAGCAGTATCTATGCAGAAGAAAGGCTTGGCAACTTATTTCTGTATCTTTGACAACCCTATGGACAACTACACCATCCATAGGGTCACCTTGAGTCGATGGTGACTCGATGGCACTCAACAACAACCACTGTTGGTACTTTATAATATGTGGTCCTAAGGACCCATGTGCAGTCATACAGGCTTAGTATTATGTCTAAAGCCCAGAGTGTAAGATATTCAGAAAAAAAATTAGCTGGTGTACATGTATCTGTCATTTTGGTTACACTGTTTTCTTTGAGTACTTAGACTGAATCAGCTCAATAAATACCTGAGAGAGCATCGGCGACACCAGGGTCCAGCGCTCTATTGTGATATTATGCAGATTGCAAAGCTCTTCTTTCATAGCTGCCATCTGGCGTCCCTGCCTCGGAGGCCACAACACATTTCCCAGTGAATCAGAACGTAGTGACAGGCTAGTGCAGATAACAGCAACAGATCTCTGATGGGAAGGCATCATGGCTGCACAGGAATCCATGGCTGCTCTTCCAGCATGTCATTAAGAAGGTGTGGGTTGACTCCTGATTGCATTTTTTCATGATTCGTTAGCAGAGAGAGCGGGAGTCCTCCTCAGGAGAATGGGTTGGTTTGCCCCATCTGGAGCACTAGTTTAGCTGAAGGGCAAGGTCATGTGCTCAGGCTGGTGGGGGAGGGCGGAGCCGGTTCTTCAGAGAGTGAGGCAAATGCCCAACAAGGGTGGGAGGGTCAAAGTTTCCCAAAGTAGTGAGGAGATATGAGGAAGAAATGGAATGCCAAATGGGCTTTATAAGGAATAGGGAGTTGGATGCTGTGGATTCTGCTCGGCCCACCTTTTGGATAATAATAACTTAGCTAGAGAGCACTTTTCATTTAACTGATGTAGTTCAAAGTGCTTTACGATGGGATAAAGTGCAAGCATGAAAATTAAAGACAAAACCATGTTAGTTAAAGGCAAGGTTAAGTAAATGGGTTTTGAGCAGGTGTTTAAAAGTGTCAACTGAGTCTGCATCCCTTATAGTTTTAGGTATTGAGTTCCACTGTTTAGGAGCGAAGTTCAAAAAAGCTGACCTGCCAATTTTTATTTGAGGGAGATTGCTTAAGTTTAGGAGACTGGCAGAAGATTTGAGAGCTTGAGCAGAATTATACAATGAAAGAGATTCTGTGATGCAGTCTGGTCCCAGACTATTGAGAGCATTGAAAACAAGGAAGAGAACGTTAAAATCAGTTCTGTAAGATACAGGAAGCCAATGCAGAGTAGTTAGGCAGGGAAGGGTATGCTCTTTCATCCTGGTTTTAGTTAAAAATCTAGAAGTGGCATTCTGAACATATAATGCAAAGCTTTGGTTATTCATCAAACTCTTCAAGTTGGTTGATTGGGCTGGTGAAACTGAGCTCACAGCAGGGTGCACACTTTGGAACTGTATTTCTTGCATAGAGGGGGTGAGGATCATCAGCTTAGTGAGTGATGCATTGCAGGGGTGCACTGGTCTTCTGATGCTGCGAGATGTCTGCAAGTGAATGCTGCCGACTGGCGTATTCCCAGGTGCTGAGGCTCATACAACCACGACAGCGGCTCCGTGGGGAAGGGCCACAGTCTCAGGTTCTGCCACCACTGGGCACCATTGCAGCACAGGCACTTTGTGCACAGCAAGTTCCTGTAAACAGAGCTTCGGCAGTGACAATGGCAAAGACTAGAGAAAGGTAGAGCACCAGGGGGCACAGCCTCAAAAAACAAGGATGTCCCTTTGGAACAGAGATAAAGAAAATTTTCTTTAGCCCGAGCGTGGTGAATCTGTGGAATTTATTGCCGTAGATGGCTGTAGAGGTCGGTATCTTCAAAGCGGAGGTTGGTTAGTAAGGGTGTCAAATGTTATGGGGAGAAGGCAGGAGAATGGGGTTGAGGGGGACAGTAAATCAGCCATGATGGAATGGTGGAGCAGATTCGATGGGCTGAATGGCATAATTCTGCCCTTTTGCCTTATGATCTTAAGATGAAGATTATTTGTCACATGTACATTGAAGTGTACAGTGAAATGCACCATTTGTGTCGCTGACCAGCACAGTCTGAGGATGTACTGGGGGCAAGTATCACCATGTTTCCAGTGCTGACACAGCATGCCAACAATTTAGTGACCATTACTCTTCTGTACATCTTTGGATGAAGGAGTAATGGAGGGTTGTGTGAGAGGGAAGGGTTAGATTGGAGTAGTAAACACAAAATAATCTGCAGACGCTGGGGTCAAAGCAACACTCACAACGTGCTGGAGGAACTCAGCAGGTCGGGCAGCATCTGTGGAAAAGATTGGTTGATGTTTCGGGCCGGAACCCTTCGTCAGGACTGTAGGGGGAAGGGACAGAGGCCCTATAAAGAAGGTGGGGGGAGGGTGGGAAGGAGAAGGCTGGTAGGTTCCAGGTGAAAAACCAGTAAGGGAAAAGATAAAGGGGTGGGGGAAGGGAGGCAGGGAGGTGAAAGGCAGGAAAGGTGAAGAAAGAATAGGGGAAAACACAATGGGTAGTAGGAGGAGGTGGAGCCATGAGGGAGGTGGTAGGCAGCTGGGGGAGGGGGCAGAGTGACATAGGGATAGGGGAAGGGAGGGGGAAGGAATTACCAGAAGTTGGAGAATTCTATGTTCATACCAAGGGGCTGGAGACTACCTAGACGGTATGTGAGGTGTTGCTCCTCCAAACTGAGTTTAGCCTCATCATGGCAGAAGAGGAGGCCATGTATGGACATATCTGAATGGGAGTGGGAAGCAGAGTTGAAGTGGGTGGCTACTGGAAGATCCTGTCTGTTTTCACAGACGGAGTGGAGGTGCTCAACGAAGCGGTCCCCCAATCTGCGTCGGGTTTCACCGATGTAGAGGAGGCCGCACCGGGAGCACCAGATGCAATAGATGATTCCAACAGACTCACAAGTGAAGTGTTGCCTCACCTGGAAGGACTGTTTGGGGCCCTGAATGGTGGCAAGAGAGGAGGTGTAGGGACAGGTGTAGCACCTGTGCTTACAGGGATAAGTGCCAGGTAGGAGATCCGTGGGGAGGGACGTGTGGACCAGGGAGTCGCGGAGGGACAGATCCCTGTGGAAGGCAGAGAGGGGTGGAGAGGGAAAGATGTGCTTAGTGGTGGGGTCCTGTTGAAGGTGGCGGAAGTTGTGGAGGATAATATGTTGGATCCGGAGGCTAGTGGAGTGGTAGGTGAGGACAAGGGGAACTCTGTCCCTATTGTGGTGGCGGGAGGATGGGGTGAGAGCCGAAGTGCGGGAAATGGAGGAGGTGCGGGTGAGGGCATCATTGATGATGCTTAGTGGTGGGGTCCTGTTGAAGCTTAGTGGTGGGGTCCTGTTGAAGCTCCCCTCCCCCTCCCTTCCCCTATCTCTATGTCACTCTGCCCCCTCCCCCAGCTGCCTACCACCTCCCTCTTGGTTCCACCTCCTTCTACTACCCATTGTGTTTTCCCCTATTCTCTCTTCACCTTTCCTGCCTTTCACCTCCCTGCTTCCCCTCCCCCACCCCTTTATCTTCCCCTTACTGGTTTTTTACCTGGAACCTACTAGCCTTCTCCTTCCCACCCTCCCCCCACCTTCTTTAAAGGGCCTCTGCCCCATCCCCCTACAGTCCTGACGAAGGGTTCCGGCCCGAAACGTCGACCGATCTTTTCCACGGATGCTGCCCGACCTGCTGTGTTCCTCCAGCGTGTTGTGAGTTTAGATTGGAGTAGGTTAGAAGGTCCGGTACAGGCCCTTGTGGTTTGAAGGGTCTGTACTGTGCTGTAAACACAAGAGATTCTGCAGATGTTGGAAATCTAGGTAACACACACTAAATTAAGGAACTCAGGAGGTCAGGTAGCAACGATGAAAATGAATAAACAGTCAACGTTTTGCACTGTGCTGCTCTATGTTCTAAACTCTAGTGGGCACAGGCCAGCATCATTCAGTCTCTCCAATCTACCCTGTACTGCATTCCTCCTGACTCTGAGGAGGGTTGTGTCACCCACGGATCCATGGCTTCTCTCAGAGGCTCTTTACCCCGGGTTCGCAACCTCCTCCTTGCGTGCCCTGCGCCCCAAGGCACAAAAGGCACTAGCAGCAGCTGTTCTGCCGTGCTCAGCAGTGCGTGTTGGTGGTGATCGCCATTAACCTCCTGCCGCTGCCTTACCTTTTCATAGCTGGCCTCATTAACGCGGGGGCCTGTTTCGCAGTGTTCCAGTGGACTACCCAAAGAAACCAAGTCATTGTTCAAACAAACAAGGGCTAGTTAATTAACTCAGTTTGAAAAACGAGCAAATCCTTTTGTCTCCCTCCCCACTGAGCTCCTGTGAAGCAATCTCTCTGAGTCTTGTGTGTGATAATTAAGTTTCCTTTTCTTTTTGTGAGCCTGACACTGTTCCTTTCCCTTCTCCCCCTGACAGAGGGTTTCATCTGACCAAAGAACAAAATTAGGATCCACTATCCTTTTCCAGCTCCCATTGTCCATTCCTTTGTCCTCTTGGCTTTTTGAATGGAAAGAGGGGAGCACAGATAGAATCAAACGGTGTGCATTTCAACGTGACTTGAGCGTGCCCCTTTCAGAGGGAGGACTTTTCCCCTCTGGGGAGACCGGCTTGTCTGATCTCATTAACACCTTCCATGTGGTGATATGGTGTGAGAGGCTGTCAGCTGGAAAGGGCAGGCGTCTCATCCCCTGATCAGCCACTCAGTTGTGAAAGCGTTAGGAAGTTATCTTTCTGTCGTCCTCTGTGGGGTGGCTGTGGATTGTGCATCCTGTCTGGGATATTAATGTGGCAAGGGCTTGCAGTGGCTTCCATTCCAGCACTGCCTGGGTGATCACCTTACACCCCAACCCCCTGCCACAACCCTCCATCTGTCCTGGTCCTTCCCTCGCTCTGTCATCTCCAGCCTTGCCATATACAGTGATCGCTGCATTCCTCTAGAATTTGGAACCTTCATCCCATCCACACCAACACCCTCCTCCATCCTTTCCCTCCACCTTAAGCAGCCAAGCCAAGTCTTAAAGTTCAAAATAAATGTATTATCAAACTACTTGTATGCCACCATATACAAACCTGAGAGTCATTTTCTTGTGGGTATTCACAGCAAATACAAAGGAACACAATAGAATCAATGAAAAATCTATACGCAAGACAGAAAATGACCAATGTGCAAAAGACAACAAATTGTGCACATACAAGAAGAAAATAATAATAATAAATAAACAATAAATATAGAGTAACATGAGATGAAGAGTTTTGAAAATGAGTCTTCAGGTTTTAGGAACAGTTCAGTGTTGGGGGTGTGTGAAATTGAGTGAAGTTATCCCCTCTGGTTCAGGGGCCTGATGGTTAAGGGACAATAGCTGTTCCTGAAACCTGGTGGTGTGGGTCCTGAGGCTCCTTTACCTTCTTCCCGATGGTAGGAACGAGAAGAGAGCATGGCCTGGATGGTGGGGGTCCTTGATAATGGATGCTGCCTTCCTTCGACAGCTCTCCATGATGCTCATTGGTGGGGAGGGATTTACCTGTGATGGACTGGGCTGTATCCATCACCTTTTGTAGGTTTTTCCGTTCAAGGGCATTGATGTTTCTGTACCAGGTCGTGATGCAACCGTTCTGTATACCCTACACTGCACATCTATAGAACATAAGCTTTGGAAACCAGTCTCCCCCCACTTCCATGAACCTCAGCACTACTCCAATGTGAAGACTATCCATAAAAGTTAATGTGTCAGCCAAGTTCAGGCAACACCAGAGACTGTGGAGGTTGCAAGCTGAAGCGAGGACATGAGCTGCTGGAAGAACCCAGTGGCATTCATGATGAAGGTTTGTCACCACCCAGGACATGCCTCTTTTCATTACTACCGTCGGGGAGGAGGTGCAGGAGTTTGAAGGCGTACACTCACTGATTTAGAAACAGCTTCATCCTCTCTGCCATCAGATTTCTGAACGGGCCATGAACACTGTCTCATTATTTTGCTCTTTCTTTTCAGCATCAGAATCAGGTTTAATATCACAGGCTTATGTCATTAAGTTTGTTGTTTTTGTGGCAGCAGTACAATGCAATATATTATTTAAAAAACTGTGAATTACAGTAATTCTTCACAGAGGCCAAGCCATTAAATGCACCCTTCTCCAAAGAACCAGGAAAAATATTCAAAAATATTCATCTCATAAGTTACAGAGAAAGGTTGAACAAGTTAGGTCTTTATTTTTGGAGCGTAGAAGGTTGAGAGGGGACTTGATAGAGGTGTTTAAAATTATGAAGGGGATTGATAGAGTTGACGTGGATAGGCTCCTTCCATTGAGAGTGGGGAAGATTCAGACAAGAGGACATGAGTTGAGAGTTAAAGGACAAAAGTTTAGGGGTAACATGAGGGGGAACTTCTTTACTCAGAGAGTGGTAGCTGTGTGGAACGAGCTTCCAGCAGAAGTGGTTGAGGCAGGTTCGATGTTGTCGTTTAAAGTTAAATTGGATAGATATATGGACAGGAAAGGAATGGAGGGTTATGGGCTGAGTGCAGGTCGGTGGGACTAGGTGAGAGTAGGAGTTCGGCACTGAGATGGCCTGTTTCCGTGCTGTAATTGTTATAAGGTTATATGGTTATACAGTTGCAGAGCAACAACATGCCAGTACCTGAAGCAACCAAAGCAGCAACTGAAGAGTACTGGAAGAGTTTATGGGAGAAAGAAGCATTACATAACACCAGTGCCCAATGGCTGAGAGACATACAAGCAAGGCTCTACAATCTTCCAGAGGAAGAACCAGTCACCATCACAGCAGTGGATGTCCAGCAACGGGTAACAAGTATGAAAAACTGGACATCACCAGGGCCTGACGTGATCCACACCTGTAGACTGAAGAAATTAACATAGCTGGCAGCTCAAATGAACCGACTACCTGAAGCAGGTTCCCAACCTGACTGGCTAACTCAAGGAAGGACCGTATTCATAATGAAGGATCCTCACAAGGGAACAACACCATCAAACTACCGGGCTATAACCTGCCTGTTAACAACATGGAAGCTCCTGTCAGGCATCATAGCCACTAAGCTGAAGGAACTTGTGTGTAAGTTCCTGAACCCTGTTCAAGAGGGGATGATAATGGAACCAGAGGCTCCAAGCACCAACTACTGGTAAACAAAGCAGTCATGCAAGACTCCAAGACCAGGCAAGCCAACCTAAACACAGCCTGGATTGACTACCAGAAAGCACACAACTCAATGCCCCACACATCCATCCTGGAATTTCTGTCTCTGTACAAGGTTGACAAAACACTGTGGGCCTTCATCAAGAACTCAATGGACCGTTGGAGGACACTGCTAGAAGTTAACTCAAAACCAATAGCACAAGTGGCCATCAGATGTGGACTATACCAGGATGATGCACTATCCCCACTGCTGTTCTGCATAGGCTTGAAACCAACACCCCCCCCCCCAAAGCAGATCATCTCAAAGAGTGGATATGGGTATAGGTTCAAGAGTAGGGTGACCATCAGCCACCTCCTGTACATGGATGACATCAAACTGTATGTCAGAAATGGAAGAGACATTGGTCACTAATCCACTTGACAAGTGTACAGCAGAGACAT
This sequence comes from Mobula birostris, assembly GCF_030028105.1. Lineage (NCBI taxonomy): Eukaryota > Metazoa > Chordata > Chondrichthyes > Myliobatiformes > Myliobatidae > Mobula > Mobula birostris. The sequence continues at coordinate 65,423,574 of NC_092384.1, read as the reverse complement.
TGGGACGTCATTTGGACTAGAAAAGTACAGCCAGATGGTCGTGGAAAGAGGCAAACTCATCAAGACTGAATGAGTTGAGTTACCTGAAGGCCACATACCAGATGCACAGGGCAGCTACAAAAACTGGGGATCCTGCAAGCGCATGGAAGCCACGAAGAGGGCACAAGGAAGGCGGCAACATCCAAGTACCTCCAAAGAGTGAGACAGGTCCTAAAAAGCCGGCTGAATGGGAAGAACAAGATCAGAGCCATCAACACATTCACCCTACCGGTCATCAGTAGTAGTGTGCTGGTCAAGGAACGAACTGGAAGCTGTTGACATCAAGACCCAGTTACTAACAATACATGGAGGATTCCATCGAAAGTCTAATGTTGAGCGACCATACACTGAATAAGGAGGACGGAGATTTGGAAGTGTCAAGGCACAGTCCTCGAAGAAATGTAAAACATCCATGAGTATGTCAGGAAGATGGCTCCTAAGGACACCCTGCTAGAGGAAAACCTCAGACAGCAGGCAGGGGTCATGGAAATGTAAGTGGGTGAAGCAGAGCCAGAGGACCAGAGGCCATGGCAGGACAAGTCATTGCACGGGATGTACTATTGCCAGATACCAGAGGTGGCTGACGTAAGAAATGGCTGGAAGTGGCAGGGCTGAGGGACAACACAGAGGTGTTGCACATGGCTGAAGAAGAACGGGCTCTGAGCACAAGAGCAATAGAAGCAGGGTTCTATCGCACCAGACAAGACCCAAGATGCAGATTGTGCAACGAATCCACTGAAACTATCCAACACATAGTAGCAGGGTGCAAGGTGCGGACAGGGACAGAATACTCTGAACGGCACAACCAGGATGCAGGATTTGTGTACAGGAACGTCTGCGCTGAGTATGGATTGGACACTCCCAAGTCCTAATGGGAACCACCCGAGAAGGTAGTGGAGAATGAGAGCTAAGATCCTGTGGGACTTCCTAATACAGTCTGATAAGCAGGTAACGGCCAACCAACCAGACATAGTAATACTGGACAAGGAACAGAAGAAAGCAATAGTAATAGATGTGACAATCCCGAATGACGATAACATCAGGAAGAAGTAATATGAGAAGTTGAAGAAATACCAGGGCTTGAAAGAGCAGATAGAAAGGATGGGGAAGTTTAAAACCAGAGTAATCCCTGTGGTGATAGGAGCACTTGGAGCTGTGACACCTGGACTGGGAGAGTGGCTCCAACAAATCCCAGGAACAACATCTGAGATCTTGGTCCAGAAGAGCGGACTACTGGGAACAACACGGATACTGTGCCGAACCCGCAAGCTCCCAGGCCTCTGGTAGAGGTCCTGAGACTGAGGGAAAAATACAGATACACACCACCCATACGGGGTGGGAAATACATATATATCAGTCTGCATTTGGAAGTCCCACAGGATCTTAGCTCTGTCTTTCTCCACTACTTTCTCGGGTGTGTATATATATATAAAATAGTTAAATTAAATTAGTGCAAAACAGTAGGGAGGTAGGTTCAGTACAAAATGTTAAGAGTGACCAATCCAAGGCTGTATAGTTTAAATAAATTATTGTCAAGTGTCTCTAGTCAAGACCAACTTGTTCAGAGCTAAAGCAGGAAAATAGTTTAGTTAGAGAGAGTATATTAGAATGAGACTAGATGTACACAAGTAATATCTGTTCTGCTCACTGTTTCACTTAAAGCCCACCTGTCCTGAGTGAATAAGTAAGATTTGTTTTGACCATGAAGTTCGGGCTTCTGTGTTTCTTGGTTTTCGGGTCCTGGGCATTGGTCTCTCCATCTGATGGATCCACTGGGTCCTGGTCTCGGTCCCCAGTTGATCACTAGGTCCTGGGCTCCAGTCCCTCTGTGTGTGTCCAACAGACCAGAAGTTCACTGTGCACTGTGCTTTGGATGACTGTGGGGCACCTAATGTCAAATGGTGAGGATGATGGGTAGAATCTAACTGAAGCCTTGAGCTGGTGGATCGATGGCTTCAAGGAAGGAGCAATAAACATTTGGAACAATACTTGGATCTTCCTTTTCCTGAGAGTTCTGGTGAATATTTATTCCTCAACTAATGTCACTCAACAAAGATCTGCTTAATTGGGCTCTGCCCAAATTAGGTCTGTCAGTATACTGACCACTGACTATTGGTTGTAGTGTTAAGAAAAGTTAACAGAATTAACTTTAAAGAACATTAGGTATCATGTTAATAAAAGTTTTTACTACCTTTCAGATAAATGTACTGACTGGCCTTTGAATCAGAATCAGGTTTAATATCACTGGTATAAGTCATGACATTTTTGGGCAACAGTGCAATGCAATACATAATAACAGTGAAAAAACTGTGAAATTACAGTAAGTAAGTAGATATATTAAATAGTTAAATAAGTAGTGCAAAAATAAATGTAAAAATGTAGTGAGATAGTGTTTGTAGGATCAATGTTCGTTCAGAAATTGGATGGCAGAGGGGAAGAATCGTAGAGTGTGTGTCTTCCGGCTGCTGTACCTCCTTCCTGATGGTAGCAATGAGAACAGGGCTTGTCCTGGGTGATGAGGTCCTTAATGACGGATGTTCCCTTTCTGAGTCATCGCTACATGAACTCACTGTACGTAAAAACCATTGTCCTTTAGTACTGTGAAACCCTATGGGATGGGAGAGATCATTTACAGGATCATGTAGAAAGTTGCCTCAGCCTGAAGTTTCCCATCATTGCCTAATATTGATTGTTCTTATGGTCTGGTTCTTCTGCTTCAGTCTCCATCATGTGTATTTCCTCTCCCTGTCCAACTCAAACACTACTCCCGCCTCCACTCAACCTTTTAAGACATTTGGAGAAACCCCCTTCAAATTTGTAATAATGTGGATTTCTGAAAATATCCAAGATCACACTATGTAAGTATAAATGGATTAATTAACAAAATCGAGGAGGTTTTTTTTTGTGCATTATTTTCCTGGGGCTTATTTTTTCTCACAACTCCATCAACCTCCCTCTGGTTCTCCAGCCCCCTCACCTACATGAGGGGAAGTTACTGCAGCCCACTAACCTGCCACTATGCCTTTCGGATATGGAGGGTAATTGGACAACACGGGGTCACGGGGGTGGGGGGGGGGGGTGGTTGCTTACAGACTCCACGCTGACAGCATTGGAGATCAAGATCAAACTGTGGTCACTGGGGATGACAGGCTGCAGTACCAGCACGCCATCTATTTAGTTATGAGTGGGCCAGGTACCTGAAGGTTTGCAGTGACGGTGCCAAAAGTTTTTATATTGTTAGTAGGAAGATGATTATTCTGAGCACCCATCTTTGGGTCTTCCAAAGAGGCAGGTTCCTCTCATAAGGAACAGCCCCCAACTTGTTCAGACCAAGAGCAGGAAGATAGTTTACTCAGAGTACATTAGAAAGGAGAGGTCAAAGGGAGATGTGTACAAGAAAATAACGCCTGTTTTACTCAGCTTTTCGTGTAAAGACCCACCTGTCTTTTGTGTATAAATTAGATAAGTTTTAACTGTCAAGTTCTGGCCTCTAAGATGGTTCCTGGGCGCTGGTCTCTCTGTCAGATGGTTCACTGATCTGAAAGATGCATCCCCAACCACGAATGTGGAGTTCCCCTTCAACACAGCACTGGAGAACCTGCTCGTATTCATGCGTTTGCCTTTGCAGCAGTGGGATTTGAACCCACAGCTCTCTGACAGAGAGCAGTGTGCTGGTGGAAGCATAGCCAAGCGATATGTTGCCGCCACGGTTCAGCAACGTCAATAAGGCCAGCCATAGTTTGTTGGTCACGGTGTCAGTTCTGACTTGGAGTGACTGGAGGGTGGGTCCCAACTCAACAGAGCTAAGCAGCTGATTTGGGCTGGCTGTTTATGCAGAGCTGAGGGAGTGCTGAACCATCGGAGCACGCACCTTTCCGATGAGCTGTTAAACCGAGACCCTCGTTGCCCTTTACGAAGGAGTTCCCTCCATAGCTCTTATGGATATCTGTCAGTCAACTCCCTTTAAAAATGAGTCCTTCAGCCCTTGACATTTTCCACCTAAAACTTCCCAGCTTTTAACTTCACCCCTCTCCCCCACCCACCCACTATTCTCCCTCACCTGCTAGGTTTTATTCTTTCCCCTTCCACCAAACTTCTTCTGGCTTCTCTCCCCTTCCTTCCCAGTCCTGGTGAAGCGTCTTGGCCCGAAATGTTGACTGTTTATGCTTGTCCATAGATGCTGCCTGACCTGCGGAGTTCCTCCAGCATTTTGTGTCTGTGTCTGTGAGTTACACTGGATTGTCAGGTCATTCTAATTTAATTGTTTTGGGATCTTGCAGTGCATGTATTGGCTGTCCCTGCTTCTTGTCATAATGTCAGTGACACTTCAAGAGCATTTAATTTGCTGGCAAACGTCTGGGGACCAGCTGGGATGATACAAGGTCCTGACTTATTTGTAATTAAATGTGTGGCAGTGTGGCACACTAGGTAGTGCTGCAGCCTCACATCTCTAATGACCACGGTTCGATCCTGGCCTGAGATGCTATCTTTCCTTTTCCCTTTTCCATGCTGAAAAGGTGAGGCTGTTGTTACTTGATTGTCTTGGAGCTGTCTGTGGGAGCTTGCTATGCATCATTTTGCCTCTTGTGCTTCAAAGTGTGTTCATCTTTAAAAGCTCTTCCACAGGCACAAGGCAATCTCTTTTGACCCGACCTTGCAACACGGATCGGCTTCACTAGGTCATAGTGTCTGCAGTCTAGAGGGGTCTGCATGGTGGCCAGCTGTATGAGAAATGGGGTGGGGGGGGAGTGTTTGAAACAATGCAACACACAGAAAATGCCCGAGGAACCCAGCAGGCCAGGCAGCATCTCTGGAAAAGAGTCAACAATCGACGTTTCGGGCTTCATGTTGATTGTTGACTTTTTTCCATAGATGCTGGCTGGCCTGCTGGGTTCCTCCAGAATTTTGTGTGTGTTGCTTTGGATTTCCAGCATCTGCAGATCCTCCTGTGTTTGCGCATTGAAGCATTGCCACCGAGGTATTGAAACACTGTGAGTGGAGTATTATATTGCCAACCGCCTTTTACCTGTGGGGCTAATGTATATGTTGTCATTAAGTTGGACACATAATAAAAAGTGAATTCCAGATAGAAAATGCGTTGTTGACATTTCAAGTCGAGACCGTTCACTCTGGACCAGAACCGACGAGGTCTCGATCCGAAATGTCAGTCATCCATCTCCTTTCATAGATGCTGCCTGACCCGCTGTGTTCCACCAGCATCTGCAGTCCCTCGCGTCTCCAGCAAACGGGGCTGAGCCCTAGAAACCTCGGGCCATCGGTCTGGGAGTCCGCTGCGGACCGGGGCTCACAGTGGCGCTGAGCGCAGACCAGCGCTGCGAGGTCCGGGCGCCATGAAGCCGGCGCAAAGCGAAATCAAACGGCGGTGCGGCCACTGAGGGGCGTCCAGCAAATGAAATCGTCGACCCCGTCGCGGGAGGGAGTTACCATCTCGGCTACCCGGCCGAATCTCCCAAATGGCTGATACAGCCTTATTCAAGGGATGCGACATTTGCGTGCCGCTGGCATCTACTGCCCTGAAGTAACCATCCGTGGTGTGGTGGACCCTTCACCTACTATAGCCCCATGGCTGAATCGCTCACTTACAAACTGAGCACCATTATCTCGGTTTTGAGAAGCTGAAGACTTGAGTGGGAGGCTGACCTTTGTCTCTCACCCCCCCCCCACCCCCACGATCCCCACGATCCCCACGATCCCCACGTCCCTGCAGGAACCAGTACAGGGCACATCTTGTTTACCGTGATTACGTTCCTGCCAGCTGCCCCTCGGCACCCGTGGTTGCTGTGGAAACATGCTCTGTCTCCTGCACCCATGGTTCCGATAGTACCAGGCTGTTTGACTAGCTGCCAGCTCCACCTGAAATGTGGAACAGGCAGCTGCTCAAACAGTCCCCGCTCGGTAAACACAACCTTCCCTGCGACCTAACATGCAGTTTTGACACTCTGAGAATGAAATACATTTGCATGCATTATCCAGGAGCCAGCCTTAATTCTCCTGTGTCACGGCATCTGCGCCCTTGACAGTCCCCTGTTGTGGCTGGCCGTCCAAGAAATGAGGGTGGAGTGTTTGCTTGGAGTGGGGGCCGTCAGTGTCTGGGGCATGGGGTGGTTTAGAAACAACGGTACTGCAGCACAGGCCCTCATGCCAACACTGGAACTGTCTGCTGTAGCTGGGGGTCAGGGGTCATGACATAATGAAAATAAAATAATTCCCATTTACAGATAATCCGTGACTAATTGGTACGCTTTTTAGAGAATGCTTGAGATGAATTGTCACAAAAGTACTCGTCGCAGGACATAATCTGGCCATTAAGCCCATCAGGTCTGTCCTGTTGGTTCCGGTATGTGTGCCCTCCAATGCGGCCCCCCTTCCACACACACACACACACACACACACACACACACACACACACACACACACACACACACACACACACGCGCGCCTACCCCTACTCCCTACCGACCTTCTAGAACACAAACAGGCAAGCTGTAGCAGTTCAGCCAGCATCCGTGACAAAGGAAAGGGTGTAAGTAAAACGTTGTGGTGTTGCACGTTACAGTACCAGTGACCCTAGTTCAATTCCCACCCCTGCCTTGTAAGGAGTTTGTACATTCTCACTTGTGATCGTCTGGGTTTCCTCTGGGTGCTCCAGTTTCCTTCCACAGTCCAAGGCTGTACTGGTTAGTAGGCTAATTGGTCATTGTAAATTGTCCCGTGATTAGTTTATGGTTAAATTGGGGGGTTGCTGGGCAGGACGGCTTGAAGGGCCATGGCCTACTCCATGTTGTTTCTCATTAAATAAGTACGTAATTCTCTGTATATTGCACTTGTAATGAACCCTAAAGTGAAAACATCAGTTAAAAACCATTCCTCCTGGTAGGAATCAATCCTAAATCACCAATATTTCAAGGTAGAAATTCACTGGATAGTTGCCCGAAAGAGGTGTGGCTATTTACCGTTACTCCTACACCAGAGAATCATCGAGCCCTATCTATGAATAAATAGAGCAGCTCTTTGCTGGAATTGTTCACCATCAAAGCAGCAGTTGCATGAGATGTGATAAGTTGGGCCAATTGCCCTTTATTTGCAATGAAACAGAATATACAGGGATATCAGGACAGGCAGCTTCTGTGGAGAAAGGAACAAAGGACTAATGCTTCAAGTTAATGGCCTTCCTCAGCACTCTTTAGAATTGATGAGCTGCTTTCACTTGGTTTCACCTGCAGCTTCTGTATCAGCACTTTCTGGTTTTATTTCAGATTTCCAGCATCTGCAGTTGTTTGCTTTTCCCAACCTTTGCAAAAATTATTTTTATTTAAAGACACAGCACAGTAGCCGGCTCTTCCAGCCCAACGGTCTGGCACCGCCCAGTTACACCCATGTGAACGATTAACCAATTATCCATACGTCTCTGGACTGTGGGAGGAAACTGGAGCACCCGGAGGAAACCACGCGGTCACGGGGAGAACGTACAGACTGGGTACTTGCCACAGTCCAAAGATGTACTGGCAGAATTAGGCCTAATATCACCGGCATATGTCATGGAATTTGTTGTTATGCGGCAGTAGTATGAAGCAATACACAATAATACAAGCTGTGCATTGTAGTAAAAAGTTAAATTAAGTAGTGCAAAAAGAGAGAGAACAAAGTAGGCAGGTGGTGTTCGTGGGTTCCGTGCCCGTTCAGAAATCAGGTGGTAGAGAGGAAGAATCTATGTCTGAATCGTTGGTTGTGTGCCCCCAGGCTCCTGTACCTCCTCCCTGATGGTAACAATGAAAAGAGGGCATGTCCTGGGTGCGGGGGTCTCTGGGCATTGCTCCTTGAAGATGTCCTGGACGCTGGGGCGGTGACTGAGTCTACAGCTTTCTGCAGCTTATTTTGATCCGGCGTAGAGGCCTCCCCATACCAGCCGGTGATGCAGCCAGGAGGGAAGATGCGATTTCTTTTATACACCGCTTGAATGATTGTTGGAATGTGATTAAATGAAAACCTTCAAAAAGCAAGGGGATTAATGCCGGGAGGTTAAACATTGGGACTAGGCAGTTTAAATGGTTCAGTAAGGTCTGGATGGGCCAAAGGGCCTGTTTCTGTTCCGTACTTTTCTATGGCTTTATGACTCTATTTTGCAAACCTGTGGAGAAATATTCTTGTCCCAGGCTTTTTAGCCTAGACAGTTCTATTGAGGAGGACAACACAGCAATGTTGAGCTAAATGACCTTGCTCTGTGCTATTGTACTCAGAGCAGTCATGGCCTTCCATCAATTATCTGGAGCTGTGCTCTGAACTGATTGTCAAAGATTGTGTGGCCAATTCCTGATGAAGTTGTAAACGCCACAAAAGGAAGTAAAACCAAAATCAGAATTAGTCACATGAGTTGGTTCATTTGGTGGTTATGTTCTGTGATTTATCTGTTGCTTTTGGACAGGCGGAGGGGGAGTGGGGGGGTCGCTCAGTAATTGTGCCGTGTTTGCCCTCCTTTGTGTTACGGGTCCGGGCAGCTGGGCAGCCCACAGCCGCAGGTCAGTCATGGAGTTATCCAGCCACTATCCACCCGGGTCATCCCATAAATACATTGCATTTAAATGGTGTCTTCAGTACAGATAAACGTCCCAATCACTTCAGACACATCTATCGCCAAAGTTCAGCTTTCCCTCTGTGTCTAGCAGGTCAGGCTTTAACTTTCCTGCACGCTGTTAATTGGCTATCTGAGCAGTCGAGCCATGGAAGATGGCAGGTCTGTCCATGGTCTGTGCCGAGTTTAATTAATCACATTGGGATACAGAGGGAGAGCCTCAGATTCCCCTGGGATGGAACAGAACTGGCTGACGGCTCCTTGTCATCTTCCAGTGAGAAGGAGAAAATATATGTGTTCGCATATCACTACACACATCAACTGATGACCAGGGCAGCCATTTTGAAACAGGCTGGAGGGGAAGTGGGAGAGACCATACCTGCAATCTTTTTTGTCTTGTACAGCCCCGCCCTGGATGTTACAGCAAGAACCAAACAATGCTACGTAGACACTTTTGTTATGATCTAGTCAAGGTGTAGTCCATTGGCAGTGTGGGGGGAGGGCGCACTGGTGGGATTATTAGTGTGTGAGAGTGAGAAGAGGGGCCTCTGAGTGAACCTGCGTTCAGCGGTGTTTAATATGAGACACTGCAGACTGATCGGGTCAGGGGTTAAAGATGTTCAAAGCCATTGCTGCATAAGCTGAGGATGGATTGCTTTATTGGAGTCATCTCACGCTAGCTAAAGGCGACTGCACATGTTCTCATGTGCCTGGCAGCTTCAGCCTGCTCCGCAGTGTCGGTGTCAAGGCATCTCTCTGCGCTGAACAAGGGCCAGGCTTTTCCCTCTAAGGAGGAGCTGCAGAACGCTCAGCTCCTCCACCTGTTCTCTCACATCTCCCAGCTGCCAGGTTTTTAGAGAGCCATTAATTATTAACGCACTCCGCAAAATTCTGGTTTCCGTGGCTCTGTTTTTGTGTGCTAGATGCTGTGAGTTGTGTGTGTGCATACATGACATTTACGTGTGTGTTTAGAGCATATATTTTAGATACAGCTTAATGTGTGTGTGTGTAAAACATCTGTTTAGATATACTTTAAGTTTGCATGTTCTGTGTGTATGTCACTGAATCAGAATCAGGTTGATTATCACTGACATATGCTATGAAGTTCGTTGTTTTGCAGCAGCAGTACACAGCAATATCTAAAATTTATGATAAATTGCCATAAGAATATCTAAAACATAAATAAATTGAAAAAAAGAGAGCGAATGAGTGAGGGAGTGTTCGTGGGCAGTTCAGAAATCTGCTGGCGGAGGGGAAGAAGCTGTACCTGAAACGTTGAGTGTGCATCTTCTGGCTCCTGTACCTCCTCCCTGATGGTAGAAGTGTGAAGAGGACATGTCCTGGATGGTGAGGGTCCTTTATGATGGATGCCACCGTTTTGACATGTGCTCTGTATGAGAGAGTGTGTGTGTGTGTGTGTGTGTGTGTGTGTGTGTTGCATCTCTATGCGTGCAATATCTGTGTTCATGTCCTCTGTGCTTGAGAGTGCTTGAGCATGTTCACTGTATATGTGTTGAATGTGAACATATCACTTGTGCCTTTGAGCTCTGCAGGTTCACGAGCGTGATTGTAATTTAGAAGAGCATTCTTAATTTTCCCTTCGTAAAAAGAAGTAAACCTAATTAGCTGTGGTTTCTGTATTGGGATAACCAGAGCCTATGTACTTCCAGCATGAAAGATTGAATTTAGTTAGTCTTTGTGCTCTTGACTATAATGGTAAAACTGCATCAGACACCAGAGAGTCATTCAAGCACACGCCTCCAAAAGGTCTTCTTTTGTTTTCCAATCGGTAGTATCCTTGTGTCAGTTATGTTTTATTAATAATGAAGCTGGAAATCAAATTGTTATGCGGACAAGGTTCACACACAGTTCAATCAACCTGTGGAACTGATTGGTGAACGTGTCATCTTGGGAGTTATTTCAGCACCATTTGGATTCTGAATTGGCAAGTCTCCAGGATAATTTAATATAAAAGAACTACTTTTTTAATCTTTGGAGGTTTTATTTGCTCTTTATTGGCAATGAGTACTTCTGAACTGTGGTCATTATTGTAATGTAGGAGACACAGCAAGCTCCCCACAGGCATAATGTCCAGATAATCGGTTTTGTTCTGTTGATTAAGGGTTGAACATTGGGTGGAGCACTGGTTAAAGCATTAATAATTAGCACCTTGGGATCTCAGTTTAAAGCAGTTGTTCCCAACCTGGGGTCTATTGACCCCTTGCTTAATGATATTGTTCCAATGCATAAAAAAGGTTTGGAACCCTTGGTTTAAAGTTTTATAGGCTTAAAACCAATATACTCACTTTCAAGGACTTTAAAACTCATGTTCTCAATTTAATTAGTAATAATTATTATTTTTTTTCTCTCAACTCAAGCAGTAATATCTGGAGAATGGGCATAGCCAAATACACTCATTTCTCAATTGCTGGGAACTTTCGTACTATTAGTGTCTTGTAATGTTTCGTATTGTGGCTTTCTGGAGATTTACATGGATATTGCTATGTAGCCTTAATTGTTTAATGCTATTGTGTAGTGCTTTTGGGATGATACCAGTTGAAGGTATTACTATTGGGACAACGTCTACCCTATTCATGTTCCACAGTCTTTCAATTTCCTCTTTTAATTCAGCATATCTCTGGTGTTTTTCACTTACTGATTTAAATATATTATAAGTGTTTGGAATGGCTATAACTATGGACTATTAATAAGTTACTATTGTTTGTTTTTGTTTTTATTTGCACAGTTTATCTTTTACACATTGGTTGCTTGTCAGTCTTTGTGTGTAGTTTTTCATTGGTTCCATTGGTTTTTTTGTTGTACTGTGACTGCCTACAAAAAAAAGAATCTCAGGGTTGTATATGGTGACATGTACATACTTTGATAATAAAGTTACTTTGAACTTATGTCAGAGGAGAGCAGTTTTGGGGGTGCACTGAAATGTAAGGTGCTTTGCACAATTGTCTTGGACAAGACTTGAACAGACTCCGGTGCTTCATATTCACGTGCCAGGAACTGCTATGATGGACTGAATGGCCTTCCTCATCTATTGCATCTTGTGACTTTAGCCATGCTCTCCTGGATTCTGAGCCAGTGTCCAGCTGCCTCAGGCAGTGCTTTGATGAAAATACAGCAAACAAAGAGATTTGAAGATTAAATGCATCATTTACCTTAGTGACCGATACGGTGTGAAGATGTGCTGAGGGCAGCTGGCAAGGGTGGCCATGCTTTCAACTTACCAACCTGCACACCTTTGGAACGTTGGAGGGATCAGAAGTGGAAAAGGTGAGCAATCTCAAGTTCTTGGGTGTCAATATCTTTGAGTATCTTATCCAGGGCCCAAAATATCAATGAAGCTACAAAGGAGGCTTGACAGCAGCTATATGTAATTAGTTTGAGGCAATTTGGTATGTCACCAAAGGCACTCGCAAATTCCTACAGATGTACCGAGGAGAGTGTTTTAACTGGCGGCATCTCCGTATTATATTGGGGGCGTGTGCTGGGGCTGGCTATAGCACAGGATCAGAATAAGCTGCAGAGACTTGCAAAACTCCATCATGGGCACTAGCCTCCCCAATATCCAGGACATCTCAAGGAGCGATTCAACAAAAGGGCAGCATCCATCACCCAGGACCTGCCCTGTTCTCATTACTATCACCAGGAAGGAGGTACACACTCAATGATTCAGGAGCAGCTTCTTCGCCTCTGCCACCTGATTTCTGAATGGATGTTGAACCCATGAACGCTACCTTACTTTTTTTATTTTTGCACTATTTATTTAATTTAACTATTTAATATTTATGTATTTACTGTAATTCACGTTTTTTTCTCTATTATTATGATATGGCACTGACTGGAGTGAGGCTCAGGAGGGCCACCAGGGAGTTGGCTAAAGAGGTAGAAACGGGCAGCTTTTGGCTACGGCTGAGGAGGAAGGACAAGAACTGGGGGAGCGACTAACCCCACTGAAAGCTGCGGGGAGTGGCAGGGAGTCCCTGCTACTGCTCCACCAGCAGGAGATACACCAGGGCTAAGGGAGCCAAACTGAATGGTGGTCCCTGGCTGATGACCCTGCAGATTACGTGAGGGTACTGTAGGAGGGTGCGGCAGGCAGCAAAGCCAAGCGGGAAACAACTTCGTCCTGTAAATCTCATTGTGTTGCATTGTACTGCTGCTGCAAAGACAACCAAGTGCATGACAGATGCCCCTGATATCAAACCTGACTCTGATGCTGAACCAGAGCACCTGGAGGAAACCCACGTGGTCACAGGGAGAACGTACAAACTCCTTCGAGACAGGGAATTGCACCCCGATCGCTGGTGTTGTAAAGTGTTTTGCTGCAACCTACACTGCCCCCACATACGTAGTTAGGAGCTTTAACGACAGGTGTTAATGTTTGTTGTGTTAGCTTTGCCTTTTATGAACAGACCTTAAGTGCATTGTGAGGCTGTTTTGATCTTACTGAGTCGTTACTGCATGATTGATGAATGGGTCTGCGGGACAAAGGAGACAAGGTCAGATCGGCGGAGATATACTCCAGAGTGAAGAGACCACCTGTTCATAAATAGAAGGGCTCCCTTTTACTAGGAGGTCAGCACCTCTTGGCCTGTTAGTCTTGGCAACGATGTGCAGAGATTAACATTAAACACAAACTACCCACTACAGGCATGTTGAATCAACAACCATCAGTGTCACTGTGTAATGGAAGAGATGTAAATGCATTGTATTCCTGTGAGCCGGGATTGGAGTCTGGAATACTAGGGGTCATAAATGTGGCTCGATTTGCAGCCAGAATCTGGGGTCAGAGTCCTTGTACATCTCCTGCTCTCTTTAAATTCATCAGATTCACCAGAAAATACTGTACAGCATGTAAAATAAAGTTACGTTTGGAGATTCAAAAGAGTTACATCTAAAGCCCTGGAGATTCTGCTGGCCATGCATCCTGAATGGGCTGGGTTTTTGGACTTGGACCCGTACGTGTTGACGTTGGTTTGGGTATCACAAGCATTGTATGTATATCTTCGATTGTTTAGTTTTAACTTAAATTTCAATGGGTCACTGCTTTCTTGGAATAGAAAAATGCAAAGCGTGTGAATATTTTCTGCTTGTACAAAACCTCCTCTTTAAATAACTTGGCCTTGGCTGTGGAGGCCAAGCATTTGGGTGTGTTTAAAATGGAGTTTGATAGGTTTGTCAGGGCATCAAAGGTTACAGAGAAGAAGGCAGGAGGAAGAGGTTGTGAGGAATAATAAATCGGCCATAACGGAATGGCGAGGAGACTCAATGAGCTGAATAGTCCAATTCTACTCTTATCTCTCGTGACCTTACAGGATCTAGAGGTTCCAGACTCCAAATGGAGCAGTGGCAGGATTTCACATGCCACCAGATGACTATCATGGCTCTCCCAGTTCAGGCAGTACATTTTTAGAGCACCTCTAATGTAATAACAACACCCAGAAGTATCTCTTCAGGAGTGTTTTTAAGCAAATATGCTTTGGACACTTATGGAGGTATAGGGACTGAGGATCAACAGGTGTACCAAAGAGTGTATAATTGCAGTTAGGCAGCTGGGAGGGGAATTTTGGAGTATGGGACCTTGGCACAGTTACCATGGGGAGGAGTGGTGAATATTATTGATGAATTAGACACCATCAAAGAGGTCTTAAGAAACAGAGACAGAAGTGAGTTGGGAGTTCAGTTCCAGAGTCCTCTGTAAGAAAGTTTGTACATTCGTCTTGTATGTTCGTGGGTTTCTTCTGGGTGCTCCAGTTTCTCCCCACGGTTCAAATGTCTGCGTTGTAGATTCAGAAATGCGGATCTGCACACCACTGTGGTAACATGTGGTTATTTGAGTTACTGTCACCTTCCTGTCAGCGTGAAGCAGTCTGCCTATTCTTCTCTAACCTCTTTCATTAACAAGGCATTTTTGCCCACTGAACTGCTGCTCACTGGATTTATTTTATTTTTTCGCCCCATTCTCTGTAGACTCTAGAGACTATTGTATGTGAAAATCCCAGGGGAGCAGTAATTTCAAGATACTCAAACTACCCCATTTGGCACCAACAACCATTCCTCAGTCAGAATCACTTAGATCGCATTTCTTCCCCACTCTGATGTTTGGTTTGAACAAGAACTGAACCTCTGATCATGTCTGTATACTTTTATGCATTACGTTCCTTCCTCATGATTGGCTGATATTTGCATTAACGAGCAAGTGCACCTAATAAAGTGCCCATACCATACCTTGACATTCATTTTCTTGTGTGCATTTACAAGGGAAAAAAGAAATACAACAGAATTTATGAAAAACTGTACATAAACTGTGAAAGAGTGACTGACGAATAAGCAATCTAAGACAAAGACAAACTTTGTAAATGAAAATATAAAACTGAGAACATGAGTTGTAAAGAGTCCGTGAAAGTGAGTCTGCAGGCCGTAGAATCAGTTCAGAGTCGAGGTGAGTGAAGTTACCCACGCCAGTTCAGAAGCCTGATGTAGGGTAATAACTGTTCCTGAACCTGGTGAGGTGGGACATACATTTTTGTACCTGCTGCCTGATGGTAGTAGTGAGAAGAGGTCATGATACTCCTACACTGACCCCAAACCCTTTTGATACTTTTCAAACCTACATATATATTAATCTCTGCCTTGACTATACTCAAGCACTATGCCTCCTCAGACCACAGATTTGGAGTCCTCTGTGTGATGAAGTTGCTTCTCACCTCCTCTGACAGTCCATCTCCTCGTTTTGAGACAGTCACCTCTGTTTCTAGATAACCCAGTCAGAGGAATATCAGCTCCTTGTCTATCCTGTAAGCCCTTTAAAAATGCATTCATTGAAATAACATTTCATTCCTCTAAACTCGAGAAATGGTATCTCACGCTCTAAGGAACCTCATGTCGTTAGCATGGTCCCTGCATCCAAATCATCAGTATGGATTTATGGTAACAGGTCCTTCCGAAGGGTTTCAGCCCGAAACGTCGACTGTACTTTTTTCCACAGATGCTGCCTGGCCTGCTGAGTTCCTCCAGCATTTTGTGTGTGTTGCTGGTAACAGGTCCTACCAGCCCATCACACCCACGCCGCTCAATTACACCCATGTGACCAATTAACCTCTAACTCGTACATCTTCGGAACTTGGGATGTAACCGGAGCACCCGGAGGAAACTCCACATGGTCACGGGGAGAACATACAAACTCTTTACAGGCAGAGGCAGGAATTGAATCCGGGTCGATAACAGCATTACACTAACTGCTATGTTACCGTGCCAACCTGAAAATTGTGTACAGGCTTCAGCACCCACTGGTCCTAGTGTCTCAACCTAAAATGATCTAGTTATCGATCGAGAATAATAAACAGTCAATGTTTTGGAACAAGAGCCTGCGTCAGGACCTGGCCTGAAGCATCGACTGTTTATTTCTCTCCATAGATGCTGCCTGACCTGCTGAGTTCCTGTAGCATTTTGTGTGTGATCATAGAACATAGAACATCAGCATACAGGAACAGGCCCTTGAGCCCAAAATGCTGTGCTGAACCATTTAAACTGGTAATCAAATAGCCAACAAAACTAATCCCATATCCCTCCATTTCCCTCACATTGTTGTGCCTATCTAAATATCTCTTAAAAGTCCCTAATGTATCTGCCTCTACCACCAACCCTGGCAGCACATTTCAGGTACCCACCACTCTCTATGTAAAAAAAACAACTTGCCCCTCACATCTCCTTTGAACTTACCTCCTCTCACCTTAAATGCACGACCTCTGGTATTAGACATTCCAGCCCTTGGAGAAAGATACTGTCAATGTCTCTCATAAACGTATGTCAGGCCTCTGTCAGGCCTCCCCTCACCCTCCGCTGTTGCAGAGAAAACAACCCAGTTGTCCAATCTCTTGTTATAGCACATGCCTTTTAATGTGTTCCTCTGATTTCCAGCATCTGTTTATGATCCGTTTAGTCCTATTCTCTGTTTTCTGTTTGTTAACAAATCCTCAACTCATGCTGGTGTATTACCTTGAAACCTATATGTTCTAATTTTCTTTAATTATCTTTGGGTCGGATCATAAAGGTCTTTTGTTATTCTAAATACACCATATCAATTGGTTTCCATTTCTCTTAGATGCTCTGCTAGTTGTAACCTCAAAAATCTCCAGCAGGTTTCTCAAACTTGATTTCCCTTTCATAGATGTATGTTGGCTGTGCTTAATCTCAGTATTATTTTCCAAGTGGCCCATTACTGCTTCCTTTACAATAGATTCTAGCATATTCCCTGGTAAACCTCCAGGCTGACTACTTAGTAGTTCTCTCTTTCCTCTCTCCTTTCTTGTGGGCCTTCCTTCCCATCTGTGGAAACTGGTCTAGATTTGAGGGAATTGTGAAAGGTGATATCCAGTATGCCCACTATCACCAAAGGCACCTCTTTCAAAGCCCTTGGATGCAGGTTATCAGATACCAGGAATTCATCTCATTTCATGTCCATTCATTTTTTTCCTAGGTTACTTCTTATGACTGCTAACTTCTAAACATAAACATAAGAACATAAGAAATAGGAGCAGGAGTCGGCCATTTGGCCCAGCGAGCTTGCTCTGCCATTCAATAAGATCATGGCTGATCTTGCCATGGACCCATCTCCACCTACCTGCCTTTTCCCTATAGCCTTAATTCCATTAAATAGTGCATGGGCAGGTATGTGGGCAGGCGGGAGGGAGGAACAAGTGGTGAACACTGGCAAGCTTCCACCAGAACATTCTTGGGTGTGCTGGTTGTTAACGCAAATGGCACATTTCACTGTATGTTTCAATGTACATGTGATTAATAAATATAAATCTGAAAAATGACTTACAATGGGAAACTGACGAAGTCAGAGAGACCCCAAAATATTATATGGCTGGAGAAGGCTTTAGAGATGGGAACTGCAGTGCAGAGTAATGGCAAGTTTAAAGTAAATTTATTATCAAAGTACGTTTATGTCACCTTTATTATCCTGATATTCTTTTTTTTTGCGGGCATTCACAGAATAAAGAAATACAATAGAATCAGTGAAAAACTACATACAAGACTGGCTAACAACCAATGTGCAAAAGAAGACAAACTGTGCAAATAATAATAATAATACATAACTAAATAAAACTGAGGCCATCTTGCCTAAAAGTGTTGTAGGAAACAATGGCAGCAAGCCTTTGGGATCAGAGTCACTCCATTGTCAGTATGTGATCATATCAGAATTGATTCTGCTTTAGTGCCAAGCATAAAACATAGGACAATGCTATATCAGACAACACAATAGCAACCAACAATTTACAAGGCATGACCAATCAACAATTAGCAGAACGGTCACATGCGCAAATGTCAATAATCAAACTTCAATAGATGTGAAAATATGAAAAGACTCAATAATTACCAAATGAGTGTGAAATTCATGTGGATTATTAACTTAAGTGAGATACTGGCTATACTGTGATCGATTCCCTTGCCATTTTACACTGAGGAGGTGGAACCCATGAGAAAACACCTGGACATTTGTTGATTGAAAAATGTATGTAGAGGAAATAACTAACTTACAGAAAATGTGATATTAATCTTGTAGGTGAAATGGGACAACTTAAGACTGAGCAGGATCTGCTCTGTACTCTGAAGGGCAACCAATGAATTTGCTCTTTGCAAATTTTGTGAAGAAGATCTATTTTCTGGGGGAAAAATAATGTGGCAAAATCAAGAAAAAAAGACCAGTAAGTCCAGGATTAGGCCATTTGGCCCATCAGGTCTGCTCTGCATTCAATCATGGCTGATGTATTTTGGGAGGGGGGGTGTTATTGGGCCTATCAATTATGCACCTTTGGAAAAATTATGCAAAATTAGATTGTGAGAAATGATACAATGTTTCTCCGGAGTGATATCACAGAAGACAGGACAAACCAAAGACTAACATTGACAGAACCACATAATCATAACGTATAGTTACAGCAGTGCAAAACAATACCATAATTTGATGAAGAACAAACCATGGGCACGGTAAAAAAAAGTCTCAAAAGTCCCCGAGTCGATCAACTCCCGAGTCCCCGATAGCAGGCGGCAAAAGGGAGAAACTCCCTGCCATAAACCTCCAGGCACCGTCAACTTGCCGATGCCTTGGAAGCAGCCGACACTGAGTCCATCTGTCCGAAAACTTCGAGCCTCTGAGCAGCCTCTCCGATACTGCCTCCCGAGTGCTATCCTCTGCCGAGCGCCTTGGACCTCGTCCCGGCCGCTGAAACAGCAAAGCCGAGGATTCGGGGGCCTTCTACTCCGGAGATTCCGGTTACTACACAGTAGCGGTGGCAGCGAAGCGGGCATTTCAGAAGTTTTCCAGATGTTCCTCTGTACTCTCACTTCCGTCTCCATCAAATCAGCATTGTGCATGGTCCCCTACTTGACAGATAACAGACATTGCCACCGAAGTGGCCGTGCACGCTGCCATCGCGCCGCCATCTTCTCCTCCTCCTCAACATGAAGTTAAGACCTTTGGTGTACAGGTATGAGCCAAATTGGGCCATTCGGCTAACAACCAATGTGCAAAAGAAGACAAACTGTGCAAATAATAATAATAATAATAATACATAAATAACTAAATAATATGGAGGGCATCTTGCCTAAGAGTGTCACGGGAAAAGCATTGGCCATCTTGCCTAGGAGCATGCTCTGCCATTTGGTCATGGCTGATTTATTTGGAGAGACGGTGTGTTATTGGGCCCATCATGTTTGCTTCCTCAGCAGAGCCACTTCAGTACTGAAGGTCTATGAACTCTTGTCTTTTCCTGGCTCTGGCGGAAAACATGAGTTCTGACTAAATGACTTCAACTTGCAATGCTAACCCAATTTCTCCGACCATAGACACTGCCCTGCTGCTGAATGTTTGTAGCATTTTCTCCTTCCATGTTTAATTGAACACAGAGATCTTACGCAGTGGCTGGAATCTGACCTATAGAAGACATGTACTGAGGTTCAAAGTAAATTTATTGCCAAAGTACAATTGTGTCACTTTATACAAGGATGAGATTCATTTTCTTGCGGGCATGTCCAGAAAATCGAAGAACCATAATTGGATCAATGGAAGACCACAGCCAGCAGGACGAACAAGCAACCAGTGTGCAAAGACAACAAAATGTGCAAGTACAAAAGAAGAAAGAAAGAAAGAAATAATCTATAAATATAGAGAGCATGAGATGAAGAGTCCTTGAAATTAAGCCCATAAATTGTGGGAATATTTCGGTTATGGGGCAAGTGAAGTTATTCCCTACTGTTTCAAAAACCTAAAGGTTGAGAGGTAATATCTGTCCCTGAACATTTGCCAAGAACAATCACGGTCATGGAACCAAGATCGCCCACACCTCATGACATGGCGTATAGTGATGGTGATCATCCTGGTGGTATCAGTCCTGAGGATCCTGTACCTTCTTCCAGCTGGCAGCAGTGAGGAGAGGGCATGACCTGGGTGGCAGGGTCCCTGGCGATGGATGCTGCTTTCCCGTGTAGGTATACTCAGTGACGAGGAGGGCTTTACCCGTGACGAACTGGGCTCTATCCACTGCTTTCTGGAGGATTTTCCGTTCAAGAGTTTTGGTGTTTTCATTCCAGGTTCTGATGTAGCCAGTCAAAGTTAGGTATCGATCCAAATCTTCGCAAACCAAGAACATGTTACTTGCAGAACCGATGTTACATTTTCATTCATGATTCAGCCTTGCAGCAGGAATTGCAAGCAACACACATCAAAGTTGCTGGTGAACGCAGCAGGCCAGGCAGCATCTCTAGGAAGAGGTACAGTCGACGTTTCAGGCCAAGACCCTTCGTCAGGACTAACTGAAGGAAGAGCTAGTAAGAGATTTGAAAGTTGGAGGGGGAGGGGGAGATCCAAAATGATAGGAGAAGACAGGAGGGGGAGGGATGGAGCCAAGAGCTGGACAGGTGATAGGCAAAAGGGATACGAGAGGATCATGGGACAGGAGGTCCGGGAAGAAAGACGGGGGGGGGGGAACCAGAGGATGGGCAAGGGGTATAGACAGAGGGACAGAGGGAGAAAAAGGAGAGTGAGAGAAAGAATGTGTGTATAAAAATAAATAACAGATGGGGTACGAGGGGGAGGTGGGGCATTAGCGGAAGTTAGAGAAGTCGATGTTCATGCCATCAGGTTGGAGGCTACCCAGACGGAATATAAGGTGTTGTTCCTCCAACCTGAGTGTGGCTTCATCTTTACAGTAGAGGAGGCCGTGGATAGACATGTCAGAATGGGAATGGGATGTGGAATTAAAATGTGTGGCCACTGGGAGATCCTGCTTTCTCTGGCAGACAGAGCGTAGGTGTTCAGCAAAGCAGTCTCCCAGTCTGCGTTGGGTCTCCCCAATGTATAGAAGGCCACATCGGGAGCACCAGACGCAGTATATCACCCCAGCTGACTCACAGGTGAAGTGTTGCCTCACCTGGAAGGACTGTTTGGGTCCTGAATGGTGGTGAGGGAGGAAGTGTAAGGGGCATGTGTAGCATTTGTTCCGCTTACACGGATAAGTGCCAGGAGGGAGACCAGTGGGGAGGGATGGGGGGGACGAATGGACTTGCGTAGGGAGCGATCCCTGCGGAAAGCAGAGGGGGGGAGGGAGGGAAAGATGTGCTTAGTGGTGGGATCCCGTTGGAGGTGGTGGAAGTTACGGAGAATAGTATGTTGGACCTGGAGGCTGGTGAGGTGGTGAGGCACAGCGACAACTCGCGGATACCTCCTCTTATTTCCGCACCTTGTCCCCATTTCAACCTCACATCTTCGGAACGCTCTGCTCTCCACTCCCTCCACACTAATCCTAACCTTATTATTAAACCCGCCAATAAGGGGGGTGCTGTTGTAGTCCGGCGTACTGACCTCTACCTTGCCGAGGCACAGCGACAACTTGCGGATACCTCCTGTTATTTACCCCTCGATCGTGACCCCACTAAGGAGCACCAGGCCATTGTCTCCCACACCATCACCGACTTTATTCGCTCAGAGGATCCCCCATCCACTGCTACCAGCCTTATATTTCCAACACCTCGCACTTCCCCTTTCTACCTCCTACCCAAGATCCACAAACCTGCCTGTCCTGGCCGACCTATTGTCTCAGCTTGCTCCTGCCCCACCGAACTCACTTCTGCATACCTCGACACGGTTTTATCCCCCCTTGTTCAATCCCTTCCTACCTATGTTTGTGACACTTCTTACGCTCTTAAACTTTTCGATGATTGTAAGTTCCCTAGCCCCCACCGCTTTATTTTCACCATGGATGTCCAGTCCCTATATACTTCCATCCCCCATCAGGAAAGCCTCAAAGCTCTACGCTTCTTTTTGGATTCCAGACCTAATCAGTTCCCCTCTACCACCACTCTGCTCCGTCTAGCGGAATTAGCCCTTACTCTTAATAATTTCTCCTTTGGCTCCTCCCACTTCCTCCAAACTAAAGGTGTAGCTATAGGCACCCGTATGGGTCCTAGCTATGCCTGCCTTTTTGTTGGCTTTGTGGAACAATCTATGTTCTGTGCCTATTCTGGTATCTGTCCCCCACTTTTCCTTCGCTACATCGACGACTGCATTGGTGCTGCTTCCTGCACGCATGCAGAGCTCGTTGACTTTATTAACTTTGCCTCCAACTTTCACCCTGCCCTCAAGTTTACCTGGTCCATTTCCCACACCTTCCTCCCCTTTCTAGATCTTTCTGTCTCTGTCTCTGGAGACAGCTTATCCACTGATGTCTACTATAAGCCTACTGACTCTCACAGCTATCTGGACTATTCCTCTTCTCACCCTGTCTCTTGCAAAAACGCCATCCCCTTCTCACAATTCCTCCGTCTCCGCCGCATCTGCTCTCAGGATGAGGCTTTTCATTCTAGGACGAGGGAGATGTCCTTTTTTAAAGAAAGGGGCTTCCCTTCCTCCACTATCAACTCTGCTCTTAAACACATCTCCCCCATTTCACGTACATCTGCTCTCACTCCATCCTCCCGCCACCCCACTAGGAATGGGGTGCCCCTGGTCCTCACCTACCAGCCCACCAGCCTCCGGGTCCAACATATTATTCTCCGTAACTTCCGCCACCTCCAACGGGATCCCACCACTAAGCACATCTTTCCCTCCCCCCCCCCCACTTTCCACAGGGATCGCTCCCTACGCGACTCCCTTGTCCATTTGTCCCCCCCATCCCTCCCCACTGATCTCCCTCCTGGCACTTATCCGTGTAAGCGGAACAAGTGCTACACATGCCCTTACACTTCCTCCCTCACCACCATTCAGGGCCCCAGACAGTCCTTCCAGGTGAGGCGACACTTCACCTGTGAGTCGACTGGGGTGATATACTGCGTCCGGTGCTCCCGATGTGGCCTTTTATATATTGGCGAGACCCGACGCAGACTGGGAGACCGCTTTGCTGAACACCTACGCTCTGTCTGCCAGAGAAAGCAGGATCTCCCAGTGGCCACACATTTTAATTCCACATCCCATTCCCATTCTGACATGTCTATCCACGGCCTCCTCTACTGTAAAGATGAAGCCACACTCAGGTTGGAGGAACAACACCTATATTCCATCTGGGTAGCCTCCAACCTGATGGCATGAACATCGACTTCTCTAACTTCCGCTAATGCCCCACCTCCCCCTCGTACCCCATCTGTTATTTATTTTTATACACACATTCTTTCTCTCACTCTCCTTTTTCTCCCTCTGTCCCTCTGACTATACCCCTTGCCCATCCTCTGGGTCCCCCCCCCCGTCTTTCTTCCCGGACCTCCTGTCCCATGATCCTCTCGTATCCCTTTTGCCAATCACCTGTCCAGCTCTTGGCTCCATCCCTCCCCCTCCTGTCTTCTCCTATCATTTTGGATCTCCCCCTCCCCCTCCAACTTTCAAATCCCTTACTAACTCTTCCTTCAGTTAGTCCTGACGAAGGGTCTCAGCCTGAAACGTTGACTGCACCTCTTCCTAGAGATGCTGCCTGGCCTGCTGCGTTCACCAGCAACTTTGATGTGTGTTGCTTGAATTTCCAGCATCTGCAGAACTCCTGTTGTTAGCAGGAATTGCAAATAGCATTTTGAATGCCTTCTACGTAAGTGAGGAACTTACAGCTTTCTATCCGTTCTCTGCCTGAAGTTGCTGTTAGATAATATCTTGTAAGATATACACGACAGAGGTACTTAAATCACCCTCTAATCCCTCCCCAATTGCAGCTTCCTCAAATTAGTTAAAAGCTGGTGCATAATGCTGTGGGATGCTAATCCAGCCCTGCAGCACGATGTGAAGTCTTTCATGATTTAATGTATACTGATGTTTCCCTGCTGCTGTGGGTTGTTAGCTGACACCAAAGGCGCACACCAGATTTCTTCCTCTGGGGAGTAGCAGTGTACTGAGCCTCTGTGTGAACAGGTCCAGGCTCGGATGGGGCAGGTTTGTAGCTCAAGCAAGCTGTTTCCCTGTCATATGGAAGTGCACGCAGCCCATGTGGTGGATTCCTGGTCTCTCTGGATTTCCTGCCCAGGGACCTGCCTACCGAACTAATTGCTAAACCCTTTCAGCCAAGCTCAATTAAGAATTCCCACTGCCTGCCCCATTTCTTGAATCGGACTTTCAGAAGGACCTGGGCCTGCAGATCACGTTGTTTATGCTATGCAGCGGAGACGCGGGTCTGGTGAGCAATCTTCTGCAGGCTTTGGTTCGTGTCCGATTACTTCAGTGTAACGCTGAAGGAATAGAGCAAGGTCTCCCAGCCTGGGGTTCATGGACCCTGAGGTTAATGGTAGGAGTCCATAGCATAAAAAAAGTTGGGAACCTATTGATTAGAGTCGTTGAGCAACATACTACAGATGTCAACCATGGTGCCTACCCAGCTAGTCATAATTTCCTGCTTTTGACCTATATCCCCTTTAAGCCCTGTCCCCTTAAGTGCTTTCTAAATGATCATGAGTATCTCTGTGGTGGAGTTGTCCTGTACATGAATGTCTCTGTGATGGAGCTCTTCTGTGCACAAATATCTCTGTGGTAGAGCTCTCTTGTGTGTGAATGTCTCCCTGATGCAGCTCTCCTGTGCACAAATATCTCTCTGATGGAGCTCTCCTGTGTGTGGATGTCTCTCTGATGGAGCTCACCTGTGCACAAATGTCTCTGTGGTAGAGCTGTCCTGTGCATGAGTGTCTCTGTAGTGGAGCTATCGCTATCCTGTGTGTGAGTGTCTCTGTGGTGGAGCTCTCCCGTTTTTGAGTGTCTCTATGGTGGAGATATCCTGTTTGTGAGTGTCTCTGTGGTGGACCTCTCCTGTGTCACTGTTTCTGTAATGGAGCTCTCCTGTACGTGAGTGTCTCTGTGGTGGAGCTCTCCTGTAGGTGTGTCTTTGTGGTGGAGCTCTCCTGTACGTGAGTGTCTTTGTGTTGGAGCTCTCCTGTGAGTATGACTCAGATCTCTGAAATGTTCAAGTTCCAGACGATAAACCGGAATGGCAGCTCTGGCAGAGCAGGGAATGACAGAAGCACAATCCGAACTTTCTGCCATCTGTCCAGGAAGCAGCTGCAGCAGCACCTCCTCCCCCCTTGTTCCAGCTTTCTGCCCTTATCTGCAAGGCAATAAAAACTGCAGTTCCATGGAACCGATGTCACATTAACAAACTTACAGCGCGGATTGATATAGTTTCTGAACCACAGAAAGTCTGAGAAATTGATCTGTTGCTTTTTAACTCATCTCTTCCTCTTCCATCAGACAGAAGGTACAAAATCCTGAAAGTGCATACCGCCAAGCTCAAAGACGCCTTCAGTCCTGCTGTAATGAAGTTCCATTTCAAGCTTAATTATCATTCAACCATACATGAATACTCATGAATACAGCCAAACGAGACAGCATTACTCCAGGCCAAGGTGTAAAACACAATACTAACAGTCACACACAGTGCAAGGCACAGAGAACATATATAACACAGCAAGTAAAAATACAGTCACACAGACATTATACCTCTTGTATGATAAAATGGACTCTTGACCTCATAATTTACCACATTATGATCCTGCATCTTACTGTTCACCTGCACTGCACTTCTTCAGTCACATTTGCACTTTATTCTGCATCATTATTGTTTTTTCTTATATCCATACTTCTCATTCTCCTGATTATCATTGGGAAGGAGGTACAGTAGCCTCCTTTCGACATCACCAGGTTCTGGAGCCATCAGGCCCCAGAACCAGTATAGATAACTTCACTCACTTAAGATCTAGTTCTACAATCTCCAGACTCACTTTCAATGATTTTACAGCTCATTTTCTCTGTATATTTTATTTTATTTTATTTGTACAATTTGTCTTCTTTTGCGCATTGATTATTTGTCAGTCTTTGTGTATCATTCGTTCTGTGCCGTGTCATATGACATAGGTGATCGTGGTCTTTCCATGACTATGATAGTTCTTGGCAAATTTTTCTACAGAAGTATTTTGCCATTGTCTTGTCCTGGGCAGCACCTTTACAAGGCGGGTGACCGCAGCCAATATCTATACACTTGAGAGATTGTAAATGAGGAATAAACATTGAGAACAAGAGATGAAGATTCTTTGAAAGTGAGTCCATAGGTTGTGGAAATGTTTCAAGGATGGGACAAGTTTAGTTGAATGAAGTCATCCCCTTTGGTTCAAGAGTCTGATGACTGAGGGTAGTAACTGTTCCTGAACCTGCTGGTGTGAGTTCTGAGGCTCCTGTACATCTTCCTGATGGCAGCAGCAAGAAGAGAACATGAGCTGGGTGGTGATGTATGGATGCTGTTTTCCTATGACAGCATTTCGAGTCAATGTGCTCAGTGGTGGACAGGACTTTTCCCCTGATGGACTGGGCCGTATCCACTACTCTTTGTAGGATTTTCCATTCAAGGGCATTGGTGTTTCCATACCAGGCTGTGATGCAGCCAGTCAATATACTCTGCACCACGCATCTATAGAAGTTTGTCAAAATTTTGGATGCCATGCTGAATCTTTGCAAACTCTTAAAGCCTGGTTTATACTTCTGCGTTAACTGGACGCCTTAACCTACGCAGGTGGCCTACGTGCGTTGTGAGCATTTTACTTGTGCGTTGGTGTGTCTGTGCTCGGCAATTCGCGCACGTCACGCATGCGCACTCACCTGCCCGCGCAAGGCTTCATGGTCATGGCAACACTCACGACACGCTGGAGGAACTCAGCAGGTCAGGCAGCATCCGTGGAAAAGATCGGTCGACGTTTCAGGCTGGAACCCTTCGTCAGGACTGTAGAGGGAAGGGGCAGAGGCCCTAACTGCTGAGTTCCTCCAGCGTGTTGTGAGTGTTGCTTTGACCCCAGCATCTGCAGATTATTTTGTGTTTACTTCATGGTCATGGTAGTCTCGGGGTAAACAAGACGTGAGCGTCTTTTTTCGTGTGAAATGTGTCCTCCATAATTTCAGAGGTCTGTAAGGCTTTATGGAATGCATTGCAGCCAGAGTTCCTTCCCTGCCCTTCAGTCACCCGATGGGAAGCTATTGCAGCGTAGGATGACATGCGATGCTACCAAGAGGACCAATCACAGTTGTTGCATTCTGCGTTGCCACGACGCGCGGTTACATTTTGGAGGAGGTGCGCGTTGCAGCAACGCAAGCTCTTGCGTAGGGTTCCGCATAGGATTTGTGGCGACGCGTTGACGCAGAAGTATAAACCAGGCTTAAGGAAGCAGAGGCACTGCAGTGCTTTCTTTGTAATTGGGCCCAGGACAGGTCCTCTGAAATAATAACACTGAGGAATTCAAATTTGTGGACCCTCTCCACCTCTGACCCTCCAATGAGGACTGGCTCATGAACCTCTGGTTTCCTTCTCCTGAAGTCAATAATCAGCTCCTTGGACTTGCTGACATTGAGTAAGAGATTTTATCTAAACCCATGAACGCTACTTCATTGCTTTGCGCTCATTTTGCACTATTTGTTTGTGTTTTTACATGTTCTTATTATAATTTTTAGTATTTACATTATGAGAACGCTCAGTCCTCTTTTATTGTCATTTAGAAATGCATACGTGCATTAAGAAATGATACAATGTTTCTCCAGAGTGATATCACAGAAAACAGGACAAACCAAAGACTAACACTGACAGAACCACATAATTATAACATATAGTTACAGCAGTGCAAAGCAATACCATAATTTGATGAAGAACAGACCATGGGCACAGTAAAAAAAAGTCTCTAAGTCCCTGAGTCGATTGACTCCCGAGTCCCCGATAGCAGGTGGCAAAAGGGAGAAACTCCCTGCCATAAACCTCCAGGCACCGTCAACTTGCTGATACCTTGGAAGCAGCTGACCACAGCCGACACTGAGTCCATCCGTCCGAAAACTTCGAGCTTCCAACCAGCCTCTCCGATACAGCCTCCCGAGCGCCATCCTCTGCCGAGCGCCTTCGACCTCGCCCCGGCCGCTGAAACACATAAAGCCGAGGGTTTTGGGGCCTTCAGCTCCAGAGATTCCGGTTACCACACAGTAGCAGCGGCAGCGAGGCGAGCATTTCAGAAGTTTTCCAGATGTTCCTCCGTACTCTCACGTTTGTCTCCATCAAATCAGAATTGTGCACGGTCGCCTACTTGACAGATAACAGACATCACCACCAAAGTGGCCGCATGCGCTGCCGTCGCACCGCCGTCTTCTCCCCCCTCCCGGGAGGTCTTTGTTATGTATTGCACCGTACTGCTGCTGCGAAACAACAAATTTCACGACATACATTAGTGATAATAAACCTAATTCTGATTCGTAGATTGTCCTTCCTAAGTGCGGTATCTCAGACTGAAGCTAAAAAGAAACCTTGTATTTCTATATCATCTTCAACAACCAAAGCACTTTCCCGTAATTAGCCACTGTAATAACGTGGAAAAGGTGGAAGAATATCTAGGCACAGTAACCTCCTAAAACCAGGTAGAAGGTTAGATACAAGGGACAGCTCCCGTTCAAGTGCATAGGTTGAAAGTACATGTTATTGTGAGTCTAACATGCTATGTAACAGCTGTTTTAGATCTGATTTGCAGCTAGCTAAGTGAGACTAGAGCTTCGGGAAGTCAAGAGATTTACAAAGGACCACACATCAAAGTTGCTGGTGAACACAGCAGGCCAAGCAGCATCTGTAGGAAGAGGCGCAGTCGACATTTCAGGCCGAGACCCTTCGTCAGGACGTCGTGAGTCCTGACGAAGGGTCTCGGCCTGAAACGTCGACTGCACCTCTTCCTACAGATGCTGCTTGGCCTGCTGCGTTCACCAGCAACTTTGATGTGTGTTGCTTGAATTTCCAGCATCTGCAGAATTCCTGTTGTTTGAGATTTACAAAGGTCTCAACTTGTGTCAAAGCACCTTAAAAATGACTTGCCAACCCTACGCACAGAACACTTGTCTATTCTCACCATCACTTTCTCCACCAGCAAATAGTCTCTAGTGTAGCATAAGAAGTTTATAAGTGGTTCGTACAAAAAGATGCTTCGCTCCAATGCTTTTCACTGTAAGTTGCTCTTTGCATGTCTCCCAAAGGCAGTCTCACCTAAAGAAAACCTGCTCCATTACAGATTTTATTTTTCTTTTGTTACAGCTCCTGCCTGCATTTTGTTTAAGCAACACACATTTTGCCATGGTTACCGGCGAACAAAATCATTTCTCACAATAATGGACAATTACACTTTATTCTGATTTATCATGGAGTTGAGAGATAATAGAAGTTACTATTAAATGGATCGATCTTATTCTTTTCCTATTACCTCTCAACTAATATCACAGTCTACGAAAGCTTCAGTTTTATGTAAAGTTGTCAGGCTAAAACTAGTGATTTTTGGAGGTTTAAGTATTGTATGTTTATCATCATGGTTCCCCTCCGATGAAAGATATTGTACATGTAAAATTTGGAAAAGGAAATAGTACAGCAAAATTGAGGAGCAAGAGGGGGTCAGCTACCTTTTCAACTAGATGTGTTCAGTGGTGTGGGTGGCGGGGGGAAGGAACAGGGGCTCTTGGTTTTTGGCGAAGGGCAGACATTTTGATTTAACAGCTTTCTCTCCCTTGAGTTCCTTCTGTGTTGGTCTGGGGAGGCAATGTTACAGGTGGCACGGTAGCGTAGTGGTTAGCACAACGCTTTACAGTACCAGTGACACAGGTTCAATTCTCGCTGCTGTCTGTATGTTTTCCCCATGACCGTGTGGGTTTCCTCTGGGTGCTCCCGTTTCCTCCCACAGTCCAAAGACCTACCGGTTGGTAGGTTAATTAGTCACCGTAAATTGTCCCGTGATTAGACTAGTGGTGAATCGGATGCTCCTCGGAGGTGTGGCTTGAAGAGCCAGAAGGACCTACTCTACATCTCAATCAGTCGACCAATCAATTAATCAATAAATACAAATAAAATGGAGTGGCAGTTAAGGATGGGGGGCAAGTTGGGGAAAAGAATTATGCATTTTATGGTGGGGAGGGATGGGTTTATGTGGGCAGTCGGCATTTTATACATTTTGTTTTGCTGACCTTCCTGGGCTGAACTGCTGAGGCGTTGAATAAGAAGAGGGATTTAGGCACCTCGGTGTGCAGTGACGGGAACTTCTGCCTCTCCGCTTCAGCAACCTGGCTACAATCCTGAACTGACATGTGTCTGTGTGGAGTCTGCCCGCTCTCCCCCGACCTGCATAGACTTCCCTCCCACACCTCAGTGACTGCTGTGTAGGTAGATTAGTCAGCTGCTGAGAATCTCCCCCTGTGTGTGGGTGAGGGGTAGAATTTTGGGAAGACTGGGGGCATGTGGGGAGAAAAAAAGGGGATTAGTGTAAATCAGGGGTTCCCAACCTTTTTTATGCCATGAGCCCCTACCAGTAACCGAGAAGTCCGTGGACCAACACACATCAAAGTTGCTGGTGAACGCAGCAGGCCAGGCAGCATCTCTAGGAAGAGGTACAGTCAATGTTTCGGGCCGAGACCCTTCATCAGGACTAACTGAAAGAAGAGCTAGTAAGAGATTTGAAAGTGGGAGGGGGGGGGACCCCAGGTTGGGAAGCCCTGTAAATGGATCCACTGCATCCACTGTAGATGGAAGCTGGATGGTTGGTACGGAGTTGGTGGGCCGTGCTGTGATGGTTGGATGGAGAGAGGATGAAGGAAGTGTAGGGGAGGGGCCGGAGTCAAGGGGTTGGACACTGTTTAAGCCAGGAGACTGTACTGACCTTATTTCCCTGATCACTCCCTAGATCAATTAAAATTAAAATGTAAAAATGTCAGTCACAGGGAGAGTGTGCAAACTCCACACAGACACATGACCTTTCAGGATTGTACCCAGATTAACTGAATCTGTGAGACAGGGGTTCTGTTTACTGCCCACTGCGGTGTCCAAATCTTACCCAACACTTTAGCAATTCAGCCCAGGGAGGTCAGCAATATGGGATGTACAATAAGCAGACTGTAACCCCTCCCACCATAAAATGCACGATACTTGCCCCATTCTTAACCCCCCACTCTGTTTAACATTGCCTCCCCAGACCAACACAGAAGGGACAATGGTGATTTGTTTGGGCGTGTCAGCCAACGTTGTGAGGGAGGCTCACTGTATGCAGGTGCAGACAGCTGCATTCAAATCATACTCTATTGTTAATATTCATCTTCCTGTCAATTAACACCAACCCTCCTCTACACAGATCAGGGATGCAGTAGCTTATTGATTATACTGCATAAGTGAACTAATTACTAATCAGGATGCGTCATGTCCCTATACTAATGATTACGTTCAGATCTCTCCTACAGAGCTGGGAAACTCAGCCTATTAATTTTGTAAACGGTAATGAAATAAATACCAGATTATTGTAGGAGCCTGTCTGGTTTACATCTGTCCTTCAGGGTAGGTAGTTTGCTAACCTTACTTAGTCACGTCTATGTTTCTTCAGACCCACAACCATGTGATTGGCTCTTGGATGATCAAGGAATACAAGAGGTACTCACAGCCAATGTGTGTTTAAGAAAATGGTTATAATACAGTTATTATTAACAAGTGCCCACTCTGAAACCTCTTCAGTTCAAAATGCTGAAGAGTCAGTGTGAAGATTACAGATTGGCTCTATTTGTCACATGTACAGCAATACATCCAGTGAAACACTTGCGTCAACGACCAACACAGTCCGAGGATGTGCTCTGGGCAGCCCACAGGTGTTGCCATGGTTCCAGCGCCAACATATCATGTCCGCAACTTACTAACCCCTGACCTGTATGCCCTTTGGAATGTGGGAGTAAACCAGGGCACTCGGAGGAAGCCAGGCGGTCATGGGGAGAATGTATAAACTCACAGGCAGCGGTGGGAATCGAACCCTGATCTGTGATCACTGGTGCTGCAAAGCATTGCTGGAGAAACACAGCAGGTCAGGCAGCATTCTGTACGTTGCTGTGAAGTTCCAGCAAAGCCTCTCGTGTTTACACTACTGTGTGTGTCACGATATAGTGGCCAGATCCTTGGACTTGTATCCAGAAGCCTGGGTCATTGATGTGAGTTTGAAACACACCGTTGCAGCTTGGCGAGATTAAATAAATCTGGAATTTATAAAAAAAAAAGCTGGCAAAATTGCTGATCATGAACAGCCACAGAAAATGTTGATGTGATTTGTTTCCAGGAGCCTGAATAATTATAGTAATGTTCAGCATGTTACAGGGGTACAGTGTATGTAACAGTGGTGGTAGAGTAATCACCTGTGTATAGACTGAACACGTCAAGTCAGCAAGAACAACCGAGAAGGTTACTCCTGGGATGTAGCCCACATAGATTTCCCGACTGTTATATTTAGGAGCCAACTGGGGAACAAGCTCCTTCAGATCTAATATGATCTCATGAGAAAAGGTTAATTAATGCTCTTGTTATAAAGTAGCCCCCAGGAAAGAGTGACAGAAACTTGCATCACATTTGGGTGTGATGTTGTTCAATCTGACCCCAGGATTTTCGGTCTGAACGGAGTGGTGAGGGGCAGGTTGGTTGGGAAGCTACGTCAGCCCAGTCCACACGGGGAAAGCCATTCCCACCACTGAGCACATCTACAAGGAGTGCTGCCACAAGAGAACTGCATTCAGGTCATCCACGCCATGCGCCCTCCTCACTGCTGCCATTGGGAAGGAGGTACAGGAGCCTCAGATCCCAAACCACCAGGCTTAGGAACAGTTATTATTCTTCAATCATCCGGCTCCTGAACCAATGTGGATAACTCACCTCAACACTGAGCTGGGCCTCAAACACAACCTGTGGACTAATTTTTAAGGACTCCACAAATCATATTCTCAGTATTATTTACTTAATATTATTATTATTTGTATTTGCAGTTTGTTTCTTTTGCACATTGGTTACTTGTCAGTTTTTTGCATGTAGCTTTTCACCGATTCTTTTTTCTACTGTGAATGCCTGCAACAAAATGAATCTCAGGGTAGTATTTGGTGACGTATATGTACTCTGATGATAAATTTACTTGGAACTTTGAAATTACAGGGTGTGGCACAGTATAAAACACACGAGATTCTGCACAGGTGCTGGAAATCCAGAGCAACACACACGGAATGCTGGAGAAACTCAGCAGGTCAGGCAGCATCTTCAGGATCTTAGGCGGAAAGATTAACTATTTATTCCTCTCCATAGATTCTGCTTGACTTGCTGAGTTCCTCCAGTATATTGTGTGTGGAAGGACAAGTGCCCATAGATTACAGGTGATATTAAAGATAGTATTAAATTATAGGAAATGGCTTATAAAGTAGTCAAATAAACAGTAAACCTAAGGATTGGGGGGTGTTTTAGTATTCAGAAAGGGATGAGCAAGAAATTAATAAGGAAGAGGAACAGAAAATATGAGAGAGAGTAAATCAGGAAACATAATTGGCTCTAAATTGTTCTGATTTTCTCTGAGGTTCAGTATTCATCTATTATTTAAGGAAGTTTCTCCTGCAGCCTCTCTTGAGTGATCCTTTGTTAACTTGAGGCTTCCCTTTGCCTGTGCGTTAAATGCTGGGGACACTGTCCCCCACAACTCTCTCTGTAATCAGGTCTGGTGTGGTTAATTAGGGATGTGTAACAACATCTGTAGGAGGGCTCTGAAGTGTCTGCTGTGGTTCAGCTACCCAGTCCCTGCTGGGTTCATTACTATATACAAAATAGTTTCCCTGATGGCATCATCAGTGCTCACACTTTAACAAAATTTCTACATCAAGCTCAACTGGAAAGAGGTGAAGAGATTTAGGAAGATTATCCAGTATGCCGTGTGTTTCTACTTGGAGATCGGTGCCTCCACTCCAACCTCATTTTATTTCCCGTCCTACTGAAACTGTTTTGTTTCCATTGGTTTGCACCTTCTGAAATGGTTTACTTTCCCATCTCTTGCCATGAGGAAATGGGAAATATATTCAGAATATGATACTGGGAAGTTATTGACTACTCAGTTCATATTTTTGTGGAATTCATTACTAAGGCCAGAGGAAAGGAACACATGAATGTGTGCACAACCCATGTAGGAACTTAGCAGTCCAGGCAGCATCTATGGAAAAGAGTAAATAGGTGCTGTTTCAGGCTGAGACCCTTCATTAGGACTGGAAGAAAGGTAAGGTCAGACTAAGGAGGTAGAGGAGGGGGAGGAAGAAGTAAAAGGTGGTCGGCAATAGGTGAAACCGGCGGAGGGGGAGGGGTGAAGTAAAGAGCTGGGAAGTTGATTGGTGAAAGAGATAAAGTACTGGAGAAAGGAGAATCTGCTAGGAGAGGGTAGAAGACCATTGAAGAAAGGGAAGGGGGGAGGAGTGCCAGAGGGAGGTAATGAGCAGGTGAGGAGATAATGTGAGAGAAGAGAATAGGAAATGGTGAAGGAAGGGCAACTGCTCTCAGGATGAGGCTTTTCATTCCAGAACTAATGAGATGTCCTCCTTCTTCAAAGAAAGAGGCTTTCCTTCCTCCACCATCAATGCCGCCCTCAACCGCCCCCTTCCATTTCTGCATGTCTGCTCTCACCCCATCCTCCTACCACCCCACCAGGGATAGGGTTCCTCTTGTCCTCACCTACCAGCCCACTAGTCCTCACGTCCAGCACATAATTCCCTGAAACTTCTGCCACTTCCAACAGGATCCCACCACCAAGCACATCTTTCCTCTCCTCCCCTTTTATGCTTTCTGCAGGGATCATTCCCTACACGGCTCCCATTCATCCCTCCCCACTGACCCCCTTCCTGGCACTTTCCACAGGGATCGCTCCCCACGTGACTCCCTTGTCCATTCATCCCTCACCACTGATCTCCCTCCGTCCCTCCCCACTGATCTCTCTCCTGGTACTTAACCCTGCAAGCAGATCAAGTGCCACACCTGCCCCTACCACCTCCTCCCTCATTAGCATTCAGGGCTCCAAACAGACTTTCCAGGTGAGGCAACACTTACCTGTGAGTCTGTTGGGGTCATATACTATGTTCGGTGCTCCCAGTGTGGCCTCCTGTATGTAAGTGAGACCTGACTTAGATTGGGAGACCACTTCACCAAGCACCTACGCTCTATCTGTCAGAAAAAGTGAGATCTCCTGGTGGCCATCCATCTCAATTCTACTTCCCATTCCCATTCCAACGTGCCAGTCCATGCCCTCCTCTACGCCGCAATGAGACCACACCCAGACTGAAGCAGCTACACCTTATGTGTGTGTTCCACAAGTAACCTCCAATTTTGGGACTGAGTTTTTAGTGAAAATTCTCTTGTGTAATACTTCATCAAAAGCATGTTGGGAATCCAGATCACCAACATCCATAGATTTTCCCCTGTCCAGAATGTTAGTTATCTTCTTGAATGCTTCAGCTGGGATGATGTGCATGAGGAATCTTTTAGAGTTTTTTGAAGAGATAACCAAAAAGTTGCGTGTGGGTAGGTGGTATATATTATCTATTTGAACTTTAGCAAGACTTTTGACATGGTCCTGTTTGGTAGGTTGGTCTAGAAGTTCAGGTAATCTTGGGAGAGCTTTATCGATGGATTGAAAATTAGCTCGGAGGTAGGAAGCAGAGAGAGGTGATTGAAGGCTGTTTCTCAGAATGGAGGCCAGTGACTAGTGACACACCACACAGGTTGGTGTTGTTTGTTACTTATATAAATTACACGGTGCAAATGCATGAGGCTTGATCAGTAAGTGTGTGGATGACACAAAATTAGGAAATATTATTGATAGGAAAGAAGTTTATCAGAGATTACGGGGGATTGTGACCAGTTAGGGAACAGGGCTAAACAGTGCCAAATGGATCTCAGTACATATAAGTGTGAGGTGCTGCACTTTGGAAAGTCAAACTTGCTTAAGACTTGACTAATGGATGGTTGGGCACCTGGGAGTGTACTGGAACAGAGGGACCTGGAAGTGGGTAATTCACTGCCAAGAGCAACACAGGTAGACAGGATGGTGAATAAGACGTTTCGGATGCTGCCCTTCATCAGTCAGGGCATTGAGTATAGGAATTGAGACATTATATTGCAGTTGAATAAGCTGTTGGTGAGGATGCACTTGGAGTACTGTGTATAGTTTTGGTCACTCTGTTATAAGAAAGATGTGGTTCGACTTGAAACAGGGCAGAGAAGACTTACGGGGATCTTGCCAGGACTAAAGGGCTTGATTTGTACTGAGGAGCTGGACAGGGCAGGTCTTCTTCCTTGGAACGTAGGAGAATGAGGAGCAACCATATAGAAAGATTAAAAATTATGAAGGGCATAGATAAAGTGAATGGTAACAGTCTTTTCCCCAGGGAAAGGGAATTAAATAGTGGTGGTGGAGGGAGGGGATAGATTTAGGCTGAGTGGAAAGATTTAAAAGGGGCTTGAGGGGGAGCTTTTTCACATAGAGGGTGGTGAGAGTATGAAACAAGCTGCAAAAAGAAGTGTTGAGCAGGTTGAGGTGGTATCATTTAAGATGTCCTTGGAAGATACATGCAGGGCTGAGACTTCAAAGATACATTTAATATCAGTGAAATGTATACAGTATACATCCTGAATGCTTTTTCTTCACAACCATCCAGGAAGACAGAGGAGTGCCCCAAAGAATGAATGACAGTTAAATGTTAGAACCCCAAAGCCCCCCCCAGCTCCCTTCCCTCCCATGTGTAAGCGGTAGCAAACAACGATTCCTTCTCCCCCCACCGGCATAAAAAGGCATCAGCACCCGCCACCAAGCACTCAAGCATGAGCAAAAGCAACAACAAAGATACAGACTTGCAGTACTCCAAAGACTACGCGTTCACCCGGTATTCGACATACCACAGGCTCTCTCTCTCCCTAATAAAGGAGAAAGAGATGTCTCCATTTCACAGCGAGAGGGGAGACATAATAAACAACTCGTTTGTTTATGATGTTAAGAATCCGTTACGTTGCTTTTTCCGAGCTCTGTGTCCAACAATCTCAGGTCTCTGGGCACACAGCCAAAGATCTGACAACTCCCACGACACGCCAGTCTGTCAGGACACCAGCCCTCGATCCGCCCATCTCCAGAGCCCCGAGATTCTAGGCCTCCAAAGGTGAGCTGAGCTCTTAGGCCGTGCCCTTGGCATGTCGATAATGGCCAGTCATGAAACCCCCTGAGAGTGGATCCCATTCCCATAAAGAACCGGTCAGTGTATAACTCCAGGTCAGGATCTTCAAAAGAACCCTGAAAAGGAAAAATAGAGATATTAAAGATGGAAATAGAGCTGTTTCCAAAGATGCAAGCAAAGGGGTCGCTGTTTAGCGCCATCTTAACTAAGCTCCGCCCTCCAGAAGTTGTTAGAGGGATATGGGCTGAACAGAAGAAATTGGATCGAGTTTGGTGGCAACCTGGTCAGTTTGGACTCAATGGGCCAAAGGAGCTGCAGAATTCTGCTGAGTCCTGACGAAGGGTCTCGGCCTGAAACGTCGACTGCACCTCTTTCTAGAGATGCTGCCTGGCCTGCTGTGTTCACCAGCAACTTTTATGTGTGTTGCTTGAATTTCCAGCATCTGCAGAATTCCTGTTGTGAGCTGCAGAATTGCTCCATTTCTCTATGATCATACGTAAAAAATGTTTTATAAATTCATGTTGTGTCTCTGTGTCAGTATACACATTGAGGTGACGGAAATCCAATCAACACGCACAAAGTTCCGGAGGAACACAACAGGTCAGGCAGCTTCTATGGAATGGAGTAAACAGTTGACGTTTCGGCCAAGACCCTTCATCAGGACTGGAGAAAAAAGGATGAGAAGTCAGAGTGAGAAGGTGGGGGAACGGAAGGAAGAAGTACAAGGTAGTGGGTGATAGGTGAAACCGGGGGAGGGGGAGGGGTGTAGTCAAGAGCTGGGAAGTCGATTAGTGAAAGAGAATAAGAGCTGGAGAAGGCGGAAATCTGATAGGAGAGGACAGAAGGCCATAGAAGAAAGAGAAGGGGGAGAAATACCCAGAGGGAGGTGATGGGTGGATAAGGAGATAAGATGAGAGAGGGAAGTGTGAATGGGGAATGGTGAAGTGGGGGGCATTACTGGTAATTTGTGGCATTGTTTGAGTAGTAGAGGCCAGGGTTGGTATTCTTTATGGATTCCAAGCCATTGACATAGTGATAACTTGGATAAATGAATAGAGACTAAATCCAAATTTTCAACAGAACTAACATGGGGATGCAACAGGTTCTCTTGATGAATGGGAAAAGTTACAAATATTCATGGAATAGGTAAAACACAAATGTAACAAATGGAGCTTGAGATTCCAGAACTCCACTGGACGTAGAATGGTGTTGAGGGGCTGAATAGCCTATCCCGTATCCTGAATTGCTTTTGAAATGTTGGGAAAGTGTGAAATCATCCTCTCTGGATCAGACTTCCTGTCAGGGATGTTTTCAGAACCAATGGATTTTGGTATCTGAGTACACAAATGATTAAAAACAGGTGCACGGGCGCCAAAGGTCAAAAAAGGCTCTGGGAGTGTTGGCCTTTGCCCCCAGGGTGTTCAGTGTGAAGGGGAGGAAACGATCCTTTAGTCCTACAGAGTATAGGCAGAGTCTGCCTGCAGTAATGTGTTGAATTTTAACATTGTATTCCAACACATCACAAATTCACTTAATTAATACCAGAATGAAGCCTTGAGTTCCGGACAAAAGGGACAGACTCAAAAAGAGTGGGGCCATTAGAAGTGAAATCGAGAGGCTTTTTTTGCAAAATGGATGGTGTGTCTGAGTCATCCCTTGCAGAATTCTATGGCCACTGTGTGGGTGTAGGGTGGGATGCATCAGCTGAAAATTTCAAAGGCACACAACATTCTGTAGATCCTGGAAATCTTGAGAAAAGTGCTCAAGACTTTGGAGGAACTTAGCAGATCAGGAAGCCTCTGTGGAGAGGAATAAACAGTCAACGTTTCTGGCCCAATGCTGAGAAAGGGCCTCGGCCCAAAACATTAACTGTTTATTCTCTGACATAGATGCTGCCCAGCCAGCTGAGTTCCTCCAGCATTTTGTGTGTACTGAAACTTCTAGCTGATTTTTTTGTTAAGTACAGCATCAACGAGCATGCAACAACAGTGGCCAAGTGGAGTTCAAAGTAAATGTTTTATTATTAAAGTACATATATGTCACCGCATATAACCCTGGGATTTATTTTCTTGAGGGCATACTCAATAAATCCAGTAACCATAATAGAATCAATGAAAGACCGCACCAACAAGGTGGCAACCGGTGTGCAAAAGACAACAAACAGTGCAGATACAAAAATGAAAAAAAAGCAATAAATATTGAGTATATGAGATGAAGAGTCCTTGGAAGTGAGTTCATGGGTTGTGGGAACATTTCAATGATGGGGCAAGTGGAGTTGAGTGAAGTTGTCCCCTTTGGTTCAAGAGCCTGATGGTTGAGGAGTAATAACTGTTCCTGAACCTGGTGGTGTGAGTCCTAATGCTCCTGTGCCTTCCTTCTGATGGCAGCAGTGAGAGGAGAGCATGTCCTGGGTGGTGTTCGTCCCTAAGGACTGACATTGATTTCTTGCGATAGCATTTCGTGTAGATGTGCTCAATGGTGGAGTGGGCTTTACCTGTGATGGACTACATTTTGCAGGATTTCCTGTTCAAGGGCTTTGAGGTTTTCATATCAGGCTGTAATGCAGTCAGTCAATACACTCTCCACTACACATCTATATACAGTTTTGTCAAAGTCTTAGTTGTCATGCTGAATCTTCGTAAACTCCAAAGGAAGCAGAGATGCTGCCGTGCTTTCTTCATAATTGCACTCTCCTGCAGGGCCCAGGACAGGTCCTCTGAAATAAAAGCAGCAAGGAATTTAAAGTTGCTGACCCTCTCCACCTCTAATCCTCTCCTGAGAACTAGATCATTGACCTCTGGTTTCCTCCTGCTGAAGCTGAGGTAGGAATCCAGAATGTATGGCTGGCAGACAAGGGTTGAAAGGCAGCTTCTGTCTCTGTGATTGGATTGTGGGCAAATGTCATCGTTGAACCTAGTCCAGTCCTGAATATCTTGTTTTGGGCGGGGCTTATAGCAGAGGGCTGCGAGGGTGACGCCTCTCCAGGTTGGGTATCTGACAAAGGCTCACCGTCAAGTCTCCTCGGTGAGCCCTTTGATGAAATACTGGAGGATGGCTGGAAGCTCTGGAGTGACAGGAACAAGGCAAAAATCATAAAAAAAACCTGAAAATCATTGATCAAAAACAAAATCTTAGCATTAATTGCCGGAGTAAAAAGCAGGCTGTGTCTGGTAATCTTGCTATTTGCGGTCACTGATTGATTTTAAATAAATCATCAGAATTAAATGTTTTTGAAAGGTTGTGTTAATGTCAGCTCTTATTCTTCAGGCTAAAGCATGCTGTTCATTCCAATTTCACTGTTTGATATTTGAGAGAAAAGCCTTCATTTCTATTATAGCACCTTTAACTATTTCTGTGCATCTCAAAGCCCTTGCATCAGAAGTGTGTCTGAAGCAAAGATATTCTTTTAATGTAGGAAGCACTTACAGTTTGCACGCAGCAAGCTCCCACACACAATGACAGGTTAATGACTGGACGATCTGTTCCAGTGTTGTTGGTCGTGGGTTAATTACTGACTAAGGCAGCAATAGATGTCACCTGAACCAAACTAAAACCATAAAAGCTCCTTTAGCATAATGTAA
Organism: Mobula birostris; assembly: GCF_030028105.1. Taxonomy (NCBI): domain Eukaryota; kingdom Metazoa; phylum Chordata; class Chondrichthyes; order Myliobatiformes; family Myliobatidae; genus Mobula; species Mobula birostris. The sequence continues at coordinate 65,382,848 of NC_092384.1, read as the reverse complement.
CACTTGATGAAGGCTCATGTTGGGCAGAAATGCAAGCCTGCAAACTCCAAATTTGAACTGAGGTCACACATACATTTATAGAATAGTGTAGGGCTAGCGTATTAGGGAGGGGAGGGGTGGGCCATTTGTTGCAGAGTGGGATGGGTGTAAATGGGTGCTAATGCAATGAGCAGAGGGGCATGACTCCATTCTATATGACTCTGGCTGAAATTGCTCAACTCCTGTTTTTGCACACCATGTGCAGACATTCACAAAGCTGCTCCAAACATTATTAGCCAATTTCTCAAATTCCTTTGAGGGACTTGGTTGGATATTAGCACTGTGGGCAGTTTAGTTGTCATTCCAAAATAAGAGTCCAACTTCTAGCCAGTTACCTCTCTGTCTGATTTGACAAGTAGCCCCGGTACATAAGCAGGGCAGGTCTTGGAAGTTTATAGAAGCAAATGGGCCAGCTTTATAAGGAACTGTCACAGGTTCATGGAAAGCCGATCTCAACAGGAAAAGTGCTCACTGACGTGGCCTCACAATGTCCTAAAACACTTCACAGCCAGAGATGTAGGTGAGGGTTAGGAAATCAGCAGTCTAATCAGATTCAGCCCAAGAAAGAGTAAGGGTGGCTGTCTGTGTTGCAAAGCACGACAACGACGTCTTGCTTTTCTATGACATCTTTAGCACAGTAAAACACACCCTGTATGCTTATAATCAGAATTTGAAGCCAAGCCACATTAAGACAAATTGTTTATTGAGGTACAGCATGGAATAGACCCTTCAGCAATCCCTGATTAACCCTAGCTTAATCACAGGACAATTTACAACGACCAGTTAATGGTAGAAGCCTGGTCAGCAGATCCTGAGTGGTCCTGACAGGTGGATACAAGGATATTTTCTCTTGTGGGCAATCTAGAGCTAGGGCTTGCTGTTAACAAGTAAGGGTCACCCGTTTAAGTCAGAGATGGGGCATTTTAGTGTTGTCAGTCTTTGAACTTATGTTAATTTAAGTTTATGTTAACTTGTGTTTGTCATGTCTGTGATGCACGGTCCTCCTGCTGCAAAGCAGCTAATCTTCATGGCTTTTGTGCCCTGAGTATGTATGCCTGTCACGGTGAACCTGAACTTGACAGAGCAGCAGAAACAGAGGAATACTGTTAGTGCAAAAGTGGATGAATTCTGGATAAGCAAGGGGTGGAAGGTTACTGCGGGGAGCTGCAGTCTGGTGAGTTACCATCTCATTGAATGGTAGAGTGGATTCTAGAGGCTTGAGTGCTCCATTCCTGCACTAATTCAAATGTTTGTAAGAGGGAAGTTATAGTGAGGATAGGGAATATGGAGGGGAGAGGACTGGAGAGAGAATCAAGTTTGTAGTTTGTCCCAGTGGCTTCCTGCGCTTCTATACCTGTGATGCAGAATGTGTGTATGTGAGAGAGAGGGAGAATATGTCTTTGTGTTTATGTCATAGTTTGTAAATGTCTATGCACAGGAGGATGTGACAAAGAATATATCTCTTTGTTTTACGTCATAGTTTGTGTGTACTCTATGTCTGCAATGGGAGCATGTGTTTGTATGTTTGAGTGTTTATTTGTATGTGAGTATTGTGTATGTGAAAGTATATTTATGCATTGTACAGATGTGTGATTATGTAAGTGTGCTTATGTGTGCTTTTTTAAAAACGCAAACACGAGGAAATCTGCAGCTGCTGGAATTTCAAGCAACACACATAAAAAGTGCTGGTGGAACGCAGCAGGCCAGGCAGCATCTATAGGAAGAGGTGCAGTCGATGCTTTGGGCTGAGACCCTTCATCCTGATGAAGGGTCTCGACCCGAAACATCGACTGTACCTCCTCCTGTAGATGCTGCCTGGCCTGCTGCATTCACCAGCATTTTTTGTGTGTGTTGCTTATTTGTGCTTTAATACCTTTGTGGATGTTTGTAAGTGTGGAAGTGTGTGTGTGTGTATATGTATATGCATGTGTGTGCTTCTTTGTAGGGGAAAGCGAGGCTACTCAACAAAAGAATCGGAGCATTGCGTCCAGATATAATCGTATGGTCTGAGACCAGTAGAGAAGTGGTTGTTGGTGAACTCACAGTCCCCTGGGAAGACAACATCAATGAAGCCCATGAGCGCAAGTTAACCAAGTATGCAGAGTTATGATCAGAGTGCAGAGACAGAGGGTGGAAGGTCTCATGCTATCCATTCGAAGTAGGCTGCCGTGGGTTTATTGCGTTCACTCTCCAGAAGTGGCTGCATGACCTTGGCTTCACTAGAAGAGAGATCAAGTCAACCAGCAGGGCTGTAGCTCAGGCAGCAGAGAAAGGATCAGCATAGATCAGCATGTCCAGAGGGGCAGATAGTCAGACAGTGTATACATCTTTTGCAAACCTTTCAGTAGTTGCATAGACACCTGAAGAGCAGACTATCTGTTGGATGGAAGTGACTGATAGAGGCAGATGCCAAGTTTTTAAGCTCACCAGTGGGAGGTGGTGCTTTAGCACTGCTGGCCCACCACCTCGAGGGAGTCCTGATTGTAAGTGGGCCAAAACTCCTGAAGACAGGTGGCAGATCAACTGATGATAGCACAGGACAGTTAACATCTTAGTCCACGTGTTTTCAATTCTTTGTGAAAGTATATTTATGCATTGTACAGATGTGTAATTATGTGTGTTTATGTGTGCTTTAATACCTTTGTGTATGTTTGTAAGTGTGGAAGTGTGTGTTTGTGTATGTTTGTATATGCATGTGTGTGCTTGTTTGTAGGGGAAAGCGAGGTTGCTCAACAAAAGAATCGAAGCATCCAAGTTTTGTATCTTGGCAGCTGAAGTTCTGTGTCTTGTGTCTTAGCCTCTGTTTTGTGTGGTGTGACCCTCACCTGCCTCTGCAAGTTGTTAAGGGGTTCAGTTTGTCTCGCTGACTAACGTGCTGTCGCAATTTCTGGGCACAATGTCTGATCGAATGGGTGGTTTCATTTCTGCTTCGAAAATAATTAGTGCATTTGTTAAAAGGAGAAACAAAAAAAAGCCGGGCTGAAGGGAGACAGGATGAATTAGTCAGGACAAGTTATCGATGGGCCTGGAGTACAAGTGGCTGCTCACAAAGCCCAGCAGAAAGTAGAGTTTTATAATCCTATTAGACATCAGCAGTCCAACTCTGCATATGCCCAGCGCAGCTGGCGTGTCTGTGTCGGAGCACTGAATTTCACAGTGCAGGTAGTTTCCCTTGTGACTGCAAACCCTCACATCAGTGTCAGCAGTCAGACAAAAACCGGCGACCCTTTCAGCCGCAGTCAGGAGCTGCGGGTACCCGAAGGGCAGGGTTTGAGTTGCGGGAGGCGAGGCCTTTGTGCCTCGAATCGCTTCCGCCTGAGCCAGCGATCTTCCCCCCACTGGGATGGTAGCTTCCACCTCAGGCAGATCTCTGCATGTGAATACACATTCATTATCTAATCTCCTCTTTATGTTTAATTTACAAGCTTTTGCTACTGGAGCCATATGTTTCTTTTGTTTTCACTAGTTCTTTGTTGTCAGCTCGGTCTCGCTGTCCCCGTGAGGAAGTCCAGTGTGTAAGCAGCAAAAAGCCCTGAGGTCGGTCCCTGTGCTCTGCTTTTAAACAAATAAGTGTATTTTTGTTACTTATATATGTATACGTACGTTACATATCGATAACGAGTGTGTGTGAGAGAAGGGGTGAGATTTACTGCCCGACTGGGGGATTCTTTGGATGCAGCTGCCTGAGGGAGCTTGATTCCAGGTGAGACAAAGCTCGCTGCGTCTAGTGCTCAAAGTTATCTACTTGCGCGTTTGGTTGCTCACTTCCTTTGTCGAAGGCTAAAGATGAGGATTTTTCGGCTCTGTGGAAAAGTTTTACTCAGCTACCTGTTGAAGTTGCTTCTGTCCTCAGGCTGGTTAAATATGAAGAAGCAACTGGAAGCGAGTGCACGCTGCCGACAGAGCAGTGGGCAGCCTGGTTGTGTTTTAACCCTTGTAGTTTATTCATTCCGTGTTCAACTGTCGTATCCTTGAAGAGCCACGGGTTTTAAACAACCCAGCCCGTGTTTCTTTGCTGCCTCTGTGTGTCTAATACAATTTACTTTATCGGTGACAGATACTTGAAGGGCAACTCTTGCACTCTGACGAGTCTAGCGCTTGCCCGTTTCGAAGGGTCTTTCGTGGAAACTGTTAGCAAACTGTTTTTACAGAGTGTGTGAATAGATACTCTGCTGACAGTCTTCGCCACCAACTACGAAACGGGGATTTCTGCGGAGTTACAGGTTGCGGAGATTAGGGAGATGCCTGCCGGTTTTGAAATCAGCGTTTTGTATGAACTGTGTGGGCTTGACGGCTCAAAGTTGCAGCCCGCGGAGGAGGGGGGAGGCTCTAGGCATTGGAACCTCTGTTTCCTACCCCCCCCTCACCCCGTTCCTGTGCTGATCACTGTTGGGCACAGATAGTTTAGTTGCAAGGCGCGTGTTTGAACCTCGATCTTATTTTCTCCCCCTGTTTTGCTCTTTTCTGAAGTTCTGTTGTCCTGAAAACCTGACGGACAACGGAGTACTTTTTGAAAATGTGGTCTACTTTTGTAAAGACTGAGATGTTTGGTTCAAGGCCCTGAGTTGCAGGGTGAGTTGGACAGGCAAGGAGTTTATTCGTTGGAGGGCAGGAGAACGTAGGGTGGCCTTAAAGAAGTGTTTAAAATCATGAGGGACGTGGACTGGGTGAAAACTCACTATCCTTTTCACGGGGAAGTTGAATCAAAAACTCGAGGAGACTGCAGGTGTTGCTGTAATCTCAAATTCAAGTTTACACACACACTCTTGTACGTTCTCCCGGTGACTGCATGGGTTTCCGCCGGGTGCTCCAGTTTCCTCCCCCATTCCAAAGACGTCCCGGTTGGTAAGTTAATTGGTCATTTGTAAAAATTGTCCCATGTTTAGGCCAGGGCTAAATCAGGAGATTGCTGTGCAGTGTGGCTGGAAAAGCCAGAAGGACCTGTTCCGCACTGTATCTCAAAATATATTACACACAGCACGTAAACAGTAAAACATAATTCAAAATGCACGTAGTGAGGTGTAGTAAACAGATCGCTGTCCTGGCGGCAAGACCTTGGTGGTGCTCATTCGTCTGGCAGCCTGAGGGAAAGACTGGCAGTCCGAGTTCTGTTGCTTCTGAACCGTCCTCTTGACCGTAGTGGGTCAAAGAGGTTATGGGACGGACGGAAGTGATCCTGTGAGTGCAATGCTCTGGAGTAATGAGCAATCTGCTGGAAGAGCGTTGCCCGCTGAGTTATTTCAGCATATTGCTTGTTGCTCCAAATAGCAGTAGGTGAGAGGGGAGGGTTAGAAGGGACCTAAGGAGCAGCTTCTTCATTCAGAGGGTGGTACGTGTATGGAACAATCTGCCAGAGGAAGTTGTTGAGGCAGGAACAACAACAACATTTAAAAGAGGCTTGGACAGGTACATTGACAGGAAATATTTAGAGTTAAACGGTCAAGTACAGGCAAACGGGACTTGCATGGACATCATGGACAGCATTGTCAAGATGGGCTGAAGGGCCTGTTCCCGTGCCTTTGACTCTATGGCAATGCCTCTGAGCACTTTAGGTGTCGGGAGACAGCATTGAGATAGCTATGAGATTATCTGATTTTCGTGAAATAAAAAGAAAGAGAAAATTTTCAGCTGGTCAGACTGGAGAGAGAAAGTTAACCTTTCATCAGAATAGAGTTAATAATCAAACTTGTAGAAGGGAAGGTGGGTGATGGTGTTGGATAGTACAAGTGGAGTGGAGTGGCGATGGAAAGTAGCTGAGTAACACATAGAATGGTGCTGTTGGTGGTTGAGGGAGGGTAGTGAACAGTGGTAAATCACAGCTGATCTGTTTGGGGAGATGCAAATAGCAGGAGTTGAATAGAATTGGAATTGACTTATTATTGTCACAAACCAAGATACAATGAAAATCTTTTCTTGCACAATGTTCATTTTGATCAAATCTTATTTATTTATTTAATACTTTATTGTCGCCAAACAATTGATACTAGAGCGTACAATCATCACAGCGATATTTGATTCTGCGCTTCGCACTCTCTGGAGTACAAATCTTTCCGCGGTGCATTGAGGTGGAACAAGGTAAAACAATCACAATGCAGAACAAAGTGCATTGCAGGTAAACAGTAAGGTGCAAGATTATAACAAGGTAGATTGTGATGTCAAGAGTCCAATTTATCATTCTAGGACACCATTGTAACGACAGGATAGTAGCTGTTCCTGAGCCTGGTGGTATGTCTCCTAGACCATAGAGTGGAGGCTGGTTTCTGTGATGTGTTCAGTTGTGTACAGCTCTCTGGTTATCCTAACTGTTACCCATAATTTTATAAACTTCTATCAGGTCAGCCTCCAGCGCTCCAGAGAAAATAAGCCAAGTTCGTCCAACCTCTCCTTTATCGCTTAGAATTTGCCACATGTACATTGAAACACCAAAGCACACAGTGAGGTGCATCGTTTGTGTCAATGACCAACACAGTCCAAGGATGTGCTGGGGCAGCTCACAAGTGTCACCATACTACCAGCACCAACACAGCATGACTACAATTTACTAACCTTAACCCCTATGTCTTTGGAATGTGGGAGGAAACTGGAGCACCCCAGGGAAATGCGTGCAGTCATGGCAAGAACATGCAAGCTCCTTACGGACAGCTGCAAGAATTGAACCCCGATATCTGATAACTTCTAACACAGACAGCATCTTGGTAAACCTCTTCTGCACCCTTTCTGAATCTTCCATATCATTCTGATAATGGGGTGATATGAGACAATGTAATAATTCACGAGGGCATAAAGTTTTACATAGCTGCAACATGACTCTTAAGGCTGATTTATACTTGCGCATACTAGCTTGCGCCGTAGCCTACGCAAGTGGGCTACGCCGTTGTGAGCATTTATACTTGTGCGTTCATCAAAGTTGCTGGTGAACGCAGCAGGCCAGGCAGCATCTCTAGGAAGAGGTACAGTCGATGTTTCAGGCCGAGACCCTTCGTCAGGACTGTACCTCTTCCTAGAGATGCTGCCTGGCCTGCTGTGTTCAGCAGCAACTTTGATGTGTGTTGCTTGATCTTCCAGCATCTGCAGAATTCCTCATGTATACTTGTGCGTTGGTGTGTCTGCATCACTCTGCAATTCGCGCAAGTCACGCATGCGTGCACACCTGCCCGTGCAAGGCGTCATGGTCGTGGTCTTTCTCGGGGTAAACAAGTTTAAAGCGAGCATCTTTTTTCGTAAAAGCAAAATGGGTCCTCCATAATTTTGGAGGTCTGTAAAGCTTTATGGAAAGCATTGCAGCCAGAGTTCCTTCCCTGCCCTTCAGTTGCCCACTGGGAAGCTATTGCAGCATAGGAGGAAATGCGATGCTACCAAGCGGACCAATCACAGTTGTTGTGGTCTGCGTTGCCACGACACGCAGTTACATTTTGGGAGAGGTGCGCATCAGGCTACGGTGTAGGGATCCGCGTAGGCTCTGCGTAGGGTTCACAGCTACGCCACACCTACGGCGTGGATTTGACGCACAAGTATAAATCAGCCTTTATACTCGATGTCATGACCAATTCTAGTTGGTGTAGATGTTGAGGCTGCTCCGTGCAAAATCTTTTAAAGTTGCCATGTGAACCTAGGGGGTGACAATTGGCAGCGATGGGCAGTTCACCCAATTCTCATCTCATATTTGTACCCCTGTGACAATGCATTATTCTCAGCAACAGGAAGTTTGGTTGATTATTGTCGTGCCTTTAAAGGGATACTGAGTTTAATTGTCATAACCCATTGAGTTGGTCCCTAATTGTCTTTGTAGCTCAGTCACGGAGGCAGAGGTAACTGCTGATCGTTTTGCCAGGGGAGAGAGTGAGATCAGTGGTGCATGGAGAGGCATGACCCTTGGAGTTCACCATGCATAGTTTGCACGTTCTCCTTGTGAGCACTTGGCTTTCCTCATGCAGCTCAAACATGGGCAGGTGGCTGGATTGCTTGGCCACACTAAGGTGCTCCTAATGTAGGTGAGTGGTGGAACCTGGGAGTGTTGACGGATATACATGGAGAATGGGTCAGGGGAAGGATTGGTGGGGGAATAGGATTGCTCTGTGAGCCAGCATAGATTTAAATGGCCAAACAGCCTTCTATTTTGTGTGGACGTATGAGGATCTTGCTTTTGAAAATTCTCTTCACCGAACAATCAGATATTTTCCTAATTTCTTGTACAAATGCATGTACAAATGATGTGCTGTGTCGTATGACATGGGTGTCTATAGTCTCCATGACCTTGGCAAAGTTTTCCACGGAAGTAGTTTGCTATTGTCTTCTGGGCAGTGTCTTTACAAGACCCTAGCTATTATCAGAGATTGCCTGACATCAGTGGTTGCATAACCGGGACTTGTGACATTCACCAGTTGCTCATGTGACTCATGTAACCCTGATCAGAGGGTAAAGCAGGTGCTACACCTTGCCCAAGGGTGACCTGCGGGCTAGCTTAGGGAAGAAGTGCCTTACACCTCCTTTGGTAGAGACACATCTCCTCCCTGCCACCCTAATCATCTATGTGCATATGGTTATTTCATGCGGTCAGGTGAATTCTCACCCTGTTAATAAACTCCTTAATTGTCCTGTCCCTTCCGATCTTGGTAGTCTCCACTGACTGTGAAGGTATCTGCATTCTTCCGGTTCTGGCCTCCTGGTCATCCCTGCATGAAATCGTTCCATCATTTGTGGCTTTCACGGCCTAACCTCTGAAGTGCTTTAACAACCATGTTTGTTGCACTCTTTACATGGGTTTTAAAACTAGACCTTAGGCCACTTGTTAGTTTACCTGGCTGGGTGCCAGATTTTGTTTTACAATCAGTCCTGTGAACCGTTTTAGGATGTATTAGTGTTGGTGGTGATGGGACTGAAGAGAAAACTCTGAACCCATGCATTGTTGGGATTGGGAGGGGGCGGCTGGTGTGGCATACAATGGAGCTAGTAAGTTTGTGAACCCTTTAGAATTTTCTCTGTTTCTGCATAAATATGACCTAAAGTGTAATCAGATCTTCATGTGAGTCCTACAACTAGATAAAGTTGACCCAATTAAATAAATAACACAAAGACATTATACTTGTTCATTTACTTATTGAGAAAAATGATCCAATATTACATGTATTTGTTGGAAAAGTCTGTGAACCCCTGGGGTAATGCCTTCTACAGAAGCTATTTGGATTCAGGTGTTCCAATCAATGAGATGAGATTGGAGGTGTGAGTTGTAGAGGTGCCCTGCCCTATATATAAAAAAAATTCAAAGTCAGGTTACTGACAGAGTCTGCTCTTCTCAAGAAAAATCTGTTTATGTGCACCATGCCTCAATCAAAACAACTGTCAGAGGACCTTAGAAGAAGAATTGTAGAGATGCATGAAGCTGGAAGAGGCTACAAAAGCATTTCTTAAGACCTGAGTGTTCATCAGTCCACAGTAAGAGAAATTGTCTACAAATGGAGGAAATTCAGTACTGTTGCTACTCTCCCTAGGAGTGGGCGTCCTGCAAAGGATCACATCAAGAGCACAACGAGCTATGCTGAAGGAGGTGAAAAAGAACCCAAGGGTAACAGCAAAAGACCTGCAGAAATCTCTAGAACTTGCTAAATTCTCTGTTCATGTGTCTGCTATAAGAAAAACACTGAACAAGAATGGTGTTCATGGAAGGTCACCACGGAGGAAACCACTGCTTTAAAAAAAAACATTGTTTCACATCTCATGTTTACAAAAGACCATCTGGATGTTCTACAATACTTCCGGGACAATGTTGTGTGGACAGATGAAACAAAAGTTGAACTTTTTGGCAGGAATGCACAATGATATCTTTGGAGGAAAAAGGGTACTGCACACCAACACCAAAACCTCATCCCAACTGTGAAGCACGGTGGAAAGCATATCATGGTTTGGGGCCACTTTGCTGCTTCAGGGCCTGGACAGCTTGCAATTATGAGAGAACAATGAATTCAAAAATGTATCAAGACGTTTTACAGGAGAATGTCGGGGTAGCAGTCCACCACCTGAAGCTTAATAGAAATTGGATAATGCAGCAAGTCAATGATCCAAAAGATAAGAGTAAATCAACATTAGAATGGTTCAAAAAGAAGAAAATTAGTGTTTTGGAATGGCTGAGTCAAAGTCCTGACCTTAATCCTACAGAGGTGTTGTGGAAGGACCTGAAGCAAGCACTTCAAGCATGGGAGCCCACCAACATCCTAGAGTCGAAGCAGTTTTGTAAAATGGAATGGCCTAAAATCCCTCCAAGCCGATGTGCAGGACTGATCAACAGTTACTGGAAACATGTGGTTAAAGTTATTGCTTTAGAAAGGAGTCACACCAGTTACTGAAAGCAAAGGTTCACATACTTTTTCTAACAAATACATGTAATATTGGATCATTTTTCTCAGTAATTAAATCAACAGTATAATGTTCTGTTTGTGTTATTGGGTTCTCTATCTAGATTTTGGACTTATGTAAAGATCTGATTATGCTTTAGGTCATATTTATGCAGAAATAGAGAAAATTCTCCAGGATTCACAGATTTTTTTTTAGCATCACTGTAGCCTTGGGCAAACTTAATTCCTTCCTTGAGGAATCTTTGCTAAAAGGTCAGGACAAGAGTGATTTCTGCAACGAAGGAGTTGCTCTATAATGAACGGTCGATCAAGTTGGACCTTTGCATGTTGGAAGGTTTAGAAGAATGAAAGATAACTTTATTGAAATACTGTATATATGTAAGATTCAAAAGGCACTTGATAAATTCCATGCTCTAAGGTTTGAAGTTAGCCTTTGCAGTGGAACCTGGAAACAGGGCATGTCTGCACTTCTCACTGCCTTGGTAAAGCAGCTAGCATAATAATAAAAAAAACACACCCACTTTGGACATTTTCTCCCCCCCCCCCCACTGGGAAAAATAAGAAAGTCTCAAAGCCCATATCATCATGATCAAGGACAACTTCTTTAGAGATGTTATAAGACTATTGATTGGTCCCCCTTGTATAGTAGGACGGACTCATAAACTCATAGTCTACCTTGTGATGGCTTTATCTGATTGTCTGCCTGCACTGCTCTTCCTCTGTGACCGTGACACTTTATTCTTTATTCTGTTATTGCTTTTCCATTGTAACACCTCAATGCACTGACGTGATAAAGTTGTCTGTGTGGATGGATGGCCTGCAAAACAAAGTTTTTCACTCTATCTCAGTATATCTGATAATAAGAAACTAATTTACTAATGGGTTCAGAATTGGGGTCATTCATTTAGGATGGAGAGCAATTTCTTTTCTCAGAGGGTCATTAGATCTGGAATTCTCATGTAGGATCATGGATTATCTTTAAAGCTGAGAGAGGTAGAGCTTTGGACGTTAGGGGAGTCAAGTATTACGGAGAGCAGGCAGGAAAGAGGAACTGAGACCGGGATCAGATTAGCCATGATCTTACTGGATGCCAGAGGATGCCAGAACTGGCTCAAGGTTGACTTGAAACTAAGATAAAGATGAAGATTAGCTTTATTTGTTCTCACATACATCAAAACATCCAGTGAAATGTATCATTTGCGTCAATGACCAACACAGTCTGAGGATTGTGCTGGGGGGTGGGGGGGAGGCTGCCCGCAAATGTCACCATGGTTCCGCCACCAACACAGTGTGCCTTACAACTTACTAAATCTTACTAACCCGTACATCTTTTGGAATGTCGGGGGAAACCGGAGCACCCGGAGGAAACTCAAGTGGTCACAGGAAGAACATACAAACTCCTTGCAGAGTGCAGCAGCAACTGAACCCCAGTCACTGGTGCTGTAAAGCATTGTGCTGTTACACAATTGGAATTGTAAACTTACCCCTGCTCCTATTATTTATGTCTTTCTGACTTGGTGTCTAAGTGATGTGATAATGGATTACAAATTGTTAAGGCATGCAATTTTAAATGAAAGTAACATTTACATTGGCGAACCATTTCACCAAGACAAAACCTAGTAATCTGGCTTCCAGTTTTGATGGTGTCTAATAACGCGTGCTGGCATGGTTTTCCATTATGACTTGGTTATACACATTGAGTGCATTAACGCAGTGGCTAAGTAGCAGTGGTGGTGTTCAGCAATCTGGACTGTTGACTTGGAGACAAGTGTTCCATTCCACCATAGCAGCTTTGGAATTTTAATTCAAGGATCTGGGTAGACTTGTGGTTTTAATCTGAGTGTGATGTAACAAGATTCAAGATTCAAAGATTCAAAAACTTTATTGTCATTCTAACCGTACATCAGCTCTGCAGGGCAGAATGAGACAGCGTTTCCCAGGAGCAGTGCAATCATAACATAACAAACACAACACTAGATAATAAACATAACAATAAATAGTAAAACACAACAGCCACATGTCAGTTAAAATCAAGTTATAAGTGTCCAGTACAAGTTAAAAGTGTCCAAAGCAGAGTCAGGTAGAGCAGCTATTTAGCAGTCTGACTGCCTGTGGGAGGAAGCTGTTTAGTAGCCTTGTGGTTTTAGTTTTGATGCTCCTGTAACGTTTGCCTGATGGCAGAAGAACAAACAGTTCATGGAGAGGGTGTGAGGGGTCTTTAGTGATGTACCATGTTGTCTGGAGGCATCGACTCTGAAAGAGGTCTTGGACAGAAGGTAGGGAGACCTCAATTACCTTCTCTGCTCCCCTAACCACCGTCTGCAAGGCTTTTTTGTCAAAAGCACTGCAGCTGGAGTACCAGGTTATGATGCTAAAGGTCAGCACACTCTCAACCATGCCCCTGTAGAATGTAGTTAAGATGTTAGTGGGGAGTGATGGTTGTTTAAGCTTCCTCAGAATGTGCAATCTCTGCTAGGCCCGTTTCACAATCCCCGTAGTGTTCCTAGACCAGATGAGATTGTCCGAGATCTGCACCCCAAAGAACTTTTCCACTCTCTCCACTGTGGAGCCGCTGATGCTGAGGGGTGTGTGCTCAGGCTGAGACCGTCTAAAATTGATGATCATCTCCTTGGTGTTGGTGACATTAAGCATCAAGTTGCTATCACTACATCAGCTCTCTAGGTGTTTGACCTCCTCCCTGTACATTGTTTCATCATTTTTGCTGATGAGCCCCACCACTGTGGTATCATCTGCAAAATTAATGATCAGGTTCTTCTTGAATCTGGCTGCACAGTCATGTGTTAGCAGTGATGTAAACTCCTAGCAGTTAACTGGAGTGATGTAAAATCCGTTTGTTACTTTTACATCTTTCATGGAACTAAACCTGTCATGCGATTTCACAACCAGTTGTGAAAATATCTTCTGAAGCTAGTTATGGATGGACAATAATATTTGGCCTTTCCACTGCCTTCCACTTCCTATGAACAAATACATGCATGCAGTTCCTATTGAAATTGCCTTTGAGCATTGCAAGCAATTAGGTCCAGTGTAGGTTGATATTGTTGGAAGTCAGCAATGACTTAGGAAATTGTAAAGTGTACAGATGCCCAGTTTATCAAAGGTGAAATCTCTCTGTATGTTGAAGTGAATGTCAAGAATATTCAAAGACATGCATGCAGCCAAGAGAAGTTCCAAAACCTAAAAGATCCAAGTATCCAAAAGAGGTGTACAAAATCCTGAGGTGTATGGGTGCAGTGAGTGCATGCAGGCTCTTTCTACTCACATTGGCTGGAATAGAACTAAAGGTCATAGGTTAAGGGTGAAAGGTTAAATATTTGAGGAGAAACTACTTCCTACAGAAGGTGTTGTGAGTGTGAAATGAGCTGCCAGCAAAAGTGGTGGATGTGTGATAGTAGTAAAATTGGTCCTCTGGAAGATCCAAGTGATAATCTATGTGTGGAGCCAAAAGAGATGAGGAAGATCTTAAGGTGATGTTTTGCATCTGTATTTACTTGGGAGATGGATGCAGAGTCTATAGAAGTGGTGAAAATCAGCCCAAAGCATCGACTGTACCTCTTCCTAGAGATGCTGCCTGGCCTGCTGCGTTCACCAGCAACTTTGATGTGCGTTGTTTGAATTTCCAGCATCTGCAGAATTCCTCGTGTTTGAGCAAGGTCATGGGTCTTGTACAGATTACGGAGGAGGAGATGTGTGCTGTCTTGAGGCAAATTAGGGTGAATAAATCCCCAGAGCCTGACAAGGTGTTCCTTTGGACCCTGTGGGAGCTAAGTACAGAAATTACAGGTGCCCTAGCAGAGATATTTAAAACATCCTGAGCCGCAGGTGAGGTATCAGAGGATTGGAGGACAGGAGGATAGCTAATGTTGTTCCCCTGTTTAAGAAAGACTCTAAGCACAGGTCAGAAAACTATAGGCATGTCTGTAGTGTGAAAGTTATTGAAAGCAATTCCAAGGGATTGGATATGAAAGTATTTGGATAGATGGACTGGTTAGGGACAGTTGACATGTCTTCATGCATGGTAGGTCATGTCTAACTAATCTTATGGTGGTTTTCGATGAAGCTACCAGGAAAATTGCTGAAGGCAAGGCAGAGGATGTTGTTGTTTACATGGACTTTAGCAAGGCATTTGACAAGTACCCACATAGGAGGTTGGTTTAAGAAGTTTCAGTCACTTGGCATTCAAGATGAGGTAGTAAATTGGCTTCACGGGAGAACCCAGAGAGTGGTAGTAGATGATTGACTCGCTGACTGGAGGCCTGTGACTACTGGTGTACGGCAGGGATCGGTGCTGGGCTTATATGTTGTGTGATAGGACACCGAGGAGTGTGGCAGAACAGAGGGATCTGGGAATACAGATCCAGAATTCCTTTCCTACCTACAGGAAAGATGTAAATAGGTTGAAAGAGTACAGAGAAAATTTACAAGGATGTTGCCGGGACTGGAGGACCTGAGTTATAAGGAAAGATTGCATAGGTTAGGACTTTATTCTTTGGAATGTAGAAGATTGAGGAGAAATTTGATAGAGGTATGCAAAATTATGAGGGGTGTAGATAGGGTAAATGCAAGCAGGCTTTTTCCACTGAGGTTGGGTGAGACAACAACCAGATGTCATAGGTTAAGGGTGAAAGGTGAACTGTTTAAGGGGAACACGAGGGGGAACTTCTTCACTCAGAGGGTGGTGAGAGTGTGGAATGAGGTGCCAGCACATGTGGTGGATGTGGGGTTGATTTCAACATTTAGGAGAAATTTGGATTGTCAGTTGGGATGGGAGGGGTGTGGAGGTCTATGGTCCAAGTGCAGGTTCAAAGTTCAAAGTAAGTTCAAAGAAAAAGGTTATTATCAGAGTACCCTCATGTCACCAAATACAACCCTGATTCTTTCTCAGCAGACATGCTTAGCAAATCTATAGAACAGTAACCATAAACAGGATCTGTAAACATTTGGGATTGTAAACTGTAAAAATTGCAGATAATAAATCAGATTAACAATTTGGCATGGACGAGGTAGGCCAAAGGGCCTGTTTCTGTGCTGGAGTGTTCTATATCTCTATGTGGATTCAATTGTAGCATTTAAGAGAAGTTTGGATAGGTACATGCAAGAGAGAGGTTTGGAGGGCTATGGTTTGGGTGCAGGTAACTGGGACTAGACTACAAGATGGGCCAAAGGGCCTGTTACTTTGCTGAGGTCCTGTGTGGCTCTAACTATGGTTTGCTTTCAATCATATCTCTTGTTGGGAATCTCTGGAATTATCTACCCTGGGAGGTTAAGGAGGATAGATCTTTGGAAGCGTTTAAAGAGGAACATTTTAAAGGTTGGGAAAGTGAAGTCTATGCGCTGCTGTGGCCTGGGGCAGAGCAGCCTTGACTATATTTGAATGTCATTGATGCTTAAGGGTCTGAATGGCATATTTCTGCTCCTATTTCTTGTTTTGTTGCAGATTAACATTAATGTATATTGTCAAGGCTACAGACACCCTCTATATTCTTCATGTAAAGTTTCACATTATTAGCTCAAGTCTTTAGCTGGAAAATAGAGCAAGTGTTACCCGCTCGCCCTTGTGCATGTGCCCCCTTCCCATCTGCCAAAGGCCCTGGTTGGAGAGCTGCCCCATGTTTAGATAGTGACCCTCACACCATGAAACGGCTCGAGTGAGTCTAGGAAACAGATAGAGCAAGCTGTGAAGGAGACACCTGTGGACAGTGTTCAGATTACTTGGCTAGGCAGCTATTAAGGAAATTTGCAAGAAAGGGAAGGATGGAGTGTATCTGGAGATTAACTGGGTACGTATTGAGCAGAACAAGAAGTTGCCTATCATGACTCTTCCTGAAGCTGGAGATGACCTGTTCATCTATCACCCCCACTTCTCAGGTGGAATTTCCTTAGTCCTCGGCCCCTGTACTGGATATACCACTGTAGTCTGATGGAAATGGCTGGGAGCTGGATTCCATGACCACAGTTTCCAGAAAGCCGGTGATTTCTGAAAAGATGCAATAAATGCCTTTCAATCAGTTGGGTAGAGAGAGGAGATCCTGTTTTGCTGTCAGCCACGCTGTCAACACTCAACCAACATGGAATTGGCCGTGATCATCATTGGAAGCTTTGTTTCGATCTTTGATGGTTTATAGCGTTCTTGAACTCAGTTGCCATTTCTGCAGAGTATCCTTAGTTAAAAGATTAAAGATTACCTTTATTTGTCAGATGCACATCAAAACATTCAGTGAAGTGTGCCAATGGCCAACACGCAAGGATGTGCTGGGGCAGCCCACAGGCTTCCATGATGAGTAACTTACTAACCTTAGCTCATTTATCTTTGGAATGTGAGAGGAAACCGGAGCACCCAGATGAAATTCACATGGTCATGGGGAGAATGAACAAATTCCTCACAGACAGCAGAAAGAAATGAACCCTGATCGCTGGCCCTATAAAGCTCTCTGCTAGCCGCTACACTGTCATGCCTTGACTGATGGTTCTGGCTGTCTTATCCTACTGTATGCCAGTGGTCATATGGAATGAGCCAATCTAACCAGGACAATAGTCAGTGATAAACAGGCTTGCAAAGATCCCCTGGTAGGCTCAACTTGTGTGAATTCTGCCCTGAAGAGATTAATCCCTCTGTATCCTCTTTCTGGCAATTTTGAGCTGTATTTTGAACTCTGTAATCCCTACACCACCATAATAAAGTCCCGATTAAATCTCACCCCTCTTACCCTAAAGAAAACCTTCTTCCTGTTCTTGCTTCCCCAATCCCGGTCCAAAAATCTTAACCACTAAGAAGTTCTGACCCTAACTTTGACGTTCTGTGGTAGATTCCATGTGGGCTGCTGCTTGGAACTGTTAGTTATATTTAGAGTGTACAGATAGAGTGTATTGACCGGCTGCTTCACATCCTGGAACAGGAACACCAATGACATTGAACAGAAAATCCTACTAAAGGTAGTGGATTCAAGCCAGTTCCGCATGGGTAAAGTCCTTCCAACCATTGAGCATATCTACATGAAATACTGTCGTAGGAAAGCAGCATCTATCATTAGAGATCCTCACCACTCAGGCCATGCTTTTTTTTTCCAAGTCAAGTCACTTTTTATTGTCATTTCGACCATAACTGCTGGTGCAGTACACAGTAGAAACAAGACAACGTTTTTCAGGACCATGGTGCTACATGAAACAAAACAAAAACTACACTGAACTATGTAAAACAACACAAAAACTACACTAGAATACAGACCTACCCAGGTCTGCATGAAGTGCACAAAACAGTGCAGGCATTACAATAAATAATAAACAAGACAATAGGCACAGTAGAGGGCAGTAGGTTGGTGTCAGTCCAGGCTCTGGGTATTGAGGAGTCTGATGGCTTGGGGGAAGAAACTGTTACATAGTCTAGTAGTGAGAGCCCGAATGCTTTGGTGCCTTTTGCCAGATGGCAGGAGGGAGAAGAGTTTGTATGAGGGGTGCGTAGGGTCCTTCATAATGCTGTTTGCTTTGCGGATGCAGCGTATGGTGTAAATGTCTATAATAGCGGGAAGAGAGACCCCAATGATCTTCTCAGCTGACCTCACTATCCGCTGCAGGGTCTTGCGATCCGAGATGGTGCAATTTCCGAACCAGACAGTGATGCACCTGCCCAGGATGCTCTCAATACAACCTCTGTAGAACGTGGTGAGGATGAGGGGTGGGTGGGAGATGGACTTTTCTCAGTCTTCGCAGAAAGTAGAGACGCTGCTGGGCTTTCTTTGCTATGGAGCTGGTGTTGAGGGACCAGGTGAGATTCTCCGCCAGGTGAACACCAAGAAATTTGGTGCTCTTAACGATCCCTATGGAGGAGTCGTCGATGTTCAGCAGAGAGTGGTCGCTCCATGTCCTCCTGAAGTCAACAACCATCTCTTTTGTTTTGTTCACACTCGGAGACAGGTTGTTGGCTCTGCACCAGCCCATTAGCCGCTGCATCTCCTCTCTGTATACTGACTCATCGTTCTTGCTGATGAGACCCACCACGGTCGTGTCATCGGTGAACTTGATGATGTGGTTCGAGCTGTGTGTTGCAGCACAGTCATGGGTCAGCAGAGTGAACAGCAGTGGACTGAGCACACAGCCCTGGGGGGCCCCGTGCTCAGTGTGATGGTGCTGGAGATGCTGCTTCCAATTCCGACTGACTGAGGCCTCCCAGTCAGGAAGTCTTGGATCCAGTTGCAGAGGGAGGTGTTCAGGCCCAGTAGGCTCAGCTTTCCAATCAGTTTCTGAGGAATGAATGCTGAACTGAAGTCTATGAACAGCATTCGAACGTACGTGTCTTTTTTGTCCAGGTGGGTTAGGGCCTGGAGGAGGGTGATGGCAATGGCGTCTGTTGAACGGTTGGGACAGTACGCAAACTGCAAGGGGTCCAGTGAGGGGGGTAGCAGGGTCTTGATGTGCCTCATGACCAGCCTCTCGAAACACTTCATGATGATGGATGTGAGTGCAACGGGACGGTAGTCGTTGAGGCAGGACACTGAAGACTTCTTCGGCACAGGGACGATGGTGGCGGCCTTGAAGCACGTAGGAACAACGGCGCTGCTCAGGGAGATGTTGAAGATATCAGTGAGAATATCAGCTAGCTGGTCTGCACATCCTCTAAGTACTCTGCCAGGAATATTGTCTGGTCCAGCAGCCTTCCATGGGTTGACCCTGCACAGGGTTCTCCTCACATCGGCCACAGTAAGACACAGCACCTGGTCATTTGGAGGAGGGGTGGTCTTCCTCGCTGCCACGTCATCTTCCGCCTCAAAATAAGCTTAGAAGTTGTTCAACACATCTGGGAGGGAGGCATCACCCGCACAGTCAGGTGATGTTGTCCTGTAGTTGGTGATGTCCTGAATGCCCTTCCACATGCGCCGCGTGTTGCCGCTGTCCTGGAAGTGGCTGTGGATTTGCTGGGCTTGTGCACGCTTTGCCTCTCTGATGGCCTGGGACAGTTTGGCCCTCGCTGTCGTTAGGGCTGCCTTGTCACCTGCTCTGAAGGCAGAGTCACAGGTCCTCAGCAGCGCACGCACTTCCGCGGTCTTCCATGGCTTCTGGTTAATGCGTGTAGTGATGGTCTTAGCCACAGTGACGTCAGTGAGTTTTTGCTGCTGCCATCAGGTAAAAGGTACAAGAGCCTCAGGAGGTGCACCACCAGGTTCACAAACATCAGGCTCTTGAACAAAAGAGGATAGCGACACCCTGTCTATACCCCTCGTAATTTTGTAAACCTGTAGTTTGTCACTGACACAGTACAGCTTCAGACACATGGGTATTGTCCAGACACTGTCTGATAGGCTTTGGTACAACTACATCTGGGGCTTTCTCAACTATTCCACACACAGCAAGCACCTGCCTCACTCCTGGCTCATCCTCAAACAGCCACAGGTTTTCCGAGGAAGGTTTATACGCATCGGGCCTTCCGCACTCAGACGCCGCGACCCGTGCGGCTTGCGGCGCAGGCTCCTGGCCAAGAGCCACGGCGGATTTGAAAGATGCTGCTCGGAGGACTGTAACTGTCTGTGCGCACAATGAATTGCCTCAGCAGGAGAGGGGATGTGGGGATGGGCAGTGTGAGTGGAGTCCAGGTGCTTTCCCACTGAGAGGGAGGGAACAGGGAGAAGTAGGGTCATTGTGATCAATTCAGACCCAGTGAGACTTTGCAGCTGCAGTATAAATAGTCAGTACTTAATGTCCCCATCCCAGCGAGGGAGGCTGATTGTGCCTTATCTAAGGCGTCTGACTAACTGCTGATTGTTTTGTTAAGTAAAGCTCTTCGGTTGACACAAGGCTGGAGGCAGCAGCTTTAAGCACAGTGTGTGGCTGCCATTAACTGAATGCTCTTGTGATAACTTATTCAGGGCAAGACCACAGAAAAAGTGGGCAGTGCTTAACTTTGACAAACATGTGGCAAGACTGCTGTGTGCCATTAGGGAGAGGCGAGTACTGTGGGTTGTGGGCACTGTGTGGTGTTCATAGCAATGCCATCAGGCTCTGGAATCACGACACTATTACAGCTCGGGGCACCGGAGTTCAGAGTTCGATTCTGGCGCCGTCTGTAAGGAGTCTGTACATCCTCCCAGTGGAATCCGTGGGTTTTCCCTGGGTTCTCTGGTTTCTTCCCCCAGTCCAAAGACATATCAGGTAGATTAAGTGGTCATTGTAAAACTATCCCCTGATTAGGCTTGTCGGGGGTTGCTCGAACGGCCCGAAGAGCCAACTCCGCGCTGTATCAGTAAATAAAGTAACATGAATAAAAAATTAAGCAACTTTACTCAGCACAATGCTGAACTGACTCTGCAACCTATTTCAAGGATTCTACAACTTATATTCTCAGTATCATTTGTTTACTTTTTTTCTTTATTTCTTATTTGCACGATTTGTCCTTTTGTGCACATTGGATGTTTGCCTGTCTTTGGTATGTATAGAGTTTTTGAAAATCTATTCTATTTCTTTATTTCCCTGTAAATTCCTGCTAGACAATGATTGTCAAGGTAGTATATGGTGACATACACTCACTGGTCACTATTTTAGTTACCTCCTGTACCTCATAAAGTGGCCACTAGGTGTATGTTTGTGACCTGACCTTCTGCTGCTCTAGCCCACCCATTTCAAGGTTCGACGTGTTTCAGACTCTTCAACCCGTGCAGGACACTTCTGGCCGTCAACATCTAAATTCCCTTCGCCATCGAACGGGGTATCCTGGACATCCCCCGTTTGGTTCCCAAATGCTCTCTTGCACACCGCTATTGTAACGCATGGTTAATTGAGTTAAGGCTGATTTATACTTGTGGGTTAAATGTACGCCGTAGGTACGGCGTAGCTGCGAACCCTACGCAGTAACTACGCTGAACCCTACGCCGTAGCCTAACACGCACCTCTACCAAAATGTAACTACGCGTCGCGGCGACACAGACTGCAACGACTGTGATTGGTCCGCTTGGCAGCATCGCATTTCCTCCTCTGCTGCAATAGCTTCCCATTGGGCAACTGAAGGGCAGGGAGGGAGCTCTGAATTCTGGACGCAATGCTTTCCATAAAGCTTTACAGACTTCCGCAATTATGGAGGACCCTGTGTTTGACTCCAGTTTGCAGCTGCTACAGCCTGTTGACTTCCACCTGAAGCTAAAACTCGAATGGTGACTGCCAGTCTCTGAGTATACTGTGCGTACACTGATGCGAAATATTTGGTTGGAGACGATGAACCAAATCATCAAATCTACCTGCCTACATCCGAAAATATTTGAAATGCATTTCCTCGTCCATGTCTCTCAGTGGCCGGACAAGCACAGAAAATTCACTCTCCTTCAGTTTCAGTCGCCATTGTATGAAGTTTGAGTTTCTTTGTGTTGAGTTTCAACATCATGAAACTCAACACAGTGGCATAGAAACCCCACCGCCAACTAGCGTTTTGGCGGTGAATTGCAGAGCAACGCTGACACACCAACGCACAAGTATAAATGCTCGCAATGGCGTAGCCCACTTGTGTATGCTGCGGCGTAAGCTAGTAAGCATAAGTATAAATCAGCCTTTCCTGTTGCCTTCTTGTCAACTTGAACCAGGCTGGCCCTTCTCTTCTGATCTCTCTCATTAACAAGGCATTTCGGCCTGCAGGACTGGATATTTTTTGTTTTTTTCACTCCATTCTCTGTAATCTCTAGAGACTGTTTTGTGTGAAAATCCCAGGAGATTAGCAGTTTTGGAAATATTCAAACCACCCATCTGGCACCAACAATTATTCCACAGTCAAAGTCACTTAGATCACATCTCTTCCCCATTCTGATATTTGATCTGAACAAAAACTGAACCTCTTGACCATGGATTTTTATGGATGAGTTGCTGCTATGTGATTGACTGATTGGATATCTGCATTAATGAGCAGGTGTACTGAATAAAGTGGCTAATGACTGTAAATTTGCTCTGAACTCGTATTTGTATCACCCCGAGAAATTATCTAGAGACAGTTGCCAGGAGGGTTATCAAAATTTGAAACCGAGCAAAGTTACAGCAGTAGATAGGTGACCAAAGATTAGAGCAGAGAAATCGGTTTTAAGGAGAGTTTGAGAGCCGGAGAGGTTTTGTGTGAAGAAATTCCTGCTTAGGGATTTAACAGTTGCTATATAGCAATAAAACTAAGGATGTTTGAGAAGCCAGAATTTAAAGGAGAAAAGGCATTGCAGAAGGTCATAGGTGAAAATTATATTAGTGGGAAGGGTGAGACAGTTTTGCAATCTCCTGCAGCTTCCAGATTACCTTAGCAAGCTTTATTCGAGAAGCCATTGTCCTCTGTGAACAGCAACAAAGGTTGGGAATCAGTTGTAGGGAAGTTACTGGAGGGAATTCTGAAGGACAAAATCTACTATCACTGGAATAACGAAGGCCTGATCAGGAATAGTCTGCAAGGTTTTGTGCATGGGAATCATGTTTGAGGAATCTTTGGGAATTTTTCAAAGAGAAATTGATGGGGATTGATGAAGGATTGGATTAGATTGGAGGATTATGGGCAAAACATGGCCGACTATGACAAGCAGGAAAGGTGCTGTGGTTGGTATGAGTCAGTTGGGCCGAAGGGCCTGTTTGCTTTTTGTAAACTCTATGATTCTGTACTCTGGGCCTGCGTTATAACTTGATTGTCATTTGTATTTGAGATGTACATCAGTGGCAGCCTTAGAAGGCCAACTCTGAAGTTTGTGTGAAAATTGTATAATGGTGAAATTGGACTGTCTAGTTGAAACAAAATTAAATAATCGCTCTAGAGGTTAGTCCTTTTGGAATAAGTTTTCATAAGCACCACAATCAACAAGGATGCTTGTCCTGCTGAAAGGTCATGGCCCGAAACGTAGACTCTTTATTCCTCTTCATAGATGCTGCCTGACCTGCTGAGCTCCTCCAGCATTTTGTGTTACGTGTTGTTCTGGATTCACAGCACCTGCAGAATCTCTTGTGTTCAGGATGTTACCAGGTTGTCCAAAAGAAGTGCCTGAATTAGATCACTTTACAAGCTCAAGGGGATACAGGCCAGGCGTATGAAGCCCGGCCTTATACTTTAACTGTGCTGTACCTCCTCCTAGAAACTCTACCCCTCAAGAAGTTCTGGTACCAACAGAAGGCAGGACTCTGGATGGGACTGCCTGGTGCTCCACACTGCTGAACGATCACTTGTACATTTGTGTGTCCTTTCCCCCTTGTGCTAAAGACAACTTTTCAGGGATGTTCTTGATCGCTTTGTGTCCCTGTGCCCAGTGATTTTTGTTTCTTGGCCTCCATAGCTTGAGTCTCACCACAGGTGCTGCAATATTTCTCTTCTCCTTCAGCAAAGAAAAGAGCAAAATTCTAGTGCACCGTATGTTCCTCACTGCTGGCATGGTCTCAGCAACCAAAGATCCATTATTCTGCCCATCTCAGGTTCACCTGTCCACTGTGTTCTCATTTATGACCTATTCTCTTCCAATCTGGCAATGGGACTAATTTCAAATTCTCTATTAGCTTGATGGCATTCTCCTTACAAGGACCCACTTCCACCGTATGTTCCCTCTGCAATTTACTTCAGAGCAATAATCCTCTAAGAACTCCGTGTGCTTCTAGTTCAGACCTGCTGTGCTTCTTTTCTCCCGTCAGGCTGGACCTTAGGCTCTGCAATGCCTACCTTCCTCTACCGCGTAAACCCCCCTTTTTGACCAAGCTTTTTGTCTCTTGTTCCTTTGTCAATTTCTGTCTAACTGTGCTTTTGCAAAGAACCTTGGAACAGTTTAAAGATTGAAGTTGTTAATGTTGATTTGGACCTCTTTATTATCTTTAAAACTATAGATAACTAAGTATTATGAGCCCGACTGTAAAATAGTTTCCTATTGTTGAACTAGCTGATGTTCTCAAGCACCATTCATAAATAAAACATCTGAGTCTTTCTCAGACCAGCTTGTACTGTAGATAACCTGCTTGGTGTGTCAAGAGCTTTTGACAGATCTCATGTATTGTTAAATCAACTGAAAGGCCGGAATGAAGTGATGCCATTATGAAAGTGCACTGTCTTTTCTAAGGCTGTCCTGAGAACATGATTGGGAGAGAGAGTGCGGGAAGCAGATATAATTCTGATATGCATGGGTGAAGCTCCATGTCAGGTTAGCTTGTCACGCTGGTACACATTTGATCTTTCACCGTTGAAAGTTTTTGGCATGATAGGGTGACTTAAACTGGCGTCAGGGCTTGAACAGTAGTAGTGTTTAAACAGATTATCTGAGTGCAGTAGCACAGCACTGGCAAGTAACTGGCCAGAACTGAATCTTTGCATTGTTAGGTGAGGCTATGCAAGGCGTGTCGGCTGTGGCTTAGTGGATAGCACTTGGACTCTTAGAGTATCTCGGTTACACATTCTGTTAAGTACTTTTGAGCTGTAGCCGTCATTTCAATGGACTAAAAACCACAGCCAACACACTGAGGGACAGCAAACTGAGGAATGGTAATAACAAGATGGTCTTTAACGCTGTTGGTCGGTGGTAAATACTGGGCAGCTCACTAGTGGCACCTTTACTTTGAAATAGTATCGTAGGACTTCTTAACTTCAAATTTCAAAGTAAGTTTATTATCAAAGTGCAGCTATGTCAACATATACAACCTTGAGGTTCGTTTTTTGTAAATTACAGGAAAACAAAGAAATACAATAGAATTTATGAAAACTGTGCATAACTGTGTAGAATCCTTGAAAGTGAGTCTGTAGATTATGGAGACATTTCAGGATTGAGGTGAGTGAAGTTATCCATGCTGGTTGAGGACCCTGACGGTTGTAGGATAATAACTGTCTTTGAACCTGGTAGTGTGGGACCTGAGGCTCCCGTACCTCCCGCCTAATGGTAGCCCAGGAAGAGAGCATGGCCTGGGTGGTGGGTCCTTGATGATGGATGCTGCTGTCTTGCTAACAGCAGCGTATTACTGGGAAAGCTGGCCACCAGCGCAGAACTGGCTTCTTGTACTCGAGCCTCCAGAGTGGGTCTTGAACCTGTAACCTTCTGAAATAGTAACAAGCATGCTGCCAACTGGGCTACAACCAGCTAAATGCCAAGTTCAGCCTTCTGTTGATTGTGAATCTGAACTGGTCCCGTCTGTGCTGTTATGAGACATTTCATTGCTCTTACAGTCAGTAATAAACCCATGAACACTCGTTGACTAGCTGTGTTCGTTTCCAAAGTGCAGCTTGGCAGTGTCCGATTTCATGTTAAGCACAGTGTTAATCGCGGCTCCGTGCTGCTTTTCCACAACCAGAAACCTTATTAACGCTGAAGATGTTTGGACTAGTTTCTTCTAAAAACCTGGCAGTACTGTCAGTTTCCACACATTAAATACTAGGATCTTCAAACTAGTTGAGGGGAGGAATTACAAACCTCCACAAGGATCAATGTTATTCACCATCTACATCTCCATTGTTGATCTTCTGTGTGCCTTCTGACGCATTGGGTGCCAACCTTGTTGTTTCTTTAGCATTGTTGTCTGTTTTTTTTACAAGGCTAAGTTGCTAGTTTAATGCTCAACCCAGCATGGATGGAAAGTTTGCAAGGAGCCGGGCGAGTTCAAATCTGGGACCGTTGATCCCACTGCACTACCGGTTTACTGGGTGTCATCTTGTACATTGACATGCATTCGGAATTTGCTGTGGTGTGCTGGTGAGGGTGGGACATGCACCAAGAAACCACAACATTCAACAGTTATAAAGAATGATATAAAAATAAGGTTAGAGGTTAAAGTACAGATCTGGAATACATATGCATAAACGCATAAATACCAGCACAGAAGTGGCAGTAACATTATAAACAAATATATTTCTGTCTCTTTGGAGCAATTTAATCAGCTGCATTGTCCCGAAGCTTTGGCATTAATGTCATCCTCTCCACTCTTCCCTCTCGCTTAAGAATCTCCTTCAAATGTACTTCTTTGACAAGCTTTTTGTCACCTCTTCCAATGTCTCCTTTGTGATGCCCCTATTAAGCACTCTGGGGTGTTTTGCTGTATAAATTGTTGAGATGGTTGATAAAGAATTGATGTAGCGTAATCTTTCAATTGCATAGGTGATTTAACTAAAACTATTTTCTTCTAGTGAAATTAGATTGTTTAGAACGGAGCTTCCCAACCTTTAAGCAAGGGGTCTGTAGACCCCAGGTTGGGAATTCTGGTCCAGAGTGTCCAGCATGATTCTTAAGCTATGTAGTGACAGATAATCTTCCCCTGAAATTGCTTTGTTCCTCCTATTATCATCTTCAGTCTCTCAATAGATCCAAGTTCTATGGAAGTCCGAAATTCCAGCTTACTTCCTCACCCTCCTATTTTGAAACAGCTTCTTGAATTGAGTCTGTTTAAACATGGTTTCCAATTTCCCTATGCAAATGCATGCCAGCTTTCTCTCCCGTGAAGCTTTCATGGATATATGCTTATTCTCCTTGGTGGGGGGCGTAAAAGGTGAGTTATTGCCAATGGAAGGGCCACACGTTCAAGTGTAAGCTGAAGAACACGTTTATCACCTTTAGAGATTTATAACACAATAACTGGCAATTCTGGCCGCCCAAAGACTCCCATGTGAGCAATTAACCTATTAACCCATACATCGCTGGAATGTGTGGGGAATCTGCAGCTCACACGTCACAGGGAGAAATTGCAGACAGTCACAGGGATGGAACCCAGGTTGCTTGTGCTGTGCTGGCATTATGCTAATTGTTACGCTCCCATGCCCCCCTCAAAATCACCACCTGGGTGACCAGACTGCCCACAGTGCCAACTACTGTCATGCAGCTGGAAACTGGCAGTGTTGGACGAGGGTAATGTAGCCTGGGCAAACTTGGAAGAAGAATGTGGGCAATAGATGAGAGTGCAGAGTGCCCTTCAATAAATGGCAAAAGTAATTTCCAGGATTATACTGCAATCTAATTTTGACATGTATAAGTAATGGCTAATCTATTCCAAGTGAACACTAACAGCCTTTAATGATAAATGGGGATGTTGCAAATGCAGTGACATACCTTGTATGGAGAAGCCTTCAGCTGGAAGAGGCTGAGTTTCAGTCAGGAGGGAGACCTGCTCACTGCTGCCATGGGGTCATGGCTTAAAGCAACACCAGCCCATTATGACACATGGCATTATAATTTCGCAGCATATTAATTTTGCAAATAAAAGTGGATTTTGCAAATAAAAGTGGCTGGGGGTCCTTATTATCCTGCTGTAAAGTGTAACGGGAAATCCAATGTGCAATTTAATTATGCTTAACCATGTTTCAAGGGGCTGGTTTGTTAACCCTGTTCACAATTAACCCATTTAGCTGCCCAGACTGGTGCTCCCATTACAGAGGCTTCTTTGTGATGTTACTTCATGCAAATGACATTCAAATCTAGATATTGGATCATACTATATCCTGACCGTGTTCTGTTCAAACCTGCTTTTGTACGTTTGTGTTTCGTTGGGAATCTGTGCTCTTTGTACGTCACAAAAGTAGGTAAATAATGTGTTCCACATTTAATTTGGATCAGCTTTGAAAGAGAATGGTGTATCATAGTGGGCACTATAGTTATTTTAGGATTGATCATTTGGTTCTGTGGATTCTGAGGACAGTGTGGGAACCACATTAGACATCTGAGCAAAATGGCCCACCAAGTCTGCTCCGCCATTCAATCTTGGCGGATTTATTTTCCCTCTCAACCCCATTTCCTGCTTTCTCCCTGTAACCATAAGACTGTAAGATACAGGAACATGGAGTCTGTTCGAGTGTGATCCATTTTCCCTCTCAGCCCCAATCATCCCTCTCCTTGCCTTCTTCCCGTATCTCTTCATGCCCTGACTAATGAAGAATCTATCAACCTCTGCCTTAAATGCACCCGATGACTAGACATCTGTGGCAATGAATTCCACAGATTCACCACTCCCTGCCTAAAGAAATTCCTCTTTATCTCTGTTCTAAAAGGACATCCCTCTCTTCTGAGGTGGTGTCCTCTGGTCTCGGACTCTCCCACCATAGGAAGCATCCATTCTATCAGGGCTTTTCACCATTCGAAAGGTTTCAATGAGGTCACCCCTCATTCTTCTGAATTCCAGTGAGTAGAGGCCCAGAGCCATCAGACACTCCTATATGACACCCTCAGTAATCAAGAGCCGATTGTCCTCTGTTTTAAATATACCAATGACTTGGCATCCATAGCTGTCTGTGGCAATGACTTTCACAGGTTCACCACCCTCTAACTAAAGAAATTGCTCCTCATCTCTGTTCATTCTGAGGCTGTGCCCACTGGTCCTGCACTCCTCAACTATTGGAAACATCCTCTCCACACCCACTCTATAGGCCTTTTAATGTTCAGTAGGTTTCAATGAGATCCTTGTAGATTTCAATATGGACTCTGCCAAAGCAAGGGGTGGAGATGCCGGACAGGTTGAGCAGGCTGGTATCTTGTGAGGTAGTGTGCTCCAGTCATCTTGTAGCTTCTGCATGCTATTGTAAATTTGTAATCATACAGAAAGAGACCATTGAATCCTTTGGATGCATGCTGGCTCCTGGGGAAGAAATCCAATAATCTCATTGTCACTCTCCTGATTTTCCTTGTAACTTTATTCTATCTCACACTTGCCTGTTAACTTCCCTTTATCTTTTACCTTCAGCAAGGCGCGTTTACCATCACTAGTTAATCCAGGGCAGAACGGTTAGCACAACACTTTACAGCGCCAGCTATAAGATCGGGGTTCAATGCCTGCCGCTCTCTGTAAGGAGTTTGTACATTCTCTCAGTGACTGCGTGGGTTTCCGCCGGATGTTCCAGGTCCCTCCCACATTCCACACGGCTTAGGGTTGCTGAGTTGTGGGCATGCAATGTTGGTGCCAGAAGTGTGGCTCTGGATCTCTGTCTCGCAACATTTACTCGGCCTTGTGACGAACTGAGGCTGTGGCCTGCTTCAGCTGCAGTAATGCCTGGCTTCGTGTCGTTTGTAAAACCACGGTTCTGAAGCTATTTGCACGGTTTGTTGTTTTCTGTATGCATGTTGGGTATTTGACGGTCTTTTTTCCAATGGGTTCTTTAGGTTGCTTTGTGTTGTGGCTGCCTGTAAGGAGACGAATCTCAAGGTGGTATAATGTACACATACTTTGATAATAAATGTATTTTGAACTTTGAGCACTCGTGGGCTGCCCCCAGCACACCGCAGAGCACGTTGGTTATTGATGCAAACGATGCATTGCACTGCATGTGACAAATAAAGCTGACCCTTCTAATCTTTCTGCCGACACGTTATCAGGTAATTGGGGGGAAACCTTGTAGCCACAGGGAGAGCGTGCAAACTCCACAGAGGCAGTGCCGAAGATAAGTTTTGATCCCGGATGTCTGGACCTGGTGAGGCAGCGGCACCAGTTACTGCTGCAATGCCACCCTGAGTGCTCATCCTTTTGAGGGGGAGGGTGCTGCGTTTCCTCTGTCCACCTAATAATCCACGACGGCAATGAAACTCGCAGAAGAGTGTCATTGTTGGGACTCTAGTATCAGGTCCACCTTTTGAACCCAGCTAAATACAATGAGGTAGAGGATTTGAAGTGTCTTGCAGAGGCAACATTGGCGGTGTCTCTTCAGTACTTTGAATTACCTGCTATAAGTATTTCTGCTTCCAAGTAGACAATGAGCTTTGTATTGGGTTGAGGTCTTGATCTTCTAGCATTCTTGTCCACAAAGGCCTTGCAGGTGCACTGAAAGTTAAATTTTACCATTCATCTCTGCCCTCCATGGGATGTAGAGTCATAGATCAGCACAGCACAGAAACAGGTCCTGAGGTGGCTCCTGAAATATGGAAAATGGTCAGTTTTCTGAGGTCTCTTGATGGACATTTTACCATTGGGATGTGTTTTAGGCAGTGACCTTGGTTTTGTGGATGTTAAACTTCCGGACCATTCTCTCCTTCCTGTCAGTGAATTGGGTGTCAATTGTACCTAAAGATTCAGAGTTACTTATCACATATACATCGAAACATACAGTGAATGTGTCATCCGTGTTTAACAATTTAAGCAGGGAATTTATATTTGCCTGTGATAAGGAGGAGGACAAGAAGCCATTGCAATCTTTATACCTGTATTTGTAACAAAGAATAATGACACAATTAGGAGTCCTCGTGCAAGACTGCCAGAGGTTAACTTACAGGTTGAGTCTGTGGTAAAGAAGACAAATGCAATGTTGCCACTTATTTCAAGGGGAATATAATATAAAATTAAGGAGATAATGCTGAGCCTTTATAAGGCTCTAGTCATTCCGCGCTTGGAGTATTGTCAACAGTTTTGGGCCCCATATCTCAAAAAGGATGTATTATTATTGGGCAGAGTCCAGAGGAGATTCATGAGGTTGATTTCGGGAATGAAGGGGTTAACATATGAGGAGTGTTTGGCAGCTTTGGGCCTGTATTCATTGGAATTTAGAAGAATGTGGGGGGTGAGGGGGAATCTCATTAAAACCTGCAGAATGTTGAAAGGACGAGATAGGATGGATGTGGAGAGGGTGTTTCCTACGGTGGGGGTATTCAGCACTAGAGGGCACAGCCTCAAAATTGAGGGGTGACCTTTTAGAACAGAGGTAAGGAGGAATTTTTTTCTAGTCAGAGAGTAGTGAATCTGTGGAATGTTCTGCCACAGACGGCAGTGAAGGCTAAGTCCATGGGTATATTTAAGGAAGGATATGGCAAAAAGGCAGGTGTATGGGGCTGAGTGGGATCCGGGATCAACCACGATGGAATGGCAGAGCAGACTTGATGGGCTGAATGGCCTAATTCTGCTCCTATGTCTTGTGGTCTAATTTGACCTGAAGAATAGATGGAATCCTTCTGATCTCAATAACCATATAAACCCCAAAGCACTTGCAATCAACTAAAACTCTATATTGACCTCTAGAAATATATGCCAGTTGGAGAAATTAGAATAATCTATGTCTTTATTATTGAAAATAATGTAATGCAGCATACTGCTTCTCAGACACAGTGATGGGAAAAGCACTAAGTCTCAATGTCCCAGGCTGAATGATGACTTGTGCTCAGGGTGCTTTGTATTGTTTGTGTTGTTACGTAGTGTGCAGTGCTGGGTGTGTGAAGATTTAAAAGTTTCATTCTGCTAAAACTGGGGAAACACCCAGCAGTAAAACTAAATTATAGGTATCGCCCTCGCAGATGGTTTAAGGATTAGTTTTATTTGTCACATGTATGTCGAAACATTTGAAGCAGGCAGCGAAGTGCATCATTTTGTGTCAGTGACCAGCAGAGTCCGCTAATATGCTGGGGTAGCGCACAAGTGTGGTCGTGCTCCCGGTGTCAATGTAACATGCCCACAACTTCATAACTCTAATCCTAGCTGTATGTCTTTGGAACGTGGGAGGAAACCGGAGCAACTGGCGGAAACCCACGCCGTCACGGGGAGAATGTACAAGCTTCTTACAGACGGTGGTGGGAAGTGAACCCATGCTGCTTGTGCTGTGATAGCGTTACAGTAACCACTACGCTGCCACGTGTAGCGGTTATTGCAATGCTATTATTCTCCCCACAGTGCCATCAACTCCTACCAGACTTAACCGTGCACCTTCGCTTGGAACAGCTGCAGTCAACGATTGATTTGTGAACTCGCACATCCTTGGAATAGACGAGGAATCTGGAAGAAAGGGAGAGCTCTACACGGGCAGCCCCTGAGATCAGCAGTGAAATCAGATCACTGGAGAATTGAGACAGTACAACAGAGTAGCAGTGAGAGCATCCTGACTGGTTGCTTCACTTCCTGGTATGTCCAGGGTGCAGGAGGCTGCAGAGGGTGGTGGACTTGCCCAGTTCCTAACTCTTACGCTGCAGACAGCAGCGGGAATTGAACACCGATTGGAGATCGCCGGCATTGTAAAGCGGTGTGCTGACCGCTATGCTACCATGTTTTGTGTCTGGTGTGCAACTTTATGCTGAGGCAGCATTGATGGCGATATCATCCAGCGTCAACGAAAGTGGTAAATCTAAGTCGCTTGAGAATGGCAGTAAAATTGTCCCTGTGTTCCTCCAGTAGTTACAATGTGGAATCAGGTTTATATCGCAAACACGAGGAAGTCTGCAGATGCTGGAATTTCAAGCAACCATAAAAGTTGCTGGTGAACGCAGCAGGTCAGGCAGCATCTCTAGGAAGAGGTATAGTCGACATTTCGGGCTGAGACCCTTCGTCAGGATTAACTGAAGGAAGAGCTAGTAAGAGATTTGAAAGTGGGAGGGGGAGGGGGAGATCCAAAATGATAGGGGAAGACAGGAGGGGGAGAGATGGAGCCAAGAACTGGACAGGTGATTGGCAAAAGGGATATGAGAGGATCATGGGACGGGAGGCCTAGGGAGAAAGAAAGGGGGAGGGGGGGAAACCCAGAGGATGGGCAAGGGACAGAGGGAGATAAAGGAGAGAGAGAGAAAGAATGTGTGTATATAAATAAATAATGGATGGGGTACAAGGGGGAGGTGGGGCATTAGCAGAAGTTTGAGAAGTCAGTGTTCATACCATCACATCCCTTTTGCCAATCAACTGTCCAGCTGTTGGCTCCATCCCGCCCCCTCCTGTCTTCTCCTATCACTTCGGATCTCCCCCTCCCACTTTCAAATCTCTTACTAGCTGTTCTTTCAATTAGTCCTGACGAAGGGTCTCGGCCCGAAACGTCGACTGTACCTCTTCCTAGAGATGCTGCCTGGCCTGCTGTGTTCACCAGCAACTTTTATGTGTGCAGGTTTATATTGCCCACCTTCCATGGTGCCTAGAATTATGTCTCTGAAGGGGAATTGAGATTTGGAGTTAGTAGAGGAGATGGGACGGAGGTAAAAGATGGGAGGTTGCCATGGTAGCATAGTGGTTAGTGCAATCTGATTGCTGTTCGGGGGGTGGGGTTCGGAGTGCAGAGTTCGGTTTCGATGCTGTCTGTGAGGAGTTTTTCTGTTCTTCCTGTGCCCCTGTGGTTTCTCCCAGGTGCTCCAGTTTCCTCCCCCAGTCCAAAGTTGTACAGGTCAGTAGGTCAGTTGGTCATTGTAAATTGCCCTGTGATGAGGTTGGGGTGAAATAGGTGGGCTGCTGGGCTGTGAGGTTTGATGGGCCTGGCCTCTGAATCAATTAGTAAATGCAGAATGAGCCATTATCTGATTGAATGGTGGAGAAGGCAGGAGGGACTAAACAGAACAAGGGAGAGGACTTGCTGTATGAATGATGGCCCATCAACGCAAGTCTTCCCAAGTCTGAACTGTATGAGCATTACAGCATGCTCTAAATAAAGCTGTATTGACAGATGTGTTCCAATCCTTACTGGTTAGAAGCATCATATTTCCTTGCCAGCAGGGTGTTTTGAAGTGTTTATAATTAGACAGTGATAAAGAAGGTATCTGCGCATTGGTGGTTTTCCTATATGGGCACTGACATGCGCGTGAGTCATATCGCTGTCATCAACCAGTGCTGTAAGGAGGGAGTTGTCTCGGTGGGCTACAGTCTTAAATCTGAGAGCTGTAGGATTTAAATGTCTCTCTCGAGACTCCAGAGTGACACACCAGTGCCTCACAGTGGGGTCTGCTTCAGTGTCAGAGGTGCTCTTTGTGCACGAATTTGGTTTACTCACTATTTCTGAAGTGTGGAAAACGTGGCAGCATCACAAGCAGCAATCTGCTAATGGCCAGACTTAAAAGTGACACCGAATGAGGGGTAAAAGTTGACGAGCAAGAACTGTTCTCCCTGAAATGACGGGAAGGGATCTTTTACGTTCAGTTGAGTGCACTGCCTGGGCCCTCCATTAATGTTCCAGTTTGTGTCTCAGCATTGTACCAAACTCTCAGCCTAGGTTTTGTGGTCAAGTCTGTAAGGGGAACTTGAACCCACAACTTCCGAGTGCAAAGGCAGGAGCTGTGGCACTGAAGCTGTCATACATGGTTCACACTTTCTTTGTTACAGCTAATCTCCTTCAACAGTTTTCCCTTCACACTTCCAAGCCTTTCCCTCCTGAGCAGTCTGCTCTTCTTCCAGCACTCAGATACAGAGAAGCAGTGTTTGTCAGAGCTGAGGGCAGCGAGTGGTGTTCTGTTCAAAGCATGCTCTTCACAAGATGTAGCAGGAATGGAAACTTGATGAGCTCGTTCCATCTGACTTACCTACTCTGCTGTCCCAAGCTGTATTGTGTCTGACTTGCTTAGCTGAGTAAGTCATGGCCTCATGAAGGCAACATCTACCCCCACCATCTGGGCGATGTGACCTTCTTGCAGCTACAATTGGACAAAAGGTACGGAAGCTTGAAGTTCCACGTCACCAGGTTCAAGAACACCTATTTCACTTCATTTGGTTGTTGAGCCTACCTGCACAGCCCTAATCAAGATCTCTGTATAGCAACACTATAACCGCTCTGACCACTTTACAGTCCAGTGGGCTTTCCTTTTGGTTCTAATTGTGTGCTTTCTTGTAAAATATTATTAAATTGACGTTATAATTGAGGGATTCCCAACCTGGGGGTCATGGACCCCTTGGTTAATGGTTGGGGTATATGGCATAAAAATGTTTGGGAACCCCTATTCTAATTGTTTCTCTTGTGAGGGTGTTATATATCTAATGCTATGTGCGAGCAAGATTATCATAGCATCTGTGCATATGACAATCAACTCAACTTTGACTTTGACTGGGATAGGCACTGGGGAAGTAACTCTGCACAAATACATCCCCATTTAGAGCTATAGAGTCATACAGCACAGAAACGGGCTCTGCTGCCCACAGAATCTTGTTGACCATTGAGTATCCATCTACACCAATTCCATTTCCGATGTAGATCTCATTTGGTCTAGAGTTTTCATTGCATTGGCAATTGAAATGCTAATGTAGATACTTCTTGAATGTTGCGGATCTGCCTACCTGCACCATCTCTTTAAACAGTGCAGCCCAGTTACTAGCCACCTATTGAGCAAAAGACTTCTCTCTTAGATGCCCTCAGAGTCTGTTATCCTAAATCTTTGCCCTCTAGTTTTAGACCCTTCTACTGTGGGGAAGAGAGTAGCAGGGTGGAGATGTGTCTCGACTGAAGTAGAAGTAAGACGCTCCCTCTCTCTGCTGGCCTGCAGTTCACCCTTGGGCAAGGAGTAGCTCCTGCTTAGCACCCCCCCACCCCCCAATCCGGGTCACATGAGCCCACACGAGCTGGTGGTGGATGGTAGTATGAGCAGCCGGTGCATAGCACAAATCCTGGTTAGGCGACCACTGACGTCAGGCTGACAATCTCTGAAGCGTATTGATAATGACTGGGATCACCTGTCTTGTAAAGACACTGGCAATGGCAAACCACTTCTGTAGAGAAATTTCCCAAGAACATTCGTGGTCATGGAAAGACCATGATTGCCTCTGTCATTCGATGCAGTGCATAACGAATGAACGGGCTATGGGGAAGTTTTCTATAATGTATCTCTCTGTGCTGTTATTGTTCGGAGCTACCTGTCTCTCCATTTCTTTTTCCACTTTCACCAAAGAGGTGTCAAATTTGACAGGTTATTGTCACAGATAGGTCTTCAAATTGGGATTGATGCAAGGTTCTGATTGTTGCCGGGTAATTTCCTTTTCCCTTCTGTGCGCAGTTCGCACTGAACTGAGATTTTTTTTTCTCAATGCCACCGAACCGATGGAGTACCGCAGAAGCAGAGGAACAGTAGGCTAACGTCTGCAAGTGGCTTTCTTCTTCAGCTACCCTTCCCCTCCTGAGCAGACTACTCCTCTTCCCGCACTCAGATTCAGAGAAGCAGTGTTTAGCCAGGGCCTCTTCCTCGCCCACTGCCAGTCTCTGCCTTGGAGGCTGGCAAGAGCTCGTCCCATCCATCTTACCTGCCCTGCTGTTTCAGCTGAGTTTAATGCCATCTGACTGGACTGTTTCTTCACATCCTATGCCATCCTTAACTTCTCATATCACAAGGAGCTGGAAAGGGTACAGAAAAGGTTCATGTGGAAGTTATGGGGACTTGAGGGCCTACCTTACAAGGAGAGACTAGGAGGCTGAGAAGTGACTTCAAAGAGGTTTATAAAATCATGGGGGGCATAGATAGGGTGAATGATCACAGTTTTTAAACCCAGGGTAGGGGACTTCAAAATTATGGGGCATTGGTCACAGTCAGAGAACTAGAGAGTTAGACAGCATGGAATGAAGCCCTTTGGTCCAACATCTCCATGCCAACCAAGATGCCTTCCCAAGAGGGGAAAGCGTTAAAAGGGGACTGAGTGGCAGTTTTTTCACAGAGAGGGTTTTGGGTATATGGAACTGCCAGAGGAAGATTCAAAGATTCAAAAAACTTTATTGTCATTCTAACCGTTCATCAGCTCTGCAGGACAGAATGAGACAGCGTTTCCCAGGAGCAGTGCAATCATAACATAACAAATGCAACACTAAATAATAAACATAACAATAAATAGTAAAACACAACAGCCATATGTCAGTTAAAATCAAGTTATAAGTGTCCAGTGCAAGTTAAAAGTGTCCAAAAGCAGAGTCAGGTAGAGCAGCTATTTAGCAGTCTGACTGCCTGTGGGAGGAAGCTGTTTAGTAGCCTTGTGGTTTTAGTTTTGATGCTCCTGTAACATTTGCCTGATGGCAGAAGAACGAACAGTTCATGGAGAGGGTGTGAGGGGTCTTTAATGAAGCTGTAGAGGTCGGTACAATTACAACATTCAGAAGACGTTTGGACAGTTTCTGAATAGAAAGGTTTAAAGGGATATGGAGACAAACAGAGGAGAATGGGACTAGCTCAGGTTGACAGCTTGGTCAGCATGGACAAGGGACAGAAGGGCCTCTTTCTTTCCTGTATGATTCCATGGATTCTAAAACCTGACTAGGCCTGGGTCACCCCCCTCTCTTCTTCAGATGTCACAGTGGGATTACAGGTTGAATAGGTTTAAATCTTCACCTGTTTGATTTGAGGGATTGATACCAACCTTGTCACATGGTGTCACCTGTGTCTGAGAGAACCTGCTGCAATACCAGGGTTACGCCGCCCTATTGGCGGAGCTGAATTTTGAATGCAAGGCTAAACCAAGGCTCTACCAGATCTCCCAAAGTGTGTGTGTATGTTATTTTAATGAGCAGGGAGGTGTTCCCTGGTGTCTTCGCCAGTAATTATCATCTTCACTGCAACACAAAAAAAAACCCAGATTATCTCTTACTCCTGATATTACACTTCAGATGATGCTTTGGGATGCTTTGAGGGTCTTATGATTGTATTATATGAATATTAGGCTTTCTTTTGCTGCTATCATATAAATGAGGCAGTGGTAGGTCTGTGAACCGTGTTTCATGAGAAGGTGCTTTCCATAGTACAAGGGACACAACAGCTGCAGTTGACACTGTGAAACTAACTGGCTGGCATGTATTCACCCTCTCCACATAGAAGCAGAGATTCTGATTGGTAATTATTGATCAAGGGTACATCAAAACATAGGGGAGTGCTGGGGACAGCCCGTAAGTGTCACCACACTTTCTAGCACCAACAGAGTATGCCCACAATGTGCAGCAGAAAAGCACAAGCAATAACAGCAGTAAAACAAGACAACGACAGCAAAACAAGCCCTTTCCTCCCCACCAGCCGCCCACTCACTCACACAAACAGACAATCCTTCCACCCCAGGAAGGGTGTCTCTGGGCCTCCAGCTTCTAGTAGAACCTGACTTCCCCAGACACACACAGACTCAGACTTTCGACCATTGGAGCTTGACTTCTGGATTCGCCAAGTTTGGTATTCAACTTTTGGGCTTCGATCCTCATTATCGACCCCAGGACTCACCAATGACAGGATCTGTAACTCAAGGCTTTGAACTCCAGACTCGCAAACCCAGAGTGGTCACCGGCCCTTGTGCCTCCAGCTTGCTCAGGCCTCTGATCCCGGGACACACTGACCTGGGGAGGACGAGGAGGGGTGGTCATCAGCCCTCATCCTTGCTGGTCTCTATCTACTGTGCTTGTCAACCTGATATCTGTCCATGGGGTCTTTGGCCCTGGACCACAGAGCACAGAGTGTAGGTCTAGACTCCGGCCTGACCTCTAACTTCCCAACATTCCTGACCCTAAACCCTAGCACGACCCTGAACTCTCCTCTCTGTCCCCAAAGCCATCCCTATGAACCTAAAAAATAGAGAAATACAGCCAGCAAATAGGCTGTTTAGCCCACCTAGGCCTCACCCACTATCAGTCACCTGTTTACACTCACCACATTTTATCCATCCATATTGTCATGGAAACAGTACAGCACAATGCAGTCCTTTCGGCCCACGATCTTGTGCTGACCTTTCAGTCTACTCCAAGATCAATCAAGTCATTACTTGGACCATTCATGATGGTGGAGGGGAAGAAGCTGTTCCTAAAATGTTGAGTGTGCTCAGACTTCTGTATCTCCTCCCTGATGGTAGTAATGAGAAGAGGTCATGTCCCGGATGGTGAAGGTCTTTAATGATGGATGCCGCCTTGCCTTTTGAGGATGTCCTCGATGGTGGGGAGGCGAGTGCCCATAATGGAGCTGGCTGAGTTTACAGCTCTCTGCAGCTTCTTTCGATCCTGTGCTTTGAAGCCTCTGGACCAGACGGTGATACAGCCAGTTAGAATGCTCTCCACGGTACATCTGTAGAAATTTGCTCGGGCCTTTGGTGACATGCCATCCAGGTGAAAGGTTTCGACTGGAATCGTCGACTGACCATTTCCCTCTATAGATGCTGCCTGACTTGCTGAGCACCGCGGTGTGTGATGCCAGCAAGAGTGGTGTTCATCCAGCTATTCTTTAAATGTGGTAATATTTTCTGCATGCACCACCCTTTCACGCAGTGAGTTCAGAACACCCACCATGCAATCCCCACGAACATTTTGGTTATAAAAAATCCTCAACCTGTCTAATCTTCCTGTTTATTTACAGAAGTCCATGTCCTCTAGTTATTGGCCCCTCTGCCAAGAGAAATGGGGCCGTCTCTTTGGCAGTCCAGATGAATGGTCTCAACCTAAATATCCACCATATAGCTCCCTTGGTAGATGCTGCCTGACCAGCTGAGTTCCTCCAACATTTTGTGCGTTGCCCCATCTTCCAGAAACTGCAGTCTGTTGTGTCCCCTTGAAGTTTTTCCTGTCCAGTTATACCCCTCATGCAAATGTCACCACACTCTCCTTTGTTCCAAAGTCAACAACCCTAGTATCCTCATAATTGTGCAACTGTCCAACTCTGGCAACACTGTTGTAAAATTGTTAAAACCGCACCAATTCCAAAAGCTTTTTGCAGGAAATGATTTTTTTTAAAACTGTAGTCACTTGTGCAATAGTAAACCCAAGTAAGGACCCTGTGTGCATCAACCGACTCCCTTGGTCTTGACACACCAGACTGATGAATGGGAAAGTCAATACAGATCCTTCCTTCTCTCTGGAGGCCATCCTGTCAAAACAGAGAGCAGCAAAAACAACAACAATGTCAGAGAATACAGGAAGTTCACAGGGGTCAATCCAGAACCAAGTGTGAAAGGGGACGATAACTTTTTGCGACAAATGTTCTGCCAAAAATTTTTATTCTGACAGGCCAACGTGAAAAACAAAAGAGTATTTGAAGATTAGGACTTCAAATCTGCTCCAAAAAGCCGGTTGGTAGGCATTTCTGTAGTATTCTGAGACACCGGCCTTCTTTAGGACACTGGAGAAAATGTCTCCACAAAGTCCTTCAGGTTCATGAGAAGCATAAGCAAATGTAAAGCAGTGTCCTCTCACAGGCTGCCAGCTCCCAGTGCTGAGGTCCTGATTACACTTACTGGTTTGTGTTGGACAGGTTATATCATTTTCATGTCATGCAGCAGACTTACAACGTACTCTATTCCAGGAGCAAAAAAAAATCAGGTGGACAAAGAAAAGGACTGAATAATGTTTATCAATGTAAAGAGCATTTGGAATGGTGCTGACACCCTAAAGTCCACAAATGAGGATAAAACATAATGGAAATTATGGAATGTGCACACTACTTTCCAATTTACCCCTGTACTTGCCCCACCTGGTATCTATGAGTCCATGATACATAGGGCCTGTCCCTCCCATGGCAGTGTCTTCAAGTCATATGTTGTCATCATTATCACCAGAGTTGGGGGTGGAAGCAAGTCATCCTCTAATCTAAATATTCACCTGCGGGTGGAAACAAAGTGGCTGATAAGCCTCAAGATAATCACCGCATCATCTTTTGAGTGTGGGAGTTGAGTTGTAAACTGAACATAATTACCAGAGAGACACCAGTGGATACAGAAGTGTTTTTATTCAACAAAAACGAGTGGCAGACATGGTATTGAGACACCCCTGGAGGAAGAGGCCTCATGACCCAATATTAGATGACATTTTTGTATGCTAAAGATTAAAGGCAACAGCAGGACCAGTCCATAGTTACAACGTATCTGCAGTGCTTCCTTTGAATTGCATACCGTTTTCACACATCTCCTTCTCTGTACCCACCCTCCGGACACCCAAAATGAATGTTAATCAGCATTGTCTGGTTTGCAATCTACTCCAGTCTGCAGCTCCAGGAAAACTATTGTCAGGGCTGCATTTTCAATTCAATCTACAATCCATGTTCATGTCTGAAGATTGGTTACTGGTGAAATTAATATTTGCTATTTACCCGAACTCCACAATATGCCCTAATAGTGGGCAGGGAAGTTTAAATGTCTCCTCTGAAAGACAATTCCTATAAAAGTACTGTGCTCCTTCAGGGCTATGTTGGCGTGACGGACCTGATTATTGTTTTAATCTCTGGACTGAGACCTGAGCCCGTGACCTTCTGGTTCGGAAATAAGAG
The DNA here is from genome assembly GCF_030028105.1 of Mobula birostris. Lineage (NCBI taxonomy): Eukaryota > Metazoa > Chordata > Chondrichthyes > Myliobatiformes > Myliobatidae > Mobula > Mobula birostris. The sequence goes on along the minus strand of NC_092384.1, from coordinate 65,341,648 downwards.
TGTCATCAAATGAATCATAGTAGACACAGCACTTGGGTTTGTGGTTGTTGGAGTGAGTAAGGCCTGATGACTTCCTGTGTAAAGGGTTGCCAATTTCAGTACTGCTGAGAACCAAAAACTCATCTCAATAGCAATCCAGTGCAAACAATTAGGAAGGCTCACAATATCGTTGCCTTTTATTGTGAGAGGTCATAAGAATCGTGGTAAAGGCAACTTACTGCATAGGCCATGGTGAGACCACGCTTAGAATTTCGGGGCTGGGTCTAGTCTCCCCTCCTACAATAGGGCAGTGCAAAACGATTGACCCAATTGATTCCTGGAAGGAGGGAATTATCCTTTGAGAAGAGATTAAATTTGCTTTATTTGTCACATGTACATCAAAACAGCAAAGTTGAAAGTATGTATACTTTATACAGTCTTGAGGTTCGTCTCCTTACAGACAACCACAAAACAAAGAAAAAAGACAATTGAAATGCATCGTTTGCATCAAATAAAATTAGCGAGGATTTGCCGGATAGCCTGTATGTGTCACTATGCTTGCAGCACCTACATAGTTTGCCCACAACTAACTAACCCTGACCTTGCTTCTTTGGAATGTATTAGAAAATGGGAGCACCCAAAGAAAACCCACTATGTCTTGGGGAGAACGTACAAACTACGTGCAGACAGTGGTGAGAATTGAACCCCGATTGCTGATTGCTGGCTGGCGCTGCAAAGCGATGGGCAAACCGCTCTGCTACCATGACACCGCAGTGGGCACATGGCCAAGTGGTTAAGGCATTGGACTAGCGACCTGAAGGTCATGAGTTTGAGCCCCAGCCGAGGGAACGTGTTGTGTCCTTGAGCAAGGCACTTAATCACACATTGCTGTGTGACGACACTGGTGCCAAGCTGTATGGGTCCTAATGCCCTTCCCTTGGACAACATTGGTGTCATGGAGAGAGGAAACTTGCAGCAAGGGCAACTGCTGGTCTTCCATACAATCTTGCCCTGGAGAGTGAAGCCTTTCCAGGCACAGATCCATGGTCTCGCAAGACTAACAGATGCCTTTACTTACCATGACACCCCATCCTCTGAAGTTTAGAAGGAAAGGAGACCTCATTGACCTGTGCATCCCTTTATAGAGGTGTACAATATCAGGAAGGGCATAAGTAATGTGGAAGGTCTCTTGATCAGTAACAGTTACAGGGAGAAGGCAGGAGAATGGAGTTGAGAGGGAAAATAAATCAGTCATGATCGAGTGGTGGAGCAGACTTGGTGGTCCAAATTGCTTAATTCTCTTTCTATATCTTATGACCTTATACATGTAGTTGTGCATTTGCCAATAAATTCAACATTGACTTTGAAAAATAGAGTAGAAACATAGAAAACCTACAGCACAATACAGGCCCTTCTGCCCACGAAGTTGTGCCAAACATGTCCCTACCTTAGAAATTACTAGATTTACCCATAGCCCTCTATTTTTCTAAGCTCCGTGTACCTATCCAAAAGTCTCTTAGAAGACCCTATTGTATCTACCTCCACCACAGTTGCCGGCAGCCCATTCCATGCACTCACCTCTCTCTGAGTAAAAAACTTACCCCTGACATCTCCTCTGTATCTACTCCCCAGCACCTTAAACCTGTGTCCTCTTGTGGCAACTATTTTAGCCCTGGGAAAAAGCCTCTGACTATCCACACGATCAATGCCTCTCATCATCTTATGCACCTCTATTTCTGATGTTTTTCCAATTCTTATGATTGCGACATGAGAAAAAAATTCATCTTTAAAATTTCCTTCAGTTGGAAATGTGGAAGGGGAAATTAAGTGGCTAAGTGACTGAAGTCAAGCTTCTTTGTGTCAGGTCATGAGGAGTCTCTTCACCCCTTAAGGAGGCATGTAGTCAATTTGGATAACTAAGAAAAGGAGGAGATTGTTTTCTCAGGTGTGGCAGAGTCTGAGAGGAGATCTGATAGAGGTTTTGGAGATTATGAGAGGGACAGAGGGAGTTGATGGATTATATCTTTTTCCCAGGTTTGAAATGTCTATTACCAGAAGGCAAGCATTTCAGGTGAGAGGGGGTAATTTCGAAGGAGATGTGAGGAGCAAGTTTTTTTTTACAGTGAGAGTGGTGGCTGCTTGGAACGCACTGCTCTGGGTGGTGGTAGAGGCAGATACATTAGGGGCTTGGATAAGCAGATGAATGTGAGGAGAATGGAAGCATATGGGCATTATGTAGGCAGAAGAGATTTGTTCAGATGGCCATTCGAATACTAATTTAATTGGCTCAGCGCGACATTGTGGGTGGAAGGCCCTGTTCCTGTGCTGCAGCATTCTATGTTCTGTCCTGTGCCGCAATATCAGAATCAGGTATATTATCACAGCATGTGACGTGAAATTTGTTAACTTAGTAGCAGCAGTTCAATGCCATACATAATCTAGCAGAGAAAAAATAAATAAATAAAATAAATTTAGGAATCGGATGTCAGAGGGGAAGAAGCTGTTCCTGAATCGCTGAGTGTGGGACTTCAGGCTTCTGTACCTCCTACCTGATGGTAACAGTGAGCAAAGGGCATACCCTGGGTGCTGGAGGTCTTTAATAATGGACGCTGCCTTTCTGAGACACCGCTCCCTAAAGGTGTCCTGGGCACTTTGTAGGCTAGTGCCCAAGATGGAGCTGACTAGACTTACAACCCTCTGCAGCTTCTTTCAGTCCTGTGCAGTAGCCCTTCCATATCAGACAGTAATGCAGCCTGTCAGAATGCTCTCCACGGTACACATATAGAAGTTTCTGAGTGTATTTGTTGACATGCCAAATCTCTTCAAACTCCTAACTAAGTGTAGCTGCTGTCTTGCCTTCTATATAACTGCATCAATATGTTGGGACCAGGGGTTAGATCCTCAGAGGTCTTGACAACCAGGAAATTGAAGCTGCTCACTCTCTCCACTTCTGATCCCTCGATGAGGATTGGTATGTGTTCCTTCGTCTTACCCTTCCTGAAGTCCACAATCAGCTCTTTCGTCTCACTGACATTGAGTGCCAGGTTGTTGCTGCGGTACCATTCCACTAGTTGGCATATCTCACTCCTGTACGCCCTCTTGTCACCACCTGAGATTCTACCAACAATGGTTGTATCGTCAGCAAATTTATAGATGGTATTTGAGCTATGCCTAGCAACATAGTCATGTGTTCATAGAGAGTAGAGCAGTGGGCTAAGCACAAACCCCTGAGGTGCGCCAGTGTTGATCGTCAGTGAGGAGGATAAGTTATCACCAATTCGCACAGGCTGTGGTCTTCTGGTTAGGAAGTCGAGGATCCAGTTGCAGGGGGAGGTACAGAGGCCCAGGTTCTGCAGCTTCTCAATCAGGATTGTGGGAATGATGGTGTTAAACGCTGAGCTATAGTTGATGAACAGCAGCCTGACGTACTGTAGGTGTTTGTGTTGTTCAGGTGGTCTAAAGCCATGTGGAGAGCCATTGAGATTGCTTCTGCCGTGGACCTATTGTGGCGATAGGCAAATTGCAATGGGTCCAGGTTCTTGCTGAGGCTGGAGTTCAGTCTAGTCATGACCAACCTCTCAAAGCATTTCATCACTCTCGATGTGAGTGCTACTGGGCGATAGTCATTAAGGCAGCTCACATTGTTCTGGTATAATTATTGCTTTTTTGAAGCAAATGGGAACTTCCGCCGGTAGCAATCAGAGGCTGAAAATGTCCTTGAATACTCCCACTAGTTGGTTGGCACAGGTTTTCAGAGCCTTACCAGGTACTCCATCGGGACTTGCTGCCTTGCAAGGGTTCACTCTCTTTAAAGACAGTCTGACATCGGCTTCTGAGATGGAGACCACAGGGTCATCAGGTGCAGCAGGGATCTTCACAGCTGTAGTTGTGTTCTCCCTTTCAAAGTGGGCATAGAAGGCGTTGAGTTCATCTGGTAGAGAAGCCTTGCTGCCATTCATGCTATTGGGCTTCGCTTTGTAGGAAGTAATGTTTTGCGGACCCTGCCAGAGTTGTCGTGCATCCAATGTCACCTCCAACCTCGTTTGAAATTGTCTCTTCACCCTTGAAATAGCCGTCCACCAATCATAGCTGCTTTCTCAGTACGGGCCTGGGTCTCCAGACTTGAATGCCACAGACCTAGCCTTCAGCAGATGACGTACCTCCTGGTTTGGGAAAGTACAGTAATCTTGCCCTCTAGATCTGGTACCACAGGCAGCTGAAAGTGAACACAGCGATAGTGAAACCTGGTATTTGAGGGGTCAGGAAAGGAGGGGGATAGAATTAACATCCCTTACCCCTCCCTCCCTGTCCTTCACTGCCTGGCTGTCCTCCTGTCTCTCCTGTGACCTGCCTCTTGGCACGTGGTTAAAGGATATAGCTGAAGGCTCTCGTTACGGAAAGCGTCTACCACACATCTGGATACATGTGATGTATGCCCAATAATGTAATAATTAATGAGCTCCTGTGCCTCAGGTAGGAGGCTGTTTAACGTGCTTACTGAACAGCTGGTGCCAGTGAGTGATTCGCATAATCAGCTACTCGTGTAGAAACTGCCTCGCCTGTAATGAGTTCTAATATTATATTGCATCTACATCTCGGGCAAACTGCAGCACCTTCAGACAAGTGATGCTGATAGCAGAGAAATGCACTGACTTTGCTTGTTCCTCTTTAGTTTGCGGAATGGCAAGTTCCCCTCACAATGGCGGGTGGGTGGTGGTTGTGCCATAGTAGCGTGGGAGCTAGCCTAATGCGTTACAGCACCAGTGATTGGGGTTCAAATCCCACCACCGTCTCCCAGGAGTTTGTACATTCTCCCCGTTATAGAAAAAGACAAAGTCAGAAAGATCTTGACATCAGCTCGATGTTCTTGACCATTCCCCATAACCCTTCATTCCCAGTACCCATTCCCATTCTGATATGTCTATCCATGGCCTCCTCTATTGTAAAGATGAAGCCACACTCAGGTTGGAGGATCAACACCTTATATTCCGTCTGAATAGCCTCCAACCTGATGGCATGAACATTGACTTCTCTAACTTCCGTTAATGCCCCACCTCCCCCCCTCGTACCGCATCCGTTACTTATTATATATATTCTTTTCCTCTCTCTCCTTTTTCTCCCTCTGTCCCTCTCACTATACCCCTTGCCCATCCTCTAGGTTTTTCTTCCCTCCCCCTTTTCCTTCTCCCTAGGCCTCCCGTCCCATGATCCTCTCATATCCCTTTTGCCAATCAACTGTCCAGCTCTTAGTTCCACCTTCCCCCTCCAGTCTTCTCCTATCATTTCAGATCACCCCCTTCCCCTCCCACTTTCAAATCTCTTACTAGCTCTTCTTTCAGTTAGTTTTGACGAAGGGTCTCAGCCCGAAACATCGACTGTACCTCTTCCTAGAGATGCTGCCTGGCCTGCTGTGTTCACCAGCAACTTTTATGTGTGTTGCTTGAAATTCCAGCATCTGCAGGTTTCCTCGTGTTTACCCTATATCTATGCTCTGATTTTAATAGTGAACTCCCAACCGTCTGACTCAGGGTGAATGCTACCTGCTGATGTTCTTTACAAGGACTTATGCAGAAAGAACAGCCTCAGAACCAGGGGCTACGGCAAGGAGAAAGCAGAGATCTGGGGTGGAATCATGCTGGGGCTGTGAACTCAAACTGGAGAACCACGATTCTCATATCAGAACACAGCATTGTCTTTATAAATCAGTTTTTTCATACATGACCAGTTGCAAGATTGCTGTTTTACACAGAAGCTTTACCTTTTCATGTGTTGGGCACAACAGCATCTCTACTTTCTTAGAAGTTTGCATAGTTTCGTTATGATACCAAAATCTTTGACCAACTTCTATAGATGCACAACGGAGGGTATCCTAACTTGTTGGACCATGGCCTGGTATGGAAACACCAACATCCAGAAAGTTGTGGATATAGCCCAGTCGATCACAGGCAAAGCCCTGCTCTCCTTTGAGCTGCCATAAAAAAACAGCGTCCATTATCAAAGACCCCCACTATCCTTCCCATTGCAGGATACATGGGAATCTACAACCACATTGAAAATGTCCTTGAATACTCCTGCTAGTTGGTTGGCACAGGTTTTCAGTGCCTTACCAGGTACTCCATTGTGACCTTCCACTTTACAATGGTTCACTCTCTTTAAAGACAGCCTAACGTCGGCTTCTGAGATGGATATCACAGGGTCATCAGGTGCGGCAGGGATCTTCACAGCTGTAGTTATGTTCTCCCTTTCAAATTATGCATAGAAGGCGTTGCACTATGGTAGGAAAAATGAAAGGGTTAGCTACTTTCTAAATGGAGAGAAAATACAAAACACTGAGGCACAAAGGGACTTGGGAGTCCTTGTGCAGGATTCTCTAAAGCTTAGTTTGCAGGTCGAGTCTGTGGTGATGAAACCAATGCAATGTTAACATTCATTTCAAGAGGACTAGAATATAAAAGCAAGGATGTAATGTTGAGACTTTATAAAGCACTGGTGAGGCCTCACTTGGAGCACTGTGAGCAGCTTTGGGCCCCTTACCTTAGAAGGGATATGCTGAAACTGGAGAGGGTTCAAAAGAGGTTCACGGAAATGATTCCAGGATCGAATGGCTTGTCATATGAAGACAGTTTGGTTGTGGACCTGTATTCATTGGAATTCAGAAGAACGAGTGGTGACCACATTGAAACCTGTTGAATGGTTTGACAGAGTGGATGTGGAGAGGATGTTTCCTTTGGTGGGAGAGTCTAAGACCACAGGACACTGCCTCAGAATAGAGGGAGTCCTTTTAGGACGGAGATGAAGAGGAAATTCTTTAGCTAGAGAGTGGTGAATTTGTGGAATTCTTTGCCACAGGCAGCTGTAGAGGCCAAATCTTTATGTATATTGAGGCAGAGGTTGATAGATTCTTGATTGGTCAGGACATAAAGTGATACGGGAAGAAGACAGGACACTGGGGCTGAGAGGGAAGTTGGCATAGCCATGATGAAATGGCGGAGCAGACTTGATGGGCCAAATGGCCTAATTCTCCTATATCTTGTGGTTTAATTGGCAGTGATTACACCGCTAGACATATTCTGCTGCACTGGAACAGGACGTGTGAAGAATGATTTTCATCACTTTACTCTGTCAACGAACAGAATAATTATGTACTCATTCTAAACACCTGAGGTTTACCTCAGAATATCTGACGGCTGTCCTTCCTGAAACCGAAGGATATTTTGAGATTCAGCATTAAGAGGAGATGGGGGTTGAGCAGACGGTGGGGCGGGAGGTCAGGGGTATTTCCAGCTGATCCCCAAGGGGATTCCCATCGGATTTATTCCAACATTCCAAATATCTGCATCTTGATTATTCAGAGGTTGTGTAAGATAGCAGAACGCTTGACCTTGCACAGATGTACGCCACATAGATCGGGAGGTAAGCCAGCTTTTCCACTCCTTCAGCACCCAGACAGATCTCCGGCTCGTTTGTGACACGAAGGTCTGCTGTGCCTCTCCTTGAGCAAGGTAGGTGAAAAAATATGCAGGTTGTTGCCGTTCCTGCGATCAGCCCATTGACAATTACTGGAAAATGCCAGCATGTGGGCTTTGGGTGAGAGCAAATTTGGGTTTGGGTCAGAGGACTGAGCAGTCTTAGGTCATGAAGTCATAGAGTATTACAGTACATAAACAGTCCAGGCCAACCAGTTGTCTTAATGGAGCTGCTCCTATTGGCCCACCTTTGGCTCATACCCCTCTAAACCTTTCCTATCCATCATTTAACTCTTCACATGACTTGTTCCAGTGCAGCAGGATGTGTCTAGTGATGTAATCACTGCCATTTAGACCACAAGACCATAAGAATATTAGCCCATTTGGCCCATCGAGTCTGCTCCGCTATTTCATCATGGCTATTCCAACTTCCCTCCCAGCCCCAATCTCCTGCCCTCTTCCCGTATCACTTATGTCCTGACCAATTAAGAATCTATTAACCTCTATCTCAAATGTACATAAAGTCTTGGCCTCCACAGATGCCTGTGGCAAAGAATTCCACAGATTCACTGCTCTCTAGCTAAAGAAATTCCTCTTCATCTCTGTTCTAAAAGGAAGCCCCTCTATTCTGAGCCATTCATGAAACTGTGACTGATTTGTATCTTGGCTTCAATGATCTGAGTTTCCTCCTGTGGACCCTTGTTTAGTCAAAATCAAAACTGCAAATTATTAACGGAACTAGCCCCTGCTTGGGGTTAAGAGCTCCACCAATGTACGCTTAAGAATTTTAATTCAGACTGTTCAAACCTTTGACCCAAATCCAGTGTTTTTGGAAATGTCAGCTACTCGATTCTAACTTTTTACTCTCTCTAGTTACTACAAAGCTGATTAAGCCACTCATTTTACTTGAACTGCAGGCTTTTAAACCTCAGTTGAAACCAGCAAACCTTTTAAAATTAATCTTGCACCCAAGTTTTTACTGTGCTTACCCACGATAGGTTTCTTACACAGCCTGCCCACCCAACCCAATTTCGATGGGATAAACGCTGATTTGGGTATCACAAGCGTTATGAGACTTCAGGCCCAGGTCAGGATCAGTTTTAACTTAAACTTCAATAAGTCTCTGCTTTCTTGGCTTTCCCCGAAGTTGCCACTCTCCAATAAAGCTGTGACTGGTGAAGCACCCAGGCAACAGTTGTATGCGCAGTCTCTCCTATCTCAGCCTCTGAAACTCTTAACTCTTCCAGAGTTGTCAGAGGTCTCCTGGTGGCCTCCCTCACTAGTCCCCTTCTTGCACGGTCACTCAGTTTTTGAGGACGGCTTGCTCTGGGCAGATTTACAGGTGTGCCATATTCTTTCCATTTCTTGATGATTGACTTAACTGAACTCCAAAGGATATTCAGTGACTTGGAAATGTTCTTGTATCCATCTCCTGACCTCTGCTTTTCAATAAACTTTTAACGGAGTTGTTTTGAGTGTTCTTTTGTCTTCACGGTGTGGTTTTTGCTAGGATACTGACTCATCAATAGTTGGACTTTCCAGATACAGGTGTATTTTTACTACAATCAATTGAAATGCCTTGACTGCCCACAGGTCTACAAAAACAGATCTCCGTTGAACTAATTAATGTGACTTCTAAAACCAATTGGCAGCACCAGTGATGATTTGGTGTGTCATATTAAAGCAGGGTAAATATTTATGCAATCAATTATTTTGTGCTTTCATTATATTTGTAATTAATTTAGATCACTTTGTAGAGTGTTTTCACTTTGACATGAAAGAGTCTTTTTCTGCTGATCAGTACCAAAAAAGCCAAATTAGATCCATTGTGATTCATTGTTGTAAAACAATAAAACATGAAAATTTGCAAAGGGGGTGAATACCTTTTATAGAAGCTGTTGGTGAATCGCTGGGTGTGTGCTTTTAGGCTTCTGTACACCTTCCTGATGGAAACATTGAGAAGAGGGCACGTCCTGGGTGATGGGGGCCCTTAATGACAGATGCTGCCTTTCTGAGGCACCACTCCTTAAAGATAACTTGGATACTACGGAGGCTGGTACCCATGATGGAGATGATCAATTTTACAGCTCTCTGCAGCTTACTTTGATTCTATGCATTACCTCCCCACAACACCAGACAGTGATGCAACCAGTCAGAATGCTCTCCATGGTACGTCTGTGGAAATGTTTGAGCAAACTTCTTACAGGCGATGGTGGGATCAGCTTGCGCTGTAAAGCACAATGTTCACTGCCACGCTACCATGCCGCCCTCACCTTATTCCCTTCCTGTACAGATTAAGTGTCAGTCCTTCAATTGAAACAGGAACTCTCAAACATCGGTCCACTTGCCTGCTCCTCAGACGCTGGCCATGAAATAGCACTTTTATTTTCTTATTCAAAATTTCAGTGATGAGTTAATTGTGATTTCATGGCTCTTCATCAGTCCTACTTGTTGAAATAGGATGCAATTTTTGGCTTGCCAAGATGCATGAGACATGCTACAAGCCTTCATCGGGTTATATATATTGACTTTATCTGTCTTTGAGAACTCCACTGAGCACTCGGAGAAGTGTGATATTTTCCCAGTCATCGACTTTGTCACGTGCCAGAGTTTAGAATGTGTCAGCAATATCAGGGATGTGGTACCATGGGAGTGATTTAAACGTTCCATTGCTATGAAGTTTTAAATGTGTTTCAACAATATCCGGCAACTTACATTTACGATTTGCTCAGCTGAAACAACTTTCAGTGTCTGATCAAATGTCTAAAGCCTGCGTAAATGATGTTAAAATTTGCTGAAGTCATCACTAGACTTTATGGAGAAATGAAAAGGGCCACCTGTTATCCTCACAGATATTTTCAAGTGGAAACTACGTTCAATGGTCACTTTATTAGGTACAGGACTGAAACCCAGTGTAGCCTTCTGCTGTTGTAGCCAAGGTGTGACATGTTATGCATTCAGAGATGCTCTTCTGCACACCACTGTTGTAACGCATGGCTATCTGAGTTACTGTCACCTTCTTTCCAGTCTGGCTATTCTCTTCTGACTTCCTTCATTATCACGACTGTTTTTGCCCACAGGACAGCCCCTCACTGGGTGATTATTTTTTTGTTTTACGCACTATTCTGTGTAAAGTTTAGAGACTCCCAGGAGATCAGCAATTTCTGAGATACTCAAACCATCCTGTCTGGCACCAACAATAATTCTGCGGTCAAAATCACTTAGATCACATTTCTTCCCCGTCCTGATGTGTGGTCTGAAGAACAACTGAGCCTCTTGACCATGCCTGCATGCTTTTATGCATTGAGTTGCTGCCACGTGACTGGCTGATTACATATTTGCATTAAGGAGCAGGTGTACTCGTGTACTAAAGTGATCACTGAGTGTAAATTAAGTGGGTATTTATTATATATTTTGTTAATCAGACTGATATCAAAGTGATTAATAAACCAGCCTCTTCATTAATCCCCATCCTATATCACCTTACCCCTGACCCTTACTCTCTATATTTAAAATCTGTCCTTGCCCATCAATATCATCTCTCTCTTCTTGAAATTCTTCCTGTTTCTTATGCTTTTAAGGAAGTGCTTTGTAGTTTCAAGCCGCACTCTATTCACTTTGAAACCTTATTCCCTCAGTGCAGTACTGAGAGAGTGTTGCACTGTCTTTTAGAAGAGGTGTTACAATGAAACCATCTCAAGATGAATGCACAGGGTTTAGGGTGGTGTTTCGGCACATTATAGAGATCCTGTCTCACAGCCCCAGAGACCCATGTTGAAAGCTGAGCCTCAGGTGCTGTCTGAGTGGATTTTCCCTGCGTGCTCCGGTTTCCTCCCCACATCCCAAAGGCCTGTGGGCTGGTGGGATAATTGTCCAGTGGGAGTGGAGTGGTAAAATCTGGAGAAAGTTGATGAGACGGTGAGATAACGAATTGGGATTAATGTAGGATTAGTTAAATAGCTGTTTCATGATCAGAACAGACTCGATGGGCTGAAAGGCCTGTGGCTGTGTTACATCTCCCTATGACTATAACCCGTACTACTAATTTCAAAGAGAATTATTGTAACCTTATGTACAAACAATCAGTCTATGTATATAAGCTAATCTTATGTAAATACAACCACACTCAGTTACTTGTACTTTGTGTTTTATAGGATTGCTTTTATATTTGTAGTGTACTTTATATTGTGTTCTCTATGCTTATTGTTTTTTTTGTGCTGTGTCAGATCCGGAGTAACAATCTTTTTGTTTCCCTTTACACCAATGTACTGAAGAATGACAGTAAACATCCTGAATAAACAGTCTTGAATCTTGAACAGCACAGATCTTTTCCAGGATGTCCCAGCCAATAACTAGCATCATGATAACCAGTCACTGGTCCTTCTCATTAACATCTATCAGATGAAGGGTCTTGGCCCAAATTGACTCTCTGTTTCCTGATACTTTGAGGTTGTGCAGCATTTTGTGTGTTGCTCCGGATTCCAGTATCTGCCATTCTTGTATCTCCACTCTGGTCTTTATCATATCTGTCCCCACCTGTGGCATCTTGCTACATGCAAAATGGCTGCATTGATTTCTCAAGTAATCATTGGCTGTTACTTTAATTTATTTAAGAAGATATTGTTACTAAATACTACATCTCACAGATTCTGGAACGGAGCACACACAGCTGAGATAAGTATTGACTAAATTCCACCCTGTTTCATGTTTTCCCTCTATTTTATTCCAGTAGCGGCAGCTGCCTGGCATAAGTCCCATTTACTACAGCAGAAAAACAGCACATTCTGTAGATCCCCCAGATCAGCATTTACACAGCACCTTCCCTGAAAGCCCAAAGTACTTCAGGGCAGTCTTAATGAACACACTTTGACACTAAACCACACAAGAAAATGTTATGGTTGGCAACTGAAAGCTTATTTAAAAATGTGGTGCTTAGGGAATGTCTTAATGTGAGAAAGAAGGTTTATAGTAAGAAATTTGAGGTAGGGATTCCAGAACTTGGGGGTGCAAACAGCTGTTTGGGAATGAATGGGAATGACCATGGGCACAAGGGCAGAGGAAAATGACATCAGGGAGAGAGGGAAGTTGTGGTGCAGAGGATGGAGGCCAAGTGGACTACTCATTCACTCAGTGCTTCCCTTCCCGAGGATAACCAGTCTCCTTGATGTTACTACTTCGAATTGCACTACATCAACGTAAAGAGATTCTACAGATGCTGGAAATCCAGAGTAATGCATAAAGTGCTGGAGGAACTCAGCAGGTCAGGCAGCATCTATGGAGAGGAATAAACAATCTACATTTTGAGCTTGAGACCCTTCATCAGGACTGGAAAGGAAGGGGGAGAAGCCAGAATAAGAAGGTGGGAGGGGGGCAGGGGAAGGATAATGAGCTTGCAGGTAAAGGGGAAGGTGTGTGGGTGAAGGAGGGGGATGAAGTGTGAAGCTGGGAGGTAATAAAGTGGAAAAGGTAAAGGATTAAAGGAGAGGAGAGTGGACCATGGGAGAAAGGGAGGGACGAGGAGAACCAGTAAGAGGTGGTGGAGGTGGAGAGAAGGGAAGGGGTAAGAGGGGAGCCAGAATAGGGAATTGAATAAGGAGGGAAGGGGGAGGGTGGAGGTTACAGGAAGTTAGGGAAATCAGTTTTCATGCCATCAGATTGGAGGCTACCCAAACAGAGAATGAAGTGTTGCCCCTCCAACCTGAGAGTGGTTTCATCGTGGCAGCAGAGGAGACAATGAACTGACATGTCGGAATGAGAATAGGGAGTAGAATTGTAAGGGGTAGCCATCAAAGTGATGAGGTGCAGGACAGTATTAAAATGTGTTCGCATTTACCAAACCCACAGCTCTCTGCATGCATAGTGCTGGAATATAACTTTGTTGAACAAGTAAATAAGAGGACAACTGTCCGTTCAATATATAGTGCTGAAATCCACACCATTGAAGTTACTATTGCTTGAAGCCTTAAGTATATCTAGACAAAGGTCAAAGGACATGTTAAAAGAATTGGATACATTTAATGGCAAGCTTTGGCAATGAGCTTTCATTGCTCTACAGGACCCGTTATAGTGAGTTAAGTTACGGTTAACCATGGCGTTTAACAGTTCTAATTGCATTGAGGTTGGTGGTGGCAGCGGGGAGATGCTGGCAAGCTGAGGCAAAATTTGCATTGGGCAAAAGTCTTAGGCACCCTAGCTATATATATGTGTCTAGGACTTTTGCACAGTACTGTGGAACATCGAAAATGACAGCACAGTACAGGTCCTTCACCCCATGATGTTGTGCCAACATTTTAACCTACTCTTAGATCAATCTAACCCTTTCCTCCTACATTGCCTTCCATTTTTCTGTCATTCACGTGCCCATCTAAGAGTCTCTTAAATGCCCTCATCTTTTTTTATGCTATGGACCAACACCATCAAGCAAAGGGTCTGTGGACCTCAGGTTGGGAACCCCCGCCCTAATGTATCTGCAGCTCCCACCACCTCTGGCAATGGATTCCACACACTCACTACTCACTGTATGTAAAACAGAAACCTCTGACTCCCCCCCCCCCCGCCACACCTTCCTCTATCAAGTCAACACAGAGCATTCTGCAGATACTCGAAGTCTTGTATTCCTCCAACAAAGTTGGTGCAGGAGTCTTTTCCATTTGGAATTCTAGGCATGTACTATCAGTGATACATCTGGTTTAAAGTCTTCTATCTGTCCCTACTGAATAATTTTTTTAGTTTAGAATGTAATTAAGTGTAATGCAATCTAATTTAATTAACCTTTTTATTGTCCATATGGACCCAGATAGTTCCATTAAATATGGAAGTTCTTGCTCTTTTGATCATCAAAGAAAGTACACACTGGACTATCAAAGGTTCTGCAGTGCTCTTGGGTTACAGGGAACCTTTGAAGGAGATGCAGTAGATTTTGGCTGAAAGATATGGAATGGCTTCTAATCTTGAGTTCCTTCCATCTTAAAAGAGCTCTTTTCCTTGCATCATAAATAATACAAAAATCATTTAACTAACCTTCTATCCCAGTATTTAATGAACTGTTATATTAATATCTTTAATTAAGTAAAACATAATGCCTCAATAAACCAAGCATCTGTTGGTATAACAAGTCTGGCATTTACTCCAGTATTGGCACTGCACAGTAACCTACTTAGAAGAGTCTTGGAGTCTTCCGTGATTCCTTTCACTAACTGGTGCAGAGAGACAACTGCTAATCCCTGCTGGAAGCTGTGCACAAACGTGCCAGCTCAATCCACTCTTGGCCCATGCCTCCAGCACGTATGGTCCATGTTTCTGAATTCCCTTCCATTGTCGCTTTACCTCTCCAGCTCCTTCATGACTGTCCTTGAAGTCCACCCTCTCTGTAGACCTTGGCAACCAACCAATCCCAACTTCCTTTCCCTGATTTGCTCCCACTTGGTTGGTGATAAGCTCTATGGGGGAATGTAGACAGCATTTCTCCATCATGGAGGCTTTATAGAGGTGTGGCATGCTCTGTTTCCATTCTGGGGGGCTGAAGCCTGTCAAAGTCTTCCAGCGTTTTGCCAGTTGTAGTAGAGTGCAGCCCAGTAACTCAGCCTTGAAGACCCCCGATTCATACACACATTGTGACTAGTTGGTGAACACCAACTAAGACAGGTGCTTATAATTGGCCTCAGTGTCACCAGGCCTCGATTTACATAAAGTGATGGCTTTGCTTCTTAGGAATGATCGATATGGGTTGTAATCAGTCCTCCTCAGCTGATTAACCATCTTGTCATTCACCTCCGTGTATTGTTTCCCTCTTTGGCCCTTGTATGTGTGTGTAGGGTGTATGTTTGGTTTGTGTATAGTTTTTCATAAATTCTATTGTACTTCTTATGGTCTTGCATTTGAAGTGGAAGTTGAAAGGATCTTGATTAGCGAGGGCATCAAAGGTTATTGGGAGAAGTCAGGAGAATGGGTTGAGAGGGTAAATAAATCATTCATGGTAGAATGCCAGAGCAGACTTGATGGCTGAATAGCTTAATTCTGCCCCAATGTTTTATGGTTTTATTTTCCTGTAAATGCCTGCAAGAAAATGAATCTCAAAGTATATAGTGAAATATATATATATATTTTACTAATAAATTTACTTTGACTTTGAAGCTTGGAGCATACTGGTGAGTGGTACTCTGTTTCTGAAACTCAGAACTGTTGAGGTTAGTGGATGTGGTGTACTATGTGCAACCTGTTCCATATTGTGTGATGAGTACAAGTGCAGTCAGTGTGGGTGACCCCCTACCCCAAGTACTTCAGCCTAACTTGCACGTGACGGATAAGCTCCTGGTGTAGAGATAACAATGTAGTGCTGAAGTTAGAGCGTCCAACACCAACCAGCATGATCAAAGTGCCCCGTGTATGTATCCAGAGAGATTACCTTAAATTTAGCAATTCTAACACTGTCACACACACAACAAAATAATCAATGCCTAGCTAGTTAACAGAAGAGTTTGCTCTTGAGGATCAGACTGTGGGTAATGATTGTAGTCATTGCAAAAAATAGAGTGTGTGACTAGTGTCTGGAAAGTAAGACCAAAGATAACAACCCATGAAAACAATTCTGTCCAGAGAAAAGGATAAGAAGGGAATGAGGCAGAAGTTTGAATTTGAATTATTTGCTTAAGTCTATTTTGCATGGAGAACATTTTAAACATAGACACTCAGCCAGGATTTGCATACTGGTGGATTTACTGGCAGAAGTTGTTGGAGGGATGTTCTCATCGTTGTTGTGGACTCCTCTCTTTTCATGTTGCTCCAGTGTGGGATTTGCATTCTTCATAACCAAAGCAACATAAAATTTGCATTCCTATAGAGCTTCTGTCATAGTGAAGTACTCCGACGAGTTTCATAGCAGTATCAGACCAGGCCACCGAAGGATATATCCAATACATAGCCAAATGCATAGCTAAAGAGAGAACCTTTAAGAGCTTTTAAGAAGTGTGTTATAGGAGGGTGGAGATGTAGGGAAACTAAGGGGGCATTTCTAGAGTCATCAACAATGTGGCAAAGAAAATCAGGATTGATATGGAGGGTCAGAATTGGAGAAACTCGAGAGATCATCGAGGTTTATCGGGCTGAAGGTTATTGCAATAGTTGGGGAGATTGCAAAGCATTGGGAAATTGGAAAACGAGGATGAGAAGCTTCAAAGCAAATCCAAAGGCAGAACCACGCATTCATGTAATCCCGTTCTGGGTGGGTTTGGCCCGTAATTGTTATGAAGAGGCCATCCTGTCTTTTCTGGCCAGCGACCTGCTACTGAAACCATTTACGTGACAGGGAATGAAGTCATCCGGAGTCCTTTTTAAACTTCTTGTGAGCGACAGGCTTGTTAGTCCTGCCAGGTGGTCCTGGAATCTCCACTAACTCTTCCACTGAGGCTGTGTGACACTAGAACTAGAGGTCATAGGTTAAGGGTGAAAGGTGAAATGGTTAAGATGAACACGAGGGGCAACCTCTTCAGTAAGACGGTGGTGTGAGTGTGGAACAACCTAGCAGCAGGAGTGGTGGATGTGGGTTCGATCCCAACATTTAAGAGATATTTGGATAGGTAATGGATGGGAGAAGTATGGAGCTGATCTGGGTGCAGGTTAACGGGATTGGGCATTTTAATATTTGGGCATAGACTCGATGAGCTGAAGGGACTGTTTCTGTGCTCTAGTGCTCTGACTATGACTCTAAGGATTCAACTTCCAGATCTTCCTCTGAGGAAGGCAGGAGAAACATGGCCGTTAAACAAAAGACCTCGTTGCTTCACTTGCTGTGTTGCCTTCATTTAGTAGTTATAAAAGCTTTAGAGATGGCGGGTGAGGGAAACAGCTTTTGAGGTGGGCAGGACAGACTGGAGGTGTGATGATACATTGTGAAACACTGATTTGGCAAACTAGGTGGAGACATTTAAGTGTTCACCAGCAATGTCTTTGAATACAACCTATCCTCGTTATATGTGGGGGATACGTTCCTCGAAGTCAACGCATAATGTGAATAACTATTTAAATGGAGAAAATAGGGATGCATTCTTGAGAGCTTCCTAAATATGTTTTATCTGTAATTTATTCATATTTTCATACCAATACAACACAAAAGCAGTACCACAAGGCAACATTCATATTATATTTCATTAATTGAAGGTAATATTCAACTTAATGAATCATAGAAAGTTAACATACTAGGGTGTACAGTACTCACCAACAGTGGCAGGTGTGTTCGCTCGGGGAGATGAGTGTGGTGTCGGGCAGCTTTACATGGATGAGATGGCTGGTTGTGTGTCGTCAGGATCATCAAGGACAGCAAGGGTTGAAGGAAGACTCACAAAACTCTCAGCACTGCCGGCAGCAGGAGATGACATCGGTTTGAGGAAGGTGGTGAGGGTTGTTTGCTTGGCAGCATTTTGTTTTAAATTTGCTTGTAGGGAAGAAGGCTTGACTGCAGGGAACGACTGAAATGCTGACTCCGTTCTAAACATGGGTCCATGTCCATCGCCATTTGTGCCAAGTGTTCCGCAGCCTTAAAAAATTCTGCCAGTTGCTTCAGAGTGGAAGACCTGACCTCTTTCCAGGATCCATCAATGGTGTTGATGGCGTGTCTGATATTGAAGGACTTCCACCATTCCCTCACTGTTGGTAAACTCCCAGGATTTTCAAAATCGTCTGTTGCTTGCAGCATCTGAGAGACAGTTCACCAGAAAAAATATGCCTTGAATGTGGATCACACCTTGGTTGAGTGGTTGAATCAGCGATGTTGTGTTAGGTGGCAGGAAACACACTGTTATGTTAGGATGAATGCTGTCCAAATGTTTAGGATGGGCTGGCGCAATGTCAAGCAACAAAAGAACTTTAAAGACAAAATTCTGGTTCTGGCAGTAGTGTTCAGCCTCAACAGCAAAATGATTGGCAAACCAATCTTCATAGATTTGACCAGTGAACCATGCTTTCTTGTTAGCTGCCCAGTGGATAGGAAGCAAATTCTTACTCAAACCCTTAAGAGTACGGGGGTTTAGTGAATGGTAAACTAAGAGAGGTTTCATCTTACAGTCTCCTTTGGCATTGGAACAAAGTCAATCTATCCTTTGCTGCCTTGAAACCTGACGCAGTTTTCTCATCCTTACTTATGTAAGTGTGTTTCGGCATACGCTTCCAAAAAAGCCCGGTCTGGTCTGCTTTAAACACCTGCTTTGGTGTGATGCCTAACTCCGCTATCAAAGCCCGCAACTGCACAGGGTAGAGTCCCAGAGCTGTGTTACCTTCACCTGGCGCTGCCCTGTTTATAATTTCCAACTTTTTTTCCAAATGATAAAGCGGTTCTCTGCCACTTGGCTGATGGCCCAGGGCTTGACATCGGATGCTTAGGAGGCACAGTTAAATATTTCAAGCACAAAATCACTGCACTGTAGGTAAAAGCACAGAAGTTTAAGAGCGCAAGATCGCACATGCATGCATTGCCAAAACCAATGCGAGACTGGCGGGAGTGAGACTGAGGCTTGCGCACGTGACTTGTATTGGCGGGAAAGCAGTGGTCCTTGCATAACTTTGAACCTGCATTGTCTGAATACGCATGTAATGAGGACAGGGTGTACACCAGACTTGTTTTAGTTTCAGGACAATTATGGGTGTAGCAGTTTTGTGGTTAAGTTACTGAACTGGTATCCAGAGACGTGGACTATAGATCGAAGATAGTGGAACTCTAATCCCACTCTGGCAGCAAAGGGTTTTTAAGGTAAGAGATGAAATAAGTTTGAAATAAGCATTGAAACCTAGTGTTAACGATGGTTATGTGTTGCATCGGATTGTTGTAAAAGGCCAGCCTTGCTCGGGCAGGTAATCCATTCACCTTCTCATCTAACCATTTTAAATAAAGTTAACTTACAAATCGTTACTTGTTTTTTTATTGTTGCACATAATGCAAAAGATGGTGTACAGACTGGCCACAATTTACATCTTTAATTGAACTCTGGTGCAGACAGCTGTGGAGGCCAGATCATTGGATATATTTAAAGCAGAGGTCGATAGGCTCTTGATCAGTAAGAGGATCACTGGGGAGAAGGCGATTGCGAGGGATAGTAAATCAGCCATGATGGAATGGTGGATCACACCGAGTGGGCCAAATGGCCTGATTCTGCTCCTATGTCTTATGATCCTAAGGAAGTCACAGGTCCGCGAGCCAATCCTTACCAGAGGATCAGAGGTGGAGAGGGACAGCAACTTTAAATCAGTGTTAGGCCCAGCACGTAAGTGCAATTATTGAGGAAGCACAGTAGTGCCTCTACTACTTTAGGAGTTTGTGAAGATTCGGCATGACATTGAAAACTTTGACAAACATCTATTGATGTATAGCGGTGGGTATACTGACTGACTGCACCGCAGCCTCATATGAAATCACCAATGCCCCTGAAAGGAAAATCCTATAAAATGAGGTGGATACAGCCCAGTCCATTACGGGTAAAACCGTCCCAACCATTGAGCACATCTACATGAAGCTTTGTTGCAGGAAAACAGCATCCATCATCAGTAACCCTTGACCCCCGCTCCCACCACCCAGCTTCACCACGCTGTGACGATCAGACGATCTGCCGGGAAACAGAAGAGAAGGGCACGCCTGTGTTAAAGGGGCAGTGCAGCGTGTGGTGTTGAGTTGCGGGGGGGGGGGGGGGGAGATGCCTGTGAGGTGGCTTAGAAACAGCCTTTGGAGAAACCAGATTCTGCCAAAGCTAGAATCTGGAGCAATTTGCTGGAGGTCCTCCAGTAGCATCCATCGGGGTAGAATCTGTTATTGTTTTATTATGGATTTAATATTGAGTGTGCCCATAAAAAATAAATCTCAGGATTGTATACGGTGACATGTATGTACTTTGATAATAAATTTACTTTGATCTTTGGGCTTATTTAATTCTAAGCCCACTGTTCCTTACACAGTTCCCACCGTCTAAACAAAGTGGACTGCCCCCTTGACACTGGCACAGGCTTAACTACTCACTGACAGCTTTAGACAGCAAGGGATGGGCAATAACTACTGGCCTTAATAGAAATGTTGGGACAGGAATTGATCCGAAATGTCAACAATTCCATTCTCTCCCCCCCACAATGGATGCTACTCAAGGTCCTCCAGCAGATTGTTTCTTGCTCCACATTCCAGCATTTGCAGAATCCGTTTTTCCCAAACGCTGTTTTTAAGCCACTGATCTTGCACCCCCACCCCCCCCCAACACCACACACTCCACTGCCAGAACACCGTGGTCTGCCCCTTTAACACAGGCGTGCTCTTCTCTCCTGTTTCCCGGCAGATCGTCTGATCATCACTGCCGTGATGAAGCTGGTGAGGTGCTGGCGCGCAGCGAGCTCACTGCCATCTGCTCTGCTGCTCAGTGCTGGGATCCAGAACCCAGTCACTTACAACACCTTGGAGGGCCGCAGCTCGCTCACCCCTCCAAGTCAGCTCGTTGCTCCTTGACTGATGCGTTGATTAAAAGAGACTGAAGGCTGAGCCAGGGGAAGCTGGCTAGTGTCTGCCTGGGCAACAGTAGGTGGCTGCAGTGTGCCCAGAATGGGGAGGTGCATGATCAATAGGATGAATTCCTCCTTAAGTATTTTCCAAGATGAAGATGTTGACTGTTTGGAGCTCAGCTGTGATGCTACTGCTGTCAAATAGCCCGTGACTCCTGCTGGGCCATCGTACGTAAGATAACAGGAATTAAAGATTTAACATATGAGGAGCATTTGATGTCTCTGGGCCTGTACTCAGTGGGGTTCAGAAGGATGAGGGCATGACCTCGTTGAAATCTACTGAAAGGTCAGGATAGAGAGGACGTGGAGAGGATGTTTCCATTACGGGTTTGTAAGTTGCTTGCAGACTGCCCCCAGCACCCCCTCGGACTCCACTGGTCATTGATGCAAGTAATGCATTTCTCAGAATGCTTTGATGTGCATATGACGAATAAAAATAATCTTTTAATCCTTCATCGGTAGGAAAGTCTGGGATCCGAGGATACAGGCTCAGTGTAAGAGGGACGTTCATTTAAAACAGAGAGGAGGAGCAATTTCTTCAGCTAGAGGATTCAGAAACTCTGGAATCAGGTGCCACAGATGGCTGTGGAGACGAAGCCATTGGGTTGCGTTAGGCAAGGACTGATCGGTAAGGGAGTTAAGGATTATGGGGAGAAGGTGGGAGAATTGAGTTGACAGAATAAAAAATTGGCCATGATTGAATGGTAGAGCAGACATCATGGGCTGAATGGCCTAATTCTGCTCCTATAGTTCAGGGCCTAAGATGTGGATGACATCCTTAGCTGTGATGCTCCTCATGTAACAGCTTTTTGGGTGTTCCTTCTAGGTTTATTGGTGATTAGGGTCCAATTGGATGAGGTATCAGAGGGCTTCCTGTACAGCTGTCTCCCAGCAGCTCCCATTAAAATTAAATACTTTGGTGACAGTAGGTTTCTTTCTTTTTTACAGTTTTGGGCAAGAATTAGGTGTGATTTGTCTGGAGCTATTTCGGTAACCACAGCTGAGAATATTGTCCCAAAATCTGGACCCGTTCTCCAGTGGAGCTAGCGTTCCAAACATCTCCCTTGTCTTCTGAAAGTGGTGCTTCACAAATGGTGTCGGGGCCTTGGCTGTTCTCTGCCAATGTACCCAAGTGGCCATTTTCCATCTGTAAGCATGTGCTGCCAGCAGGTTTATTGTGCAGAGCCCGTGCTGGGTCCAATTGCACTTGAAGTGGTAAACAGTGAAGAGGGAAGTAACACAGGCAAGCTGGTTAGATGGATAGACACATGGCAGATGGAGGTTAGCACAGGGAAATATGACGTGATGCAACTTGGAAGGAA
Organism: Mobula birostris; assembly: GCF_030028105.1. NCBI lineage: Eukaryota > Metazoa > Chordata > Chondrichthyes > Myliobatiformes > Myliobatidae > Mobula > Mobula birostris. The sequence goes on along the minus strand of NC_092384.1, from coordinate 65,319,357 downwards.
GAGTGAGCAAAATCAAGGCAGTGATACAAGTTTAAATTGTGCTCCAGGAATTGAGTAATCAGAAAGTATTGGTGTTTTTAAATAGTCAGACAATTCAGCGCAAGCAGACATTTGTTTCAACTGATTATTGCAATTACCAGGGGCACTGTCTTACGTGCTGTTTCTGAGCCTCTGTCCCTATCACCCACACTTGACGTTTGCCAGAGTCTGAACCAGGCTATTCAGCATTTTGGTCTCGGATGCGTTCTCATCCATTTCCACAGTCATCTCAATCCACGGCTGTAATGCTGACACACTGTGCTTCTGAACCAGCTCCTCAGCTGCTGAAGCCCTGGTTCTTGTCACTCTGTCCCTCTCCCTCCCCCTCTTTCCCCCACCCCTCTCTCTCCCACCCCCTCTCTTTCTCCACCCCTCTCCCCCTCCCTCTCTCTCTCTCCCCTCCCCCTCTCCCCCTCTCTCCCCCACCCCTCTTCCCCTTTCCCCTCTCTCCCCCTCCCCCCTCTCCCTCTCCCCCCCTCTCTCCCCCTCTCTCCCCCTCCCTCCTCTCTCCCCTCCCCCTCTCTCTCCCTCCCCCCCTCTCTCTCCCTCCCCCCCTCTCTTTCCCCTCTCTCTCTCCCCCTCTCTCCTCTCTCTCTCCCACCCTCTCTTTCTCCATCCCCTCTCTCTCTCCCTTCCCCTCCCCCTCCCCCTCACTCTCCCTCTCTCTCCCCCACTCTCCCTCCCCATTCTTCCCCATTCCTAAATAATTGGGTTACATTTCCTGCCTTCCAATCTGAAGGGAGTAGTCTAGAATCTCTGCATGATTGGAAAATCCATTCTTCAAAACTCTAGGAAGCAGATTATCAGGTTTTGTAGATTTATTGCCTTTCTTCAAAACTCTTCATTTATTCGCAAACCTAAAATCTTACACTATTTCAGTGAGATTGTGTGTATCTTCTTCCGTGACTGTTCTTCTGCCCCTTGTTTATTCCCGGGGATAATTGTCTCATCTCTCTCTTTAAGACTTGCACATTAACTTGGCCCAAGGCTAGATCAGCCTTAATCTTGCTGATTGGTGAAACATAACTGAGGGGCCAACTCTAGTTTCTTACATTCTTATTGTCAGGCTCATGCATGATAGAAATTAACTTTGGCCAATGTAATTAACTTTCACGATACACAATTTTGTTGCTTTTGCCCATTCATATCTGGTATCGCTTGGAGGGCCCCCAGTGGTCTGGTTTGCAGCTGCCTACAGAACACACAGGCCGGTACATATGATAGGGCAGTACGATATGGAGAGCAAGCTTTTGCCCATGTAGCAAACTCCCTCTCTCCCTGCAACTGGTGAACCAAATGAATGGCAGAGACCGATACAGTTTGGCACCAGCAATGTCACAGGAGCTGCCAGTCAACATTGAATTCAAAGTAGGACAGCCATAGGGACTCCAGCTCTGGATTTTCCCTTGGGGTTTACTCCCGAAGCCTTCTGCGTGAGTGGGTGTAGCTACAAAGCGGTGGAGGTTTGTGATCAGGGTTTTCCTTCCCCAGATGAGCTGCCCGCCACTGCTCGAATACCTTGTATCTAAAATAGGGTTATTATAACTTCAGTGTGTCTGAATTTCAGAAGTGAAGCTCTATAACTATCATAGCCCTTTCCACAGTGTCTGATTTAAGCTGTAGGTCATAATCGTGTGTAAGGTGCTTGAGATAGCCTGGTTCTCTGACAGGTATGATACCTGGATCTCTGATGGGTATGGTGTCGGTTCTCTGATGGGTATGGTGCTCATTCTTTGATGGGTGTGGTACCCGTTCTGTGATAGCTATGGTACTGGTTCTATGATAAATGTGGCACCGCCCAACACTCGATCAGAGGCTGCAAAACTGGTGGAGCAGGATTTTTTTCCAGAGCAGCTGAACTGCTGCCCAAACATGGGTTTGATTTCAAAGTCAAAAGTAAGTCAAAAGTAAGTTTATTATCAAAGTACACACACACATACATATATATATATATATATATATATATATATCACCATACACTACCCTCGGATTCATTTTCTTGTGGGCATTCATAGGAAACTAGATAAATACAATAGAATTAGTTAAAAAATACATATAGCAAAGAATGACAAAACAGCCAATGTGCAGATGAAGACAAATCATGGAAATAATAAAAAAGTGAATAAATAATACTGTGAGAAATTCTTGAAATTGATTCTATAGGCTACAGTCAGTTCATTGTTGAGGTGAGTGAACTTATCTACGATGGTTCAAGAGCCTGATTACTGTAGGGTAATAACTGTTCCTGAACATGATTATGTGGGACCTAAGACTCCTGTACCTCCTGCCTGAGGTAGTAGTGAGAAGAGAGAATGGTCAGGACGATCAGGGTGGGGGTCCTTAATGATGGTAACACACTGCACAAAAACTCCACTGGTGTGAAATTAGTGGGCAAACTCACACTGAATTTACAACAGAAGATGTTTCTGTTCCTCTCTGTCCTCTCCCCAACCTATCTCCAGACATTTCTACACCTCACGCTTATCTCTGTTCCCCTTAATTGTATTTGTAGTGTTGGGCTCAACCGATTTCAGGTGCTTGAGTTCCCAATTTTAAGCATTCTCAGGATGCTTCATTGGATTTTAAATTGGAAATTAGTTATTACCCAAGATGTTTGTGCCCCACCACTAGGTTGACTAGTGTCAATTTTTCTGAACTCTTATCTCTTTTACCGATGAATAAATCTAGACCCACTAATTGAATCTTTTCTATTAAAGGAAAGTAACCCGCTGTGTTTATTCTGTCTGGATTGTTAAAACTTCATAGACATTGATTTATTCTTAAAAATAAATTTTTTTATTTGCTTCAGTGTCAAAGTACCGAACAAGGAATGGGTTGTGATCTCCCGATATTTGTGTAGGTCCACCTAAGGCTCTCTTGAAATCCTGTTATCTGGCCACATGTTTCTTTGGGCAGCAACAACTTCCCATTTAATGCTCTAATTTATGAGAGGAATTTTGCTTCCTCAATCCTTGGATAGAAGAGAATGAGTTCATACTTACTGCAGCGTGCAGAAATATGACAAAATTGAAGGATTTAAAGAGAGCTTTAGCTACAGTTTACCTAACTATAAAGAGATGAACACACACAAAATGCTGGAGGAACTCAGCAAGTCAGGCAGCATCCATGGAGGGAATAAACAGCTGATGTTTCATTTGAACGTCGTCAAACATCGATTACTCTAACTTCTGATCGTTACTCCCTCTCTCCCCTTCTATCTTTTTCCATTCCACATTCTGGTTATCCTCACACCCTTTCTCATCTCCTCACCAGCCCATCAACTCCCCTCTATTACTTCTCCTTCCCTTTGTTCCATGATCCACTATCCCGTCCTATTAGATCCCTTCTTCTTCACTTCCTAGCTTTTTTCATTCCCCTCCCCCATCCATCCATCTTCCCCTGTCCGATCACCAATCAATTTGTAATCCTTCCCCCTCCCCACCTAGTTATTCGGGACTTTGGTCCCTTCATTTCTAGTCCTAATGGATGGCCTTGCTCCAAAATGTCATTATGGATGTTGCCTAACTTGCTGATATCCATCAGCAGTGTCTGCCTGTTGCTCAAGATTTCCAGCCTTACCAGAATTTTGTTGTCTATCAGAACCAATTCCCTTTTTCCGGCATCCCACCTGCCTGAGCTCAGCATTGAAGCATTTTCTTTTTGAGAACAACTCAACGTCTGTAAAATTATGAAAATCAAAACAAAACTGCAGATGCTAGAAATTTGAAATAAAAAACAGTAATGAAGGAGAAATTCAGCAGGTCAATCAGTGCTGAAGGAAAGAGAAACGATTAACACCAGGATTGAGACCTTTCGTTAAAAGTGGGAAGGAGAAAATCAAGTTAGTTTACAATTGGAGAGAAGATGTGTGGAGCAGAGAGAATACTGTATCTTCAATAGGGTGAGACCAAATGGGTTAATGAGTGTAGTTGCAGGCACTTGGTGCTTCTTTATCTGTATGATAACAGTGTTAAATCATTTCAGACTTCTCGCATGTCTTTCTTGAATTTCTTTTTCTTACACTGTAAGATTGTGAATGCCAAAGAGAGTGGACAGAAAGGATCTTGTTTCTTTAGCAGTGACAGCATCACCCAGAGGGCATCAACCATTGCAGCGAGCTATCTGCCGGAGAAAATCTCTGGGTCAAGCGGGGTCTTGGGGGGGAGAGGAATAGTCACAATCAAAACCAAGATTTATTATCACTGACTTACATGATGTAAAGTATGTTGTTTTGGAGCACCAGTAATGTGCAAAGACATAAAATTACTATAAATACAAAATAAAGTAAACATTTCAAAAAGAAGGAATAATGAGGCAGTGTTCATGGGCCATTCACAAATCTGTTGGTGGGGGGGGGGGGCGGGAAATGGATGTTTTGGAGTTATTGAGTCTCCAGTATCACCTACGATCCTGTGCCTCTTCTGTGAACTGGAGCCTCTATAACGGGCTATGACGTAACCAGTCAAAATATTCTCCACCGTACATCTATTGAAATTGTCAAGTTTTTTGGGTGGAGGTGGGAAACAGTGGCAGGTGAATGATAGATAGAAGCAAAAAAGAGAGGGAGGAAAGAAGAGAAAGAGAAAAAAAACAGATATATGTCTCCCTCCTTCTGTTATTCAGTTACCTCTATCTCCCAACTTACCTGTTCTCCTACGTAGCACTACCTGACTGTCACCTTATACACCTCATTAATCCATCAATCACCGTGAACTTCCGTCTCATCACACCTCTTCTCTTTACACGGACCAACTCGCCTCTCTACTCTCAACCCTGATGCTGGGTCCTTTCTCTCCATAAATAATGCTCAAACTGTGGAGCTCCACCAGCAGATACTCCAGATTCCAGCTTCTGCAGTGTCTTGTGTCTACATAAGTTTGTTAATTGGTAGAAGAACATCACACTAGTCCTCATCAGGTTGTGGAAAGGGTGAGCAATTTCAAGTTCCTGCGTGTCAACATCTCTGAGGATCTGTCCTGGGTCCAACATATTGATGCAATTACAAATAAGGCACGGCAGGGCTATATTTCATTGGGAATTTGAGGAGATTTGGAATGTCACCAAATACACTCACACAATTTCTACAGATGTACCATGGAGAGCATTCTAACCAGCTACATCACCATCTGGAGAGGGAGCGGTGGTGGGGGTGGGCTGGTGGGTCTACTGTACAAGATGGAAATAAGCTGCATAAGGCTGTAAACTCAGTCAGCTCCAGCACAGGCACTAGCCTCCCCAGCATCCGGGACATCTTCAAAGAGCAATGCCTCAAAAAGGTGACATCCATCATTCAGGACCTTCATCACCCAGTGCATGCCTTCTTCTTATTGTTACCATCAGGGAGGAGGTACAGGGGCCTGAAGGCACACACCCAACGATTCACGAACAACTTCTTCCCCTCTGCCATCAGATTTCTGAATAGACTTTGAACCCATAAATACTACCATACTTTGTTTATCTCTTTATTTACTTACTTAATTTATTATCTGCTTAGTTAATTTAACTTTTTAAAGAAATATACTTCCTGTAATTTGCAGTTTTTGTTATTATGTATTGCATTGTGCTGCTGCTGCATAACAACAAATTTCACAACATATGCCAGTGATATTAACGTTGTCCAGCTCAATAATGCTCAGTAATGTAGCTTGCGAAAGATGTTGCTACGTGGCGTGGCAGCATTCAGGCTGGACATAGGCGACTCTGAGCTGAGTCAGCTGTGAGTGAAATGAATATTCAGGAGGGGTCAGTTGGCTGGCGAGCAGTTGGAGCCCGTGGAGGTAACTGCAGACGTTCCACTGTTATGGCCATTGTTGGGGAGGGGTTGCGCAGCGATCTGTTCAAGGCCAACTCGAGCTATTGCATCAATCAATGCAGGGGCAGGACCCTTCCTATGCAAATGCTCTTGCAAGTTTTAAGACAAGGTGAAAGTGGTTTCAAGTTCTGCATGGCTCTGGTTAATAGAGACTAAGGCCACACTGGAAGGAACTAAACATCAACATATAAGATCTGCTATTTTTTTCTTTCCTTGTAGAATTAGTGGTTCTGTTTTGGAATAAATGATTTAGTTACAGCAAGCCCAAGGGCTTACCCACCCTCCCTTTTGTTGCGAACAAATGTCTGCTTATACTCAAAGAAAAGTGACAGGGTCATACTGGTGCTTTCCACATGATCAGCCTCCGAACAGACGACGTCTTTGTTAATATTGTCTGCTGTCACTTCAGCCACTTCACTAAGCATAAGCCACTTATTGCTGTTCTCACCTTTAACCCTTTGTTTGGCACGGCCCCATTGGTTGCCGAGGAAGCACCGAAGGCCTTGGGGTCCCCGTGTGCGGAGGTGGTGTTGGGGGGTTTGTTGTTGTTGAGGGGGGTTGCGGGTTCGGCTGGTGGGAGGAACAATAGCCAGCATCCCATAGTAAGCTTTTCCAGTCGGCTTGCTGGAGGGCCAGCCCCGCACTCCATCTGTTGAAAGCAGAGTGAGAAAGGATCCATACAACAAAAAAAAGACAGTAGCTTCATTGACTGCTGGTTGTGGCTGTGGGTCCACGGGGTCTGGACCAGCATGGATAGCTTCACGCTCCTCAGCCCTGAACTGACTCACTTTCAGGGCTCCACCTTTCTTATGCATGGGTTCTATTACATTTCTTTATTTTCCTGTGCATGCTTGCAAGAAAATGAATCTCAAAGTTTGCATACTTTCTTAATAAATTTACTTTGAACTTTAAACTGTCTAAAGAACCGAGGCGTGTAACCAACCACATTCAGAAGTTGACGTCTCTCTGACTGGGGACACTTGTGTTGAAGATTTCAATCGTGGCCCTGCAACACTTGAAAGCCTCTCACAGAGAGACACAATTCTGTGGTGGTGGGGGGGTGGGGTCTTCTCGTTTATCAGCAGCATTTCTTAACTGAGCAGCCACATCTCAGAAACGAGCTCCTTTCTCTTCAGAGCAATTCATTAGAGGATGCAGAGTCCCCTAGTATGCAGGGAGGACTGGTTGAGTGACAGCCTTTAAAAGTCAGTTTGCACAAAAGATCATCGTTACCGGTGAAGAATGACGCGACATCACAGAATTTTGTGCTTCTTCCTTGTCCCCGGCTGTTAAAGCTGTGCAGCAGGGCGGAGCAGGGTGGTAATCAGTGGGACCCTAGGGGAGCGAGTGAAATGGAGGCGGTACATTATCAATGGCTTTCCTTCCGTGTGCTGTACATAGTGCAGAACTGAGATGGCGCCAGTTCATGGCCGCTTACAATGCTGCCAGCAACAGCAGGAGGCTCAGGAGGCTGCTGACGCTGGGAATCCAGGGCAACTCACAAAATGCTGCAGGACCTCAGCAGGTTAGGCAGCATCTGTGGAAGAAAGCGGACTGTCGATGTTTTTGTGTGGAAATTCTTCATCGGGACACATTTCACGGTTTCGATGTATACGTGAAACAGTGCAATGCGTTGTATGTACATCAAAACAGTGAAATGCATAAGACATAAGAGCAGAATTAGGCCATTCAGCCCATTGAGTCTGCTGTGCCATTCAATAATGGGTGATTTATTTTCCCTCTCAACCCCAGCTTCCCGCCTTCACCCTGTAAACTTTAACACCTTTGCTCATCAAGAACCTGTCAATCTCTATTTTAAGTGTACACAATGATGTGGCTGCCCCAGACCAGCGGATTCACCACCCTCTGTCTCTGCCATTTTCTGCGGCAATACCTTTATCTTTATCTTTAAAAAAAGTACCCCTTTACACTAAACCTACACAAAATCCATTTTTCTCCAAACATTCCAACATCGCTCCCACCCCCCACCCCCCGAGATTCCTAGACAGTAAGGGCAATATCTAAAGGCCAGTTGACCTGTACAGCTTTGGGATGTGGAAGGAAAGCAGAGCCCCACGTGGTCACTGGGAGAATATGCGAACTCCATACACAAAGCATAACTTGCTTTAATTTAAATTCACTCATTTCTTTCCTGATAAGCCCACTATTTATTTCCCGCCCTCTGAAAAGCTGATGATCAGCCAGCTTCCTAAACAGAGGCAGCAGGGTAGCTGAACTCCAGCAGCCTGTAGCCAATCCTGGCCCCCAGTGCTTTCCATATGGAGACTGCACTTTCTCCTTTGCAACACACATCAAAGTTGCTGGTGAACGCAGCAGGCCAGGCAGCATCTCTAGGAAGAGGTACAGTCGACGTCTCAGGCCGAGACCCTTCGTCAGGACTAACTGAAGGAAGAGCTAGTGACAGATTTGAGAGGGGGAGGGGGAGGGGGAGATCCAAAATGATAGGAGAAGACAGGAGGGGGAGGGATGGAGCCAAGAGCTGGACAGGTGATTCCACTGTCTATCCACGGCCTCCTTTACTGTAAAGATGAAGCCACACTCAGGTTGGAGGAACAACACCTTATATTCCGTCTGGGTAGCCTCCAACCTGATGGCATGAACATCGACTTCTCTAACTTCCACTAATGCCCCACCTCCCCCACGTACCCCATCCGTTATTTATTTATATACACACACATTCTTTCTCTCACTCTCCTTTTTCTCCCTCTGTCCCTTGTCCATCCTCTGGGTTCCCCCCCGCCCTTGTCTTTCTCCCCAGACCTTGTGTCCCATGATCCTCTCGTATCCCTTTTGCCTATCACCTGTCCAGCTCTTGGCTCCATCCCTCCCCCTCCTGTCTTCCCCTATCATTTTGGATCTCCCCCTCCCCCTCCCACTTTCAAATCTCTTACTAGCTCTTCCTTCAGTTAGTCTTGATGAAGGGTCTCGGCCTGAAACGTCAACTGTACCTCTTCCTAGAGATGCTGCCTGGCCTGCTGCATTCACCAGCAACTTTGATGTGTGTTGCTTGAATTTCCAGCATCTGCAGAATTCCTCGTGTTTGCACTTCTCCTTTGCATGGGTGTTCCTTGGAGCACTGCTTTCCTCCCATTCTCCGTGCACGTGCTCATCGGTAGGTTACTTGGCTGAAGAAGATTACTCCTAAGGTAGGTGAGAGTCAGATTGGAGAGGAATATGAGAGAGATAGATTACAGGGATGTAAGTTTGTTGGTAGGATTGCTGTGGGAGCTGGCATAGAACAGATGTGTCAGAGAATGTGGTATTTACATCATAAGGAAATCTTTACTCCAGATGATCAATAGCTGCATTTGAGATGGATGTGGATAAATCTTCGAAAGTTTGAAGAATTGTGTGTTCTGAAGAACTGGCACACAGGAGGAGTTTGTGAAGATTCTGCACGACATCTAAAACTTTGCCAGACTTCTGAGGTTGTGCGGTGGGGAGTATATTGACTGGTTGCATCACAGCCTGGTACGGAAACGCCAATGCCCTTGAATGGAAAATCCTACAAAAAGTCATGGATACAGTCCAGTCCATCATGGGTAGAGCTCTCCGCACCATTGGGAACATCTACATGGAGTGCTGTCATTGGGAGGCAGCATCCATCATCAGCACCCAGGCCATACCCTTAGTGTTATAGGATTCACACCACCAGGTTCAGAAACAGCTATCATCACTCATCCATCGGGTTCCTGAACCAGAGGGCATACCTTCACTCAACTTCACTCGCCCCATCACTGAACTGTTCCCATAAACCTATGGACCTACTTTCAGGGGCTCTTCATTTCATGTTCTTGATATTTGTAACTTATTTATTTATTATTATTTGATTGTTTTGTTTGCATTTGTGCAGTTTGTTGTCTTTTGCACACTGGTTGTTTGTCCTGCTGAGTGTGGTCTATCACTGATTCTGGATTTACTGAGCATGCCCACAAGAAAATGAATCCCAGGGCTGCATATGGTGACCTATATATACTTCGGTAATAAGTTTACTTGAACTTTGAGTTGAGACCAGCACAGGTTAACTGTGATCATATTGAATGTAGGGACAGGTGGCCTACTCCTGGCCTTATTTTCTGGTTCTCTTGTGACGTACGAACAGTACAGTTATGCTATGAGAATGAAAGGTTTGCTCAGTCTTTTCAGAGGGCAGATAAGTGTAGACTGTATTGCTAGAGTCAGGAATCATGACCGGGTAAGAACAGCTGATTTTACGCCCAAGTGACAGTGGTGAGCCAGACACCTTCTTCCCGAGAAGTAAATAAAGAGGAATGAGTAATTGGTCCAGTTCTGGTCACTAAAATAGAAAGGAGGGATTTAGACATTCACAGTGATGTAAACAAGAACTGCTGAATGATCCCCAGTTTGAAGCTATCAGAATCAGAATCGGGTTGAATATCTCTGCCATGATACACGGTATGCTGGAGTAACGTTGGCTCGAATCCTGGAAAGAGGGAGTTGGGAAGTACGGTTATTTACAGACATTATTTTCTTTGTGGTCATCATTATTGAAAGTTATTTTTAAAATTCTGGGTGGTTTAAGTAAATTTAAATTCCACAGATATGTTAGTGGGACCTGAACTCACTTATCTGGACTGATCTTCCAGTCTGGTAATTTTAACCTTTGCACCCTTCAGTGTGCAGATTGATTATCTGTGTAGATCAACAACTCCTGGCCACTGCATTGGTTGGATATCTTAAACCTTCTATACTAGGAATCTGAGAGATCATTTTTTAAATAGAGCCAAATTTCTAATATATACAGTAGGAATAGCTACATTGTAGCGGTGTGCTACGCACAGCGCTAGAATAACCACACGGAATCGGTGAGTTGGAGTTGCGATAAAAAGTTTATTCAAACTTCGTGGCCTGCCTTAAAACCTTCCCGCTCCCGCCCTCCCTGGGCGGGACTGCTGTGGGAAATGCATATTCCCAGACCCTTTCCGCGCGCGGGATTTTCCCCCTGCTGGTGAAGATGGCCTGGCGCCCTTTTTAGGCCGGCCTCTCTGTTGGTGCGCGCCGGTTCATGTGTGCTAGAAAGTGGGTCACCATAACATATTATAATCCTCATTAAAGATTCTGATATGAAGTCAAACAATGCTTTATAAATGGATTGAGGCTTCAAGCTGTTGCTACAGTACATCTGCAGGACTACCGTTAGACTGAAGTCCAGTCTTCTAGATCTTTCTCCACTTGTTCCTACCAAGCTAGTTACAGAATAAGTTTCCTACTCATTTTTTCTTATTTTACTATTGTCTGTATTATGCTTCTCCTTATCATTGACACACTGCTGGAGTCATTCCTGAACAGCTTCAGCACTTGAGAAGTACTGTATGTCCTTGGTTGTAAAGTGTTGGGCAGTGGTCCAAGATGTTGACAGTTACTACAGAAGTCCAAGCCCTTCACTCGACTCTTTCTCAGTTGCAATTTTCCAAATGCCTAATTTGGTTCCATGCAAAGTTTGATCAGATATAGTCAGAATTCTGAACCCAAGACACTGTTGTAATTTAGAATTAGTGATAATCCTGGGGTGCTGTAGTTCACATGATCTAACCCCAATATTATCCTAGTCCTTCACCATTGACACATGACTGCTGATGAGTATAAGACCATAGACCATAAGACATAGGTGCAGAATTAGGCTATTCAACCCATTGAGTCTGCTCTGCCATTCTATCATGGTTCATTTATTTTACCTTTCAACTCCATTCTCCTGCTTTCACCCCGTAATCTTTGAAATCCTTACTAATCAAGAACCTATCAACCTTCGCTTTCAATACACCCAATGACTTGGACTCCACAGCTGCCTGTTACAATGAATTCTGCAGATTCACCACCCTCTGGCTAAAAAAAAATTTCCTCCTCATCTCTGTTCTAATCTAATTCTATTCTGAGGCTGTGCCCTCTGGTCCAAGACTCCCCCACTTAAGGAAGCATCCTCTCCATGCCCACTCCATCTAGGCCTTTCAATCTGGTTTCTATCTTTCGCTTTATCCTTTATAACCATACTTGAAGACCCACGTACTCTGGGATGAATGAAAAGCCTTCAAGAAGGTGTAAGACCTGATAAAATGTCTGCTGAGAGGTCGAACTGCAAGAATCCCCAGGGTTGAGAACCAAGAATTAGAAGACGTAGCTTTAAGGTGGGGGGGCGGGTGGATTTAGTACGAACCTGAGAGGCAACTTCATCACCCAGATGGAGGTCTGTATATGGAATGAACTGCCAGAGGAAGTGGTTGAGGTTGATACATTAACAACATGCACTTGCTCAGTTACATGGAAAGCAGAGGTTTCGAGGGATATGGGCTAAAAGCAGGCAAGTAGATTAGTTTAGGCAGGGAACTGCCAGCATAAACCAGTCTGGGTGAATGGCCTGTTTCCTTGCTGTATGACAGGGGTTCCAACCTGGGGCCATGGTGGGGCTCCATAACATAAAAAAGGTTTGGACCCCTGCTCGATGACTCTATGAATTGTGGCTTTCAATTATGTCAGAGATGTTATATATAATTTCAAGCTCTTGTGGACATTACTTTTTCAATTAGATCTAATGACACTTGGGCACCACTTCCTTATCTGCAGGACATGATAAACCAGAGGCTACAGATATTCACACCCCTCCTCCCTGCCAGTCCTGAAACTGACTTTAAAAAGATCACACAAGACCGCAATATGCATATCTGCATGTATCACATTTGACTGTCTGCATCCTCAATTACATATTCTAGTTTGACCAGGAAGGACTGAAATGATACTGGTTGATGAAGCACTGAGAGATGTTTCTTAAAGGCTAAAAGAAGGCTTGAATTTGAAGTTCAGTGTGTGTCATCCACCTATCTTAGTTCAGGAGTTTTTATTTGATGCCTTTACCCAGTAGCCCTGTGCTGCAGTGGGTTTAGTTATGTACTGTCCTTTCTGTGAAGAGCTGTTTCCTGCCACTACCTCCTGAATGAGTTAGCTCTAACTGAAAGACTTCCTGCACTGCCTGTCCCCGTCAAGTTGTAACAAAGACAGAATCAAAATCAGAAGAATAAGCAGCTGACATTTCAGGTCGAGACCCTTCATCGGGACTGGAAAGGAAGGGATCAGAAGCAGTAGTCAGCCCTGATAAAGACCCAAAGTGTCAACTGTTTATTCCTGTCTGTAGATGCTGCCTGATTTGCTGAGTTTTGAGCGTGTTGCTCAAGATTTCCAGTATTTGCAGAATTTCTTGTGTTTGTGAGTAGGTATCAGACTTGTTATCTCTGACTTGTGTGAGTTGAAATTTATGGTTTTGCAGCAGCAGTACAGCGAAAAGGCAGAAAATTATAAATTTCAAAAATAATTAAATAACACAACAACTAATGGAGTAACGAGACAGTTTTCGTGGGCTCACTGTACTAGAGAAGCACACAAAACTTGAATGGGACTAGGATTCAGATGTTGACGTGCAGTAATAGGGCTGCCAATTTACTATTCGTAGGATCCCAGAGGATAGGAGGCCACTTAGCTCATCAAGCCCATGGTCTTGCCAATAATCCTGGAAAGTTTACCATTTCAAATACTTATCCGCTTTTATAAATTGATGTCAAATTGGCTTTCACCATCCTTTAGGCCTACAATATAACAGGATTGTATATTGCATGTGCTCGGGTCCTTGGCAAGTTGAATGCCAGCAAAATCAAGTTTGTTCGTTATGTGCCGTGTACTATGATGTGGGAGATCATGATCTTTCTATGACCATGATTGTTCTTGACCAGGTTTTTCTACAGAAGTGGTTTGCCATTGTCTTCTACTGGGCAGTGTCCTTACAAGACGTGTGACCCCGGCCATTCTTAATTCTCTTCAGAGACTGTCTACCTGGCATCAGCGGTCGCATAACCAGTACTTATGATCTGCACCATCTGCTCATACGACCATCCATCACCTGCCCCATGGCTTCATGTAAGCCTGATTGGGGGGCTCAGCAGGTGTAACACCTTGGCCAAGGGTGAGCTGCAGTCTAGTGGAGTGAAGGAGCACTTTACACCTCCTTTTGTAGAGACATATGTCCACCCCTCCACTCAAATGTCAATTTAAGTGGGAAACCACTGTTTTGTATTTACCGTTAAAAAAAAATGTGATGATTATCAAACTTTTTCGGCAGCGTGTGGCCAAACCTTGGGTGGATCAATAAACTGCAGATATGGGGTTGAGAGTGAAAAGCTGCCAAAATTTGATGCTGATAAGGTTGAATTTCTTTCCCTGTGTAAGGTTTTAGTGTGGTTTACAGAAGGCAGCTCATGAAAAAACAGTTAAGAGGCGTTAGTGTAGCAATTAGCGCTCTGCTGTACGGTGCCAGTTGTAAGATCGAGGTTTGATTCCTGCTGCTTTCTGTAAGGAATTTGTATGTTTTCCCCGTGACCATGGAGGTTTCCTCTGGGTGCTCCAGTTTCCTCCGGGTGCTCCAGTTTCCTCCTGTGTTCTAAAGACATACGGTTATGAGTTAGTGAGTTGTGGGCATGCTATGTTGGAGCCAGAAGCGTGGAACAATCCTCGCTGATTTGATTTGATGCAAACAATGCATTTCACTGTAGGTTTTGATATGCATGTGACAAATAAAGCTAATATTTATCTTTAATGTGGTGAGTATCTACATCATTAGCACATTGGATTACAGGGAAAAGGGCAATGAAGTAAGGTTTGCAGACATATTTCCAGTTGGAATAGCTGCTGCCAAAATGGAAATGGCAAGTCTTCCGGCGTCACTTGTGTGTTACTCCTGTGAATTCCATTCTAATCAAGAAGTACAGCAGGAGGACATTGCAAATTCAAATCTGGCCTACCATCTTTCAGTAAGATCAGGGCTGATCCAACTGTGATTACTAGTTGTTGTTGCTTATCCTGCAGCTGCCTTTGACGAACAAAACACCATCACTCCATTGTCAGCGAGCTTCTGCAGATAAGATCGAGCAGCTTTTGTTGCCATCTTTGAGTGCCGGTCCTCAAGTCCTTGGCCGGATGAGGATTACAACAGCCAAGTTTCGGGGGACTGGTAACCGATAAAAGCTTTATCTTTGGTCCCTGTGCCTGTCACCAGCTTGACCCTGGCTGCTGGGGTTGCGGTCAGGATGGCGATTTGCTCTGGAGGGTCTTCAGATAGTCATTGAGTCATAGAAAGGTACAGCACAGAAGGAGGCCCCTCAGCCCATCCAGTCCATGCTGAACCCTTTAAACTGTCTACTCCCATTGACCTGCACCAGCACCATAGCCCTCCATACTGCTACCATCTATGTACCTGTCCATATTTCTCTTAAACATTGAAATCAAGCTCACATGCACCACTTGATTTGGCAGGTCATTCCGCACTCTCACGGCCCTCTGGGTGAAGGTGTTCCCTTTAAACTTCCCTCATGTTCCCTTTAAACTTTTCATCTTTCACCCTTAACCCATGACCTCTGGTTGTATTCCCAACCAACATCAGCAGAAAGAGCTTGCAATAACTCCATCTATACCCCTCATAATTTTGTATACCTCTATCAAATTTCCCCTCAGTCTTCTATGTTCCAAGGATTAAAGTCCTCATCTATTCAGTCTTTCCTTATAAATTTCAAAGTTCAAAGTAAATTTATTATCTAAGTTCATATATGTCACCATATACAAATCTGAAATTCTATTTCTTGCGGGCATACACTCTAAATCCATAATAGAATCAATGCAAAAAGCAATGTTCAAACAACAACTTGCAGTCTGTATGTCTACATACTAGTTTGGAAATTGAGAAGTTGTTAACAAAAGTACACTCCTCCTCTTCCATTAGCTACACTTGTAGTTTTTCCATGAGATCTAACATAGAACTTATATTAAGGCATTTACTGGAATATTTGCCAGCTGGGGCATTTGTGCAATTGATGTGATACCCCCTCAGTGCCAGGGCCTGTATTCATTAAGGATTGATTAGCCTTGCTAAAAATTTTACAGCAAATTAACTCCATTGTTTGTTTGAGCTTGTTTATTATAAACTATTTAATTCATTCCTTTTTCATAGGGATTACATAATAAAGACTTCCTTTAATGTCCAAAAAAAAGAAAAAAAAAGTTCACTGTTGACCTTGAGAACAAGTAGGCTACATTGTCTGTTGATACCAATGCAGTATGACTGATGCCTCAAGTTTGATGGAGCAGACTTCTTCCCTCCCTTCTCAACCTTGTCAACCCATCTTCTCCCCTTCTCAACCCTTCCAATCCATTTTCCCCAAACCCCCTAATGAATGGGCCTGTGAGGGAGACCAGTATCCTTAATGTGCCCCTGAAAAGAAGCCCTAGGTATGTGGTAGCTCTCACTGAAAGAGTTGACATTTCTGACTGACGTGAAGTTGGATGATCCATGTTGAATGGAAGCCACTTTCATTTGCATTAGGGCCCCCTTACGTTTTAGAATTACAGGCAAGAAATTCTTTCCCCTTCCCTCTTCCATTCCTGATCCCATTCTCTTAGATCAGGCTCAGAATAGGTGACACGCAAAATGCTGGAGGAACTCAGCAGGCCCAGCAGCACCAATGAGAAACAGTAGACTGTCGAGCCGAGACCCTTCATCAGGACTGGAGAAAAAAAAGATGAGTCAAAGTTAGAAGGTAGGGGGGGAGGGGAGAAAGAAACACAAGGTGATTGGTGAAACCAGGAGGGGATGGAAGGGTGAAGTAAAGATCTGGGAAGTTGATTGGTGGAAGAGATACAGGGCTGGAGAAAAGGGGAAATCTGACAGGAGGGGACAGAAGGCCATTGGAAGAAAGGGAAGGGGGAGGAGCACCAGAGGAGGTAATGGGCAAGTAAGGAGATATGGTGAGAGAGGGAAATGGGAATGGTGGGAGGGGGCAGGTATTAGTGGAAGTTCATGAAATTGATGTTCAACCCCCCTGGTTGGAGGCTACCCAGACAGAATAGAAGTTGTTGCTCCTTCAACCTGAGTGTGGCCTCATCGTGACAGCAGAGGAGGCCATGGACTGGCATGTTGGAATGGGAAGTGGAATTAAAATGGGTGGCCACTGGGAGATCCCACTTTTTCTGGTGGACGGAGTGTAGAATTTGAGACCTGCTTTCTCCAGACACTGTGGCAGTGCCTCCTAATATCCTGACTGGAAGGTGCTGAGCGGAAGAATGCTTCAGTAGTGCCAGAGAGAACCCTGCATTGAAAGGGAAACCGCTTTTTGGAAAAAACAGTGAAATGAGACACCACCTGTCTCACTGGGTGGCTATTTTAAAAAATCTGGTTTTCTGTAAGGAAAATAAAATTTCACTTTTATATCCCCATTCACATCGTTAGGACGTCCCAAAGCTCTCTGCAGCCAATAGCACAACAGAGTTTTACAGCATAGAAAATGGGCCCTATGACCAAGCTGATAAATTTACCCATCTACACTAATCCCATTTGCTTACATTAGGACTTGTATCCTTCTTTGCCTTACCTATTTAAGTTCCTGTCTGAATGCCTTTTAAACATAGTGATTGTACATAATTCCACCATCTGCTAGGCAGTATATAGAGTTCAAGAATCAGGAATTTATGTTGTAGCTTTGTAGAACCCTAGGCTGTGTCTGAAATATCGCATTCAGCCTGGTCCCCCGTTATAGGAAAGACATAGAGGCTTTGGAGAGCGTGCAGAAGAGGTTTACCAGGATGTTGCTGGAATTAAAGAGTGTGTGCTGGAAGGAAAGATTGCACAAACTTGGCTGTCTTCTCTGGAGTGTTGGAGGCTGAGGGGCGATCTGATAGAGGTTTATGAGATTATTAAAGGAATAGATAGAGTAGGCAGTCAGTATCTTTATTTTCCCCCAGGGTGGAAATGGGTTTCCTCTGTGCTTAAGTAGTATTCCTATTGTACCTTGGTGTGTGAAACCCTACGCCAGGAGAGTAGAGTTAGAAAATATATTCTTGGGTATTTCCATTAGAATGAATGGGGAAAACGTTGGCTTCAAAACAATCACTTGAAGGAAGCACATGGTTTCTTATGTAGAGGGAAACCCAGGAAGTTTACTCAAGAGTTTCAACCAGATAATACTTTTGGGAGCTGTAGCCACTTGTGCCTCAGTGTACTTTGCAGACATACACAGTGTAAAATTCTTAACCACCCTTTTCAGATCCTCCCATGACCTTCTTCCTCCCTGATTGCAGCATGCTCTGAATTTCAGTGGGATCTCTGGAGAGTGTGGACTCAGCCTATGTGGTCTCTCCTCGCATGGCAAATGGACTGTCCCTGGAATCTTCGCCCTTTTTCTCCTATGGCAGATGTACTGTATATCATTTTAGTAAGGAGATGACAACCAACCTTAATATTTCAGGTGTGATCTCAGCAGACATCTCACCTCTCCCGGAAGTTCCGGGAGTCTCCCGCATATTAATAGTGGCTCCCTGATGCCCGCAAATTATATACAATATCACGGAAATCAATTTTTTTGAGAGCAAGCGAGTGAGAGTCTGAGAGAGCCATGGCAGAGTGTTCCAAAGAAAAAGAAAATATAAAACGTATGTCACCCCAGACTACACTAAAGTGTACCCCTGCCTAATAGGGGTTAAAAATAATGACAGTGTTGCTCGCTGCGCTGTTTGCAACAGTGACTTTTCCATTGCCCATGATGGGCTAAAATGTAAAAGACGTGTTGAGGTGAGTTTAACGGGTGTCATTCGTTCATTAGCATAGCTAACGTTATTTAAACTAGCTGGCCAGCTGCTAAGGAGCTACTCTATTGCAGATATCCCACCTCTCCCGGAAGCCTCCCGCAAATTGATGGTGCTACCTCCCTGAAGTCAGTTTTTGCAGGGTGGGATGTCTGTCTCAGCAAGGCCCTGTTTGGTTGCACTGAGGTCCAAACATATTAGATTAGCTTTATTTGCCAGGTGTCCATCGAGGCATACAGTTAAATGTGTTATTTGTGTCAATGGCCAACATAGTCTGGCGATGTGCTGGGGGCAGCCCCCAAGTGTCACCATGCTTCCAATGCCGGTATTAAATTAGATTAGATTCAACTTTATTGTCATTGTGCCGAGTACAGATACAAAACCAATGAAATGCAGTTAGCATCTAACCAGAAATAAAAAGAATAGTGTTATTTACAAAATAACTGTGAATAAAAAGTTAGTGCTACAGCACATAAATATAAAAGTACTGAGACAGTACAATATGGATTCAATACTGCTTAGTGCTCTGATGAGAGGTTCAGCAGTGTCACAGCCTCAGGGAAGAAGATCTTCCTGTGCCTGCTGGTGCGAGAGCAGAGGCTCCTGTAGCGCCTACCGGATGGGAGGAGAGTTAAAAAGTCCATGGTTAGGGCGAGATGCATCTTTGATAATGCTTTTCGCCCTGCCCAGGCAGTGTTTATGGTAGACGTTGTCAATGGTGGGCAATTGGGTGCCAATGATCCGCTGGGCAGTTTTCACCACACGCTGGAGTGCTTTGCGGTCCGATACGGGACAATTGCCATAGCACACTGAGATGCAGTTGGTGAGTATGCTCTCAATGGTACAGCAGTAAAAGTCTGTCAGGGGTGAGCTTTCTTGATGCTCCGCAGGAAATAAAGGCGCTGTTGCACCTTTTTGATCAGGATGGAGGAGTTCAGGGACCAGGTGAGATCCTTGGAAATGTGGACACCAAGGAATGTAACATGCCCACGAGTTGTTAACTCTTAACTCGTACGTCTTTGGAACATCGGATGAAGCTGGAGTAACCAGAGGAAACCCACGTGGCCACGGAGGAGAACAGACAAACTCCTTACAGACAGCAATGGGAACTGAACCCTGTTTAAGCTGACCGGTACACTGTGTGCTACTCTATGCACTCTTGAACGCAAATCCTCTCATTAAAATGCAACATTCCATTGGCCTTCCAAATGTGTACTGTATCTGCATGTTGGTTATTAGTTCCATACTGAGCTAAATAGGTGAGGGAGTTCCTTGGGACTGAGATCAACCTGGATAAAGGTGACACAACAAATGAAAATCCACTACTTTCATGTTCACTGTTACTAGTTATAACTACAGCCTTACTGAAGTACTTGAATAATAAGTTTTGAAAGTTTTTGGACAGGTACTAGTACACAGATAGAGTAACTTTAGAACAATCTAGGCCAATGGTGAGCAAGTGGGACCAACTCGGATGGGCACCTTGGTTGTTACAGACCAGTTGGATAGAAGGCCCCGTTTCATGCTTTATGACTTCATAATTGACTGCCATCTGAGCTCACTGCACGACATAAGACCGTAAGACCTACAGGCAGAATTAGGCCATTCAGCCCATCGAGTCTTCGCCATTCCATCAAGGCTGATTATTATCCCTCTCAACCCCATTCTTCTGCCTGCTCCTGCAACCTTTGATGCCATCACTAATCTAGAACTTATCAACCTCCTCCTTAAATGGTCTCACCAGCCGTCTGTGGCAGTGAATTCCACAGATTCACCACCCTTTGGCTAAAGAAATTTCTCCTCATCTCTGTTATAAAGGGATGCCCTTGTATTCTGAGGCTGTGTCCTTTTTTCTAAAATCCCCCAGTTATAGGAAACATCTTCTCCACATCCACTCTATCTAGGTCTTTCAATATTCGGTAGGTTCACCCTCCAGTGCTGTCCACTTGTACAGCTTGGACTGTTACTGGGACCATTTCCTTACTGGAAACTTCCTGCCTTGTTTCATGCATTCGTGGTTGTCCTGGAATGGGCTTTGGATGTCACCTTTTGCTAATGGATGCTATTGGGAGCTGGCTTGGGTTGCTCTGCTCCATCAGAGAGGAACTACCTTGGGCTGTGCTGGAGATGAAGGGCATTTCAGTGTCACTGACTGTTTCTGCTAATTGCTGAAGCCATTATTCAAGCCAGCGGACAGAATCAGCAGGCAGCTTATGGTTAAAGGCCGATTGCAAAGTAACTCACTGCTATTGCCTTGTCCTTTAGATTGCATTTTGCAGCCACATCTTAATTACCCATTGATGGTTGGCAGTGCCTTCTTCTGTTAGGACAGCAGTGTTTATGCATACTACACTTGGGCAGTGACATAGTGATAGACTGGTCAATCAATTCCACCCTCTGGGCGTTAAGACATGCCATTTGTTTTCACTTTAGTTCGGGTCTGAGAGTCGAGAATGGAAAGAACCTACTCCTGCCGTGGTCCCAGATATCAATCTTCTCTAAAATCAATTCTGCTGTAAATAACAGATCTCTATGGCACTCTGTTGTTGGCTGAAAATTCACTTACTGATGAGGGAACATGAAGACAAAATGGGAAGAGCTCCTTTTCAATGGCCTTTGCTTACATTTTATTCTTTAAATTTCAACCTGATGGTATGATTATCGACTTCTCCTTCCAGTTGAGCACCTCCGTTCCATCTGCCAAAAGTGGAACTTCCCAGTGCCCAAACATTTAATTCTGATTCCCATTCCCGTTCTGACGTGTCAGCCCATGGCTTCCTCTTGTGCCAAGATGAGGCCACCTCAGTGTGCGGGAGCAACACCGTGTACTCTATCTGGGTAGCCTCCAACCTGATCTCCTTCCAGTTTTTAAAAAATATTCCCTCTCCCTTCCACTCTTCTTCAGTTCTCCCACTCTGGCCCCTTTACTCTTCACACCTGCCTGTTCTCTCCCCCCACCCACCTTCCTTTTCTCCTTTGGTTCACTCTCCTCTCCTATCAGATTCCTTAATCTCCAGCCCCTTCTCTCCCCACCCACCTGGCTTCACCTACACCCTCTAACTATCCTCCTTTCCCTCCCCCCACATTGTTATTCTGGCGTCTTCCCCCTTCCTTTCCAGTCCTGAAGCAGGATTTCGGCCTGAAACGTCGACAGTTTATTCATTTCCATAAATCCTGCCTGACCTGCGAAGTTCCTCCAGCGTTTCGTGTGTGTTGTTTTAGATTTTCAGCATCTGCAGACTTCCTCGTGTTTAAGATGTAATTGATGCTGTCTTTATGTGACAGGCAGCCAGACATCAGCATGAGGTGTTGGTTGTTGACGCAAGTGACACATCTCATTGTATGTTTCAATGTGCGTGATAAATAAAGCTAATCTTACAGGGTGACAGAGTCTCCTTCAGTTTGGCTGTGATTTTCTTTCTTAGCCTGTTTCCATTTAGCTGGGCCTCATCATCAACTCTGCTTCCCCAATCCAATACACCTCGTGTTTAGCAACAGGAATTCTGCAGATGCTGGAAATTCAAGCAACACACATCAAAGTTGCTGGTGAACGCAGCAGGCCAGGCAGCATCTCTAGGAAGAGGTACAGTCGACGTTTCAGGCCGAGACCCTTCGTCAGGACTGGCGAAAAAGTCCTGACGATGGGTCTCGGCCTGAAACGTGGACTGGAGATTGATAGGTCCTCGATTAATAAGGGCATCAAAGGTTATGGGCAGAGGCAAGGCAAGACAATGGGGTTGAGAGGGAATATAAATCAGCCATTTTCAAATGCCAGAGCAGAATCAATGGGGCAAATGGCCTAGTTCTAATCCTATCTTATGATCTTAAAGTCATAGTCATACTTTATTGATCCTGGGGGAAATTGGTTTTCGTTACAGTTGCACCATAAATAATAAATAGTAATAAAACCATAAATAGTTAAATAGTAATATGTAAATTATGCCAGGAAATAAGTCCAGGACCAGCCTATTGGCTCAGGGTGTCTGACCCTCCAAGGGAGAAGTTGTAAAGTTTGATGGCCACAGGCAGGAATGACTTCCTATGACGCTCTGTGCTGCATCTCGGTGGAATGAGTCTCTGGCTGAATGTACTCCTGTGCCCACCCAGTACATTATGTAGTGGATGGGAGACATTGTCCAAGATGGCATGCAACTTGGACAGCATCTTGGATGCTAAAAGAAAGTTTTAATGAGGGATTTGGGTATGGACGTAGGCAGGTTAAGGGAGGGAGCTGAAAAGATTGGGGCCTTACAACAGGCAGTGTTAGAAAAAGCCTGGAGTCTCAAATGAGAGGAAAGAAGAGATCTCCAAGCATGGTAGGCATGTGAAATATGGAGTTAGGAATGGCAACTCACATGCAGACCAAGCCCGTTGGAGGCAGCCATGCAGAAATTTCAGAGTGAATTCTTGTTCTCAAATGCCTTTTGGGGTTGCGATATCTTGCCGCAGAGTGTCACAGGGGTTGGTAGCCTGAGCGATCACTGTGTGATGAGGCGTTTCTACTTTAACAGAGCTGGTGTTCCCACATGGTGAGAACATTGGGACATTAAGAGTGACACTGCAATCAGATCTTCCTCTTCACGCCAGACATTATTTTTCCATTGAATCCGAGGCAGTGTGAGGAGTTTAGGCAGTACTAATTGTATTTGTAATTTTAACTGGGTAACTGGGTGACTGGGTGAAGGAGTATTAATATTACACTTTGAGCATCTGCTGGTGGCTCGCTATATCACTGCGCACAGGCCAGAGCCATATGGCCAGTCAGACCTGTGCGAGCCCTTTAAAATTATTCCTAACATACACCGTTTTGTCATATTACCGTAACAAAAGAGATTCTGTAGATACTGGAAATCCAGAATAACACACAAAATTCTGGAAGAACTCAACAGGTCAGGCAGCATCTATGGAGCGGCCGATGTTTCTGGCCAAGAGGCTTCATCAGGACTGAGCCTTGGCCTGAAACAAAACATCATGCTTCTGCCCTGCCGAAGGGTCTCGGCCTGAAACATTGACTGTACTTTTTTCCATAGATGCTGCCTGGCCTGCTGAGTTCCTCCAGCATTTTGTGTGTGTTGTGTTGATCATATTTCTGTAATTATTTTCTCTCCTTAAATTTATTTGTGGCAGTTACTGCCAATGTGCTTCTATTTAATAAAATTCCTTTTAATTACAATTTAATTATCAATTACAAATAAAATTACAGTTAAAATTACAAACATAATTAGGACTGCATAAATAATAATTCACTTCTATCCCTCTGACTTTTTGGGCGATGAACACACTAATTGGGCTTACAACCACTGAGCAAGGGACAACTAGCTGCACAAGTACAGAAAGTAAGAAAAGAAATAATAATAAATAAATAAGCAATAAATATCAAGAACGTGAGATGAAGAGTCCTTAAAAGTGGGTTGTGGGAACAGTTCAGTGATGGGGCAAGTGAAATGATCCCCTTTGGTTCAAGAGACTGTTGGTCGAGGGATAATAACTGTTCCTGAACCTGGTGGCGCGAGTCCTGAGGCTCCTGTACCACCTTACTGTTGGCAGCAGTGAGAAGAGAGCATAGCCTGGATGATGGAGGGTCCCTGATCATAGATGCTATTTTCTTGCAACAGTACTCCTTGTAGATGTGCTCAGTGGTAGGGAGGGCTTTTTCTGTGATGGACTGGGCAGTATCCACTACTTTTCATGGGATTTTTCATTCAAGGACATTGGTGTTTCTATACCAGACTGTAATGTAGCCAGTCAATATACTCGCCACCACTCATCTATAGAAGTTGGTCAAAGTTATAGTGGACAAGCTGAATTTTCACAAACTCCTAAGGAAGTAGAGGCACTGCCATGCTTTCTTTGTAATTGACCTTGCTTGCTGGGCCCAGGACAGGTCCTTGGAAATGAAACACTGAGGAATTCAAAGTTGCTGACCTTCCTCACCTCTGATCTTCTGATGAGGACTGGCTGACGGACCTCTGATTTCCTCCTCTTGTAGTCAATAATCAGCTGCTTGGTCTTGCTGACATTGAGTAAGGGGTAGTTGTTGTGGCGCCACTCAGCCAGATTTTCGCCCTCCCTCCTGTCAGTGGAAAGAATGTCTCATATTCCCATGTTTGGCACTCACGCAATCCCAGAATAAACCTGACAGGAACTTTGCCAACAGTACTTAAAGTGTTTACAGACCTGGAAGTTGTTCCAGAAAAAGGTGTTCCTGTAGCCTTTCAGGCTGTAATTTCCAGCTGGCGCAGGTGCAGATCCCTAACCAGGGCACACACCTCTTGAAGCCTGAGTTTGGGTGCACAGCCTCAGGTCCAAGTATCCACGCAGATGTGGGCCCCATACACATAGTGATGAGGACTTTGAAGAAGGGGTCCCATGTTTCTTTTGAATTAGTTTTATTATACACGTGTATATTAAAACATACAGTTAAATGCACCGTTTGTGTCAATGGCCAACACAGTCTGAGGATGTGCTTGCAAGTGTTGCCATGCTTCCGGCGCCAACGTGTCATGCCTACAGCTTACTAACCCTAAAGGGTACGCCTTTTGGAATGTGTGGAGAAAACCCAAGTGCCTGGAGGAATCCAACGCAGTTACAGGGGAACGTACAAACTCCTGTCAGACACCAGCAGGGACTGAAACCGCATCTTCTGATCGCAGTTGCTGTAAAGCACCACTGTAACTGCAATGCCACTGTTACTGGAACGTTTTGGCCACATTCCCAAGCTAAGGCTTAGGGAGGGGTGGAATTTCACCCAGGATTAAAGTGGCAAAGTGGTCGATTTACTGTCACTCCCACGTGTCCGGGCGACTGAAGCACCACAGCATGGAGCCGTTAAATAGGGCTGGTACTGCGCACTGAATATGTATTGGTTTACGTTGGGGCTGTGTGTAGGAGAGAGAAAGAAACCACTCTCTGTGGCTGGTGGATAATTGTGGCCTGAAGTCTATTACGGAGCGTAGACACTCAGGCACCAAAAGTGCCATTAAAAGCAGTTTGTAAGGAAAACAAGTAGCCTTGAGCTATAGCACCTCTAAATGCTTTTGATTCCTGTCTGCCTCCCAGTGGGACGGTGGTGAGCCCATGGCAGACTAATCACTTGTTGAGTGAGCTGAGCTCACAAAAAAGACGTGAAACCAGATACCTATGACAAGACTGACACTTCATCCTCTGTCCAACCTAGACTTAACTCTCCTCAGCTGGCACCTGTAAAGTTAGAACCGTCAGAGGCCTTTTGTGCGTTTTTCCAAAACACAGATCGGTGTTAAACTTTGACTTCTTGTTTGCAGCTGTGTTTTGTTTGTAACTCTTTTACCTCTCAATCAGATGTTGTGGGTATCTCTCCTAACTCAGGTCCAGACTCCCAGACTCAAATTCAGTTTTACTTATCACATGTACATCAAGGCATAGAGTTTCGTATTCTCTGATATTGTCAACCATGATAATAAAGGTCAGTATTGCCACATCTTGTGCTGTTGAACTGCAATCATTTAAATCAAATATGTGATCTATTTAAAGAACAAAAACAATATCCCCTTTAAACTATGTGCTTCAGCTCATTTCGGATAAGAAAAATGTAGAACCATCTGAACATCGGATTTGAGACTGCATACTTTAAAATGAGGTTGAAACGAAGTTAGATCATTATGTGGAGCAGTGTTAAAGCCATTGTCGATTACAGAGGTATCAAACACCACTGCTAAATCCGTGATTTACAATTTTACAAAGATACTGAATATGAAATTGGCAGTGTTAAATATCAAATCAATTGAAATGTAAGTGTCTAATTTTAAAATGTTCAAACCATTCATGTCTGTGCAGGTTGTAAATAAAGTGTATTTGAAGAAGAAAATGTGTCGTTTGCATGAGGACATGCTGAGGACAGGCCGCCACACATTCTAGCCTCAAGGTAGCATGAACACAACACCACAACGTAGAACAGTACAAGAAACAACAGCAGCAAAACATTCCCACCCTCCCACCTGCTCACATGCACAGGCCTTCAAACCAATGTCAGTCCTTGGCCCTAGATTCTCAAACTTGCAGACTTTGGTCCTTCAACCTCCAGTCCCTTCTCAGTAAGTTCTCAGGGCACCTGGCACTAGCCATGAGAACACCTCCGTGGTTACAAATTGGAAACACAGTTTTCATTATAAAACTTCATATTTTTCAGAGGTGCCTTTCAAGAGCACAAGCATAGTTGCAGACAAACTGCAGTCCAGAGAAATTGGCAAAGCTAGCATGTCACATGTATAAAATGCCACCTTTTAACCTTGCTGAAACCTGTGCTTGCTTGCTCTCTATTAGAGATACAATCTTCTGTTCCTGAAACCACTGTGTAGGGAGGGTCTTGGCACATGTGGGCATTTCTGTACCTCCAGCCCTGAGATCCCCAGTGACATCTCGGCTGTCGCCTGAGTGTGCTGGGAATGCCACATACGGGATGTTTACTGACCTGTGTTGTTGCATGAACAAAGTCACCGGGGAGAAGTACTGTTAGATATGAAGCAGTCTTTTCATTCAACAAAATGAGACGCAGTAGGCACCATTCGGAGACCCCTTCGGAGAAAAAGGTCTGCTTGACCCAATACTACAGTCGGCCCTCCGTATCCGCAGGAGTTTGGTTCCGGGATCCCCCGCGGATACTAAATTCCACCGATGCTCAAGTCCCGTATATAAAGTGGCGTAGTATTTGCATATAACCTACGTACATCCTCCCCTATACTCTAAATCATCTCTAGATTACTTACAATACCTAATACAATGTAAATGCTATGTAAGTAGTTATTATACTGTATTGTTTAGGGAATAATGACAAGAAAAAAAAGTCTGTACATGCTCAGTACAGACGCAACCATCGTAGCTGTTCCGCGAATCCCCAGCAGCGAGAGTGGCAAAAAGCCAAAATAGCGTTCAGCATTTGTTTTGCAGCGAGCCGTTATAGAGGCAGCGCACACCCCGAGCAGCGAGAGTGGCAAAGAGCAAAAATAGTGTTCAACGTTTGCAAAACAAGCACTCAGCTTCAAGACACCATAGCTTTGAACTGCGTGAGACTTTCGCTATGATTGACAGTACTGTAATGATTGCAGAAAAGTATGACTTTAATTTTGAAAGGGCACCTAGGTTTAGGGCAGGTTTGTAGGATGTTTTGAGTGCTTACAAAGAACTGTATGATAGAAAAACGCGTGAATCTTCCAGTGTGCTCGCTGTCTGGTAAAGTGAAACTACACTGTACTATACATACATTATTTCTACTTTATATAGGCTATATATTTTTCATATCATTCCTGCTTTTACTATATGTTAGTGTTATTTTAGGTTTTATGTGTTATTTGGTATGATTTGGTAGGTTATATTTTGGGTCTGGGAACGCTCAAGAATGCTGTACTTTCGGATAGCAGGGGAAACCTGAGGTACAGAAGAGATATCAGGGTTAAGTGTTTTTACGCAGAGAGTGGTGAATGCGTGGAATGGGCTGCCGGTGATGGTGGTGGAGGTGGAAACGATAGGGTCTTTTAAGAGACTCCTGGATGGCTACATGGAGCTTAGAAAAATAGAGGGCTATGGGTAAAGCCTAGGTAGTTCTAAGATAGGGACATGTTCGGCACAACTTTGTGGGCCGAAGGGCCTGTATTGTGCTGTAGGTTTTCTATGTTCTATGTAAATAGTTGTTACCCTTTATTGTTTAGGGAATAAGAAGAAAGAGAGAGAACTTCCGGGTTTTTTTTTCGATCCCGATCCGTGGTTGGTTGAATCCGCGGATACGAAGGGCCTACTGTACATGACATTTTGTGTGCTAAAGACCAAAGGACAATCCAGGAGAATTCCATATTTATAATGCTACCTTTAAACTGCATACAACCTTCACACCTCCCTCTTCGCAGCCACACTACAGATACCCACCCAAATAATGAGTTTAGATCAACATTGTCTGGTGTTCCAATTAACAGCGGTTCACAGTTCTTAGGAGCTGCATTTTAGATTTAATCCACAGTTCATATTCAGATCTGAAGATTGGTGGCTGAAGTCAGTTGCTAAATGTGCTAACACCAAAATATGCTCTGACTCCTGCCACTTCACACCCCCGCCCTCCATTGTCCAAATACCTATCGCTCTCACTATTAAATGTATTTCAATAACTTATTCTCTGCAGATCTGTAAGGTGAGGGAATTTAAGGGTATAGAAGTTCTGAAAGAGAATCCCAGTGTATTTTCAGCTTAAATGGGGAACGCCACTTAGTTCTAGGTTCTCAAACAAGCAGACATCCCACCTCTCCTGGAAGTTCCGGGAGTCTCCCGCATATAAATAGTGGCTCCCTGATGCCCACAAATTATATACAATGTCATGGAAATCAATTTTTTTGAGAGCGAGAGAGAGAAAGCAAGAGAGAGCGTGAGAGCGAAAGAGAAAGCGAGAGAGAGAGCCAGCGAGCGCGAGAGTGACCACGAGAGAGAGAGTGCGCGCGTGCGCACCATGGCAGAGTATTCCAAAGAAAGAAAATATAAAACGTACGTCACCTCAGACTACACTTAAGTGTACCCCTGCCTAATAGGGGTCAAAAATAATGACTGTTGCTCGCTGCACTGTTTGCAACAGTGACTTTTCTATTACCCATGGTGGGTTAAGACTGTAAAAGACATGTTGAGGTGAGTTTAACAGGTGTCATTCATTCATCAGCATAGCTAACGTTATTTGAACTAGCTGGCTAGCTGCTAAGGAGCTGCTCAATTGCAGACATCCCACCTGCTGACGGGTCTCGGCCCGAAACGTCGACTGTACTTTTTCCCATAGATATTGCCTGGCCTGCCGAGTTCCTCCAGCATTTTGTGTGTGGTGCATTTCACTGTACGTTTTGATGTCTTGATGTACATGCGACAAATAAAGCTAATCTCACTTCAGTCGCAGGATGAGGATGTCACTGGCCAGAATTTATTGCACCTGAAGTGGCTGGTGGCACAAAAGGGGTGGGGTCAAGCATATTGCTGGTGATTGAAGACACCTATAGACCAGTGGGCAAGGATGACAGATTTCCTATCATGAACAATTTCAGTGAACCAGAGATAATCCACAGTAATCCAGTCATATGAAAGTCAGCATTATTGGGATTAAATTGGGAAATTGATTTGCCAACACGAGAAAATCTGCAGATGCTTGAAATCTAGTGCAACACATACAGCATGCTGGAGGTACAGCAGGTCAGGCAGCTTCTCTAGAAATTAATACAGGCAAAGTTTTGGGCTGAGATTCTTCTTCATGACTCAGAGGGAAGGCGGGAGATGCCAGAATAAAAAGCTGGCGGGAAGGGGGAGGAGAATAGTTGGAAGGTGATACCAGGTGGGTGGGAAAGGTCAAGGGCTAGAGAAGAAGGAATCTGATGGGATAGGGAAGTGGACTATAGGAGAAAGGGAAGGAGGAGAGGACCCAGGAGAAAGTAATAGGCAGGTGAGAAGAAGTAAAAGGTCAGAATGGGGAACTGAGGAGTGGGGGAGGGGGGAATTGTGATCACCAGAAAGAGAAATCGATATTCATGCCATCAGGTTGGAGGCCACCCAGATGGAATACAAGATGTTGCTCCTCCACTCTGAGGGTGGCCATGGATCGACATGTCGGAACGGGAATGGGGATCAGAATTAAAATGCTTAGCCCTGATTTACTGTTGTCTCATGCACTGAGATACGGTGAAAGACTTTGTTTTGCATGTCAGTCTTACAGATGGTTTCGTTCCGACGATGTGTTGAGGCACAGTAGTACATGGGAAAAGCAGTAACAGCACACCGAATAAAGCATTCAAGAGAAAATGCAATGCAGGTAGACAATAAGGTGCAAGATCATAACTGAGGTCAATTGTCAGGGCAAGAGTCCATCTTATTGTACTAAGGGACCATTCAATGGTGTTTTGCCAGCAAGATAGAAGCTGTTGAAGGGTCTCAGCCTGAAATGTTGACTCTTTATTCCCCTCCATAGATGCTGCCTGATCTGCTGAGTTCCTCCAGCATTTTGTGTGTGTTGCTCGAGATACCTGTCTTTGAGCTTGATGGTACATGCTTTCAGACTTTTGTATCGTCTGCCTGATAGGAAGGTGGAGAAAACATAATGGCAGGGGTTAGTCTCCAATTGCCCATTTATTTAATTTTTTATATTTAAATTCCCCAATTGGTAGATTGAAAATCTGGCCAACATGGTGTCAGGTGTTTGAACCGATATGGGTAACTTCACTTACCTCAACTATGAACTGATTACACAACTCATGGACTCACTTTCAAGGGCTCTGTAATTCATGTTCTCAGTATTATTTATTTGGCATCCTTTTTTAAGATTTGCTTGCTTGTCTTGTACACATTGGTTGTTTGTCAGTCTGTTTGTAGTTTCTCCATGATTATAATGCATTTCTTCGTTCTGCTGTGAATGCCTGCATGAAGGTGCATCTCAGGGTAGTATATGGTGACATATATATACTTTGATGATAAATTTACTTTGAATTCATTGGATCTAAAACTCCACTTCTGCTGGAACTGTCGACTTTGCCGTAGTGGGATTTGAATTCTTGACTTTGGAGTTGCAGCCCAGGCCTCTGGGTGCTGGTTGAGTAACATAACCACTGCCCTACTGTGCCTGTACCCCCTGCGTTGTCACACCAGATGCGGCTCACTCACTGGCTGTGGAATACTCGGAGTTGTTGTGAAAGGCACTACAGAAATGTAAATTGTGTCTGCTCTTCCCAGCGGAGCTGGCGTGCCAGAAGAGTCTTATGCCTGAGGTGTCAGGTTGCAGGGATTGTCATCTGGAGCGTTTGTCTGCAATGTAAATATCGGTTCTGTGAGCTCCTTGGCAGCAAGAGAGGTGTGTGCAAGCTGTGTACAAAGTGAAGCTCCCTGCCGCAAGTAGGAAAGAGACACATCTGTCCTGGTCAGCCTTGACCTTGGTTATGTACCTGTTGATTCGGTCTTGATTCTGGGCCAGTTAAACACTCAGCTCAGCTCCTACTGACAATTTTTATATGAAACTGCTCTTTCCTATCAGTGCTTTTTTTGTTGTGTACCTTGCATGGTGCTGGGAACAACAGACTCTTTAAAAAAAAGCCCCCATTAAGTAGTAGGCCCCTGCCTGTCTGAAGGTTGAGAATTAATCATTTATGTCTGGGTGGGGTGAGGAGTAGTTAAAGGTCACCTTTCTGTGTTTACAGGACTGTACGTGGCTGTGTCAATAAAACCTGAGTATCAAATTGCATTAAATGACAAATCATTGATATCCCTGTTGCTTTGCAGACACCTTTGAGAGGACAGTTATATAGCTGTTGGCAGCTCAGTTGTGACTCCAATCCAGACTTCACCCTGGAAACTGTAGAGGTTGAGGAAGAAGTGGGTGGGGGTGCTGAGGCCTGTGAATGGCAAGCCCAATTAGCCCTCACATTTAGCTTTTAAATTCCTGCTTTGGCTGTGCTGAAGGGTGAACAAGATTAATGGAACGTTTCAGGAATCAGAAACCTGATCGCATACACTTCCAAGCAGCCCGAGTTCCTTTGAGAGCGTCATTTCGACCTAACACTTCTAGTTGTCTGCCTCATTGTCTCTGAAGGCATCACGTCAGCGAGACCGTTCCATAGGTCTTGACAGTCCCTCATTTGCCTGGCTCAAGTTCCTTTTGCTTCACGGGTGAATCTAGTATTAACGTTTGCTGTAATCTCCTCTAGTATGACAGACCTTGAAATCGCTGTTTCCTTCCAGTTCTGGCCTCTTAAGCGTGTCAGGTTTGCATTATTCCACCACGGGTGAATTGTCTATACCTGATCCATGGCTAAACTCTGTAAATTCCCTCCCCAAAGCATTCCACCTCTCTTTCCTCATCAAAACATCTGATTGACCAAGCCTGACTTAATTGACCCGACATCAAATTTTATGGATAATGCTGCATAGGGAGTCTATTGATAGCTTCTTCAAAGGGTATGCTCTAATGGGAACCTGTTGTATGATACTGAAAAGCTTAGGGTGGCATGGGAGCATAGTGGTTAGCATAATGATATTGGAACTCCAGCGAGCTGGTTCCATTACACCATTGTCTGTATGTTCTCCCTGTGACCACATGGGTTTGATCTAGGTGCTCCAGTTTCCTCTCCCGTTCCAAAAGGACATACGGGTCAGGATTAGTAAGTTGTGAGCATGCTATGCTGGCAGCAGGGGGACACTTGCTGGCTGCCCCCAACATATCCTCTGAGTGTTTTGGTCGTTACGCAAAATGACGCCTTTCCCTGTGTGTTTTGATGTACGTGCCACAAATAAAGCTAATTTTTAATCTTTAATCATGCAATTTCATGTAAGTCAGCATCCAGATGTACATGTCCAGCATCTCTCACATAGGATTTCCTAAGGTGCAGTCAGAAGCAGGTTTAATATCACCGGCATATGTGGTGAAATTTGTTGTTTTGCAGCAGCAGTACAATGTAATACATAATAATAAAGAAAATAATAAATTACAAAAAGAAATATATATATATAAATTTAGTTAAGTAAGTCGTGCAAAAAGAGAACAATAGTATATATAGTGAAGTAGCATTTATGAGTTCTTTGATAACAATGAGAAGAGTGCATGCCGTGGGCATGAGGATCCTTAATGATACATGTCATCTTTTTGAGGCATCTCCTTGATGCTGGGGCGCTGGTGGCTGTGATGGAGCTAGCTGAGTTTACAACTTTCTGTAGCTTTTTCTGATCCTGTACAGTGGCTCAATACCAGTTGGTAAGGCAACCAATTAGAATGCTCTCCACAGTAGACCTGTAGAAATCTGAGAGTTTCTTTGGTGATATAAAAGATGTTGGACTCAGGATAGATTTTCAGAGATGTTGACATACTTTATACTTTATTGTCGCCAAACAATTGATGCTAGAATGTACAATCATCACAGCGATATTTGATTCTGCGCTTCCCGCTCCCTGGATTACAAATCGATAGTAAATATTAAAAATTTAAATTATAAATCATAAATAGAAAATAGAAAAATGGAAAGTAAGGTGGTGCAAAAAAACCAAGAGGCAGGTCTGGATATTTGGAGAGTATGGCCCGGATCCGGATCAGGATCCGTTCAGCAGTCTTATCACAGTTGGAAAGAAGCTGTTCCCAAATCTGGCCTTACGAGTCTTCAAGCTCCTGAACCTTCTCCCGGAGGGAAGAGGGACGAAAAGTGTGTTGGCTGGGTGGGTCATGTCCTCGATTATCCTGGCAGCACTGCTCCGACAGCCTGCGGTGTAAAGTGAGTCCAAGGACGGAAGATTGGTTTGTGTGATGTGCTGCACCGTGTTCACGATCTTCTGCAGCTTCTTTTGGACTTGGACAGGACAACTTCCATACCAGGTTGTGATGCACCCTAGAAGAATGCTTTCTATGGTGCATCTGTAAAAATTAGTGAACTTGAAACTGTTCACCCTTTCCACTGCTGATTCCTCGATCAACACTGGTATGTATTCTATCAGATTTCTCCTTCCTGATGTGCACAATTCCTTGGTCTTACAGACATTGAGTGAAGTTTGTCATTGTGACACCACTCAACCAGCTGATCTACCTCACTGCTCCTCACCAGTGAGCTTCTGCCAGCGATAGTCATGTCATCAGCAAATTCCTAGATGCCATTTGAGCTCTGCCTAGCCATACAGTCATGGGTGGAGTGAGACTGGAGCACTGGGCTAAGTACCTATCCCTCAGGAGCACCAGTGTTGATTGTCAGCGAGGAGATGTTATTTCCAATCTGCACTGACGGTGGTCTCCCGGTGAGAAAGTGGAGGATCCAGTTGCAAAGGGAGGTACAGAGTCCCAGGTTTTGGAGCTTTTTGATTAGAACTGAGAGTATGATTGTGTTGAACGCTGAGTTGTTGTCAATAAATACCAGCCTGTTGTACGGATTGCTGTTGTCCAGGTGAACCAGGGCCGAGTGCAGAGCCAGTGAGATTGCATGCGCTGTAGACCAAGTGTGGTGACAGACAAATTGCAGAGGGTCCAGCTCCTTGCTTAGGCAGAGTTGATTCTGAGCTGACCAACCTCTCAAATCACTTCATCATAGTAGATGTGAGTGCAACTGGGTGATAGTCATTGAGGCAGTTCACCCTGCTCTTCTTGAGCACTGGTATGATTGTCGCCCTTTTGAAGCAGGTGGGGAACCTCCAGTGGCAGCTGTCATATACTAAAGATGCTCTTGAGCATCACAGCCATTCATGATGTTAGGTTTTGCCTTGTAGGAAGTAATGGCTTGCCAGAGCTGATACGCATCCGATTCCATCTCTGACCTCAATTGGAATTGTTTTTTTAACTATTAAAGTAACCTTCCACAGCTAATATCTGGGCTTCTTTTATTCTTCTGCATCACGAAACTTGAATGCCATAGATCTAACCCTCAGCAGACAATGGATCTCCTGGTTCATCCATGGCATTTAGTTTGGGTATGTCCTGTATTTTCTCAAAGGCCACACCCATCCACACAGGTCTTGAAATCGATGATAACTGTGATGTATTCATTCAGATTCGAAGATGAGTCCCTGAATACTGTCCAGTCCACTGTCTCAAAGCAGTCCTGGAAGTAGTCCTCTGTCTCCCTTGACCATATCTTCTTACTCCTGATCACGGGTGCTGCGATCTTTAGTGTCTACCTATATGTCAGGAGTAGAAGTACAGCCAGATGATTGGATTTTCTAAAGTGTAGGTGTGGGATGGCACAGTAAGTGTTCTTGAGAAGGGTATAACAGTGGACAAGTGTGTTGGCTCCTCGGGTTCCACAGGTGATATGTCAGTAGTTGTTCGGAGACTTCTTCAAGCTGGCCTGGTTGAAATATACCACAGTGTATTCCTGTACACTTTGTCATGACTGCTGATCACGATGCTCAGCTTCCCCAGTGCCTGAGGTGGAGTGTCATCTGCTACCAGGATGATGGTGTAACATTCTGTCAGCTGATAAATGGATGACATTTGACCACTGGGTGTCAGGGTTGGGTGAGCAGGTCTGAGGCAGACCCACCATGAATATGCACCATGATGAGTTAATCAAAAAGCATATACCACCTCCTCTACCTTTAAAAAGACTGAGCTATCCTGTCTTTATGGTGAATAGTGAAGCCATCGGGCTGAAACGCTGTGTTCAAAATGGCAGGTGTGAGCCACGTTTCCATAGAGTAAAGTACACAACAGTCTCTGATATCCCTCTGATACAGCAATCTTCCTCTGAGGACTTCAGTTTTATTTTTCAGAGAATGTACATTCACCAGCTGAATAGTCAGGAGTTTGGGGCGGGGGGGGGGTCAATCTAAGACCTTTCAATCGTCCTTGCAGACTGGCTTGCCTTCTGCGCTCCTGTTTTCTTAAAGGGGAACTGCATTTGTGGCCAGAGTGTGCAGTCTGACATCCACCGAAATTTATCAATAGATTTTTTTAAAAATGTCTTAAAAGAATATTGCTTAATTGAGCCTATTGTGAGAGTGTAAGAAACAAGAGAGGAACGAGCATTGAAACATACAGTGAAATGCGTTGTTTGAGTTAACAACCAACAGAACCTAAAGGAAGTTCTGGGCGCGGCCCGCAAGTGTCACCACATGTTCCAGCACACCTTCCCTGTTCATTGAACAGCAAGACCAGTAACAACAGCAACAAACAAAGCCTTGTCATTCAACCTACCATTCAGTACATTGTGCATATTTGGCCATTCATTAAGGTCATGGTTAACTTTTCACCTTGTTTAATTTGTTGTCCAATGTCCAACAAAGGCCAAGGGATTGAAGGCAGTGCTTGAGTTTTGTTGGACTTCAGTCTCAAGACAGTTATTCACTGACAAATCAGAGTTGGTTGTTCAAATTGACAAGTTCACAGAGACCAGGCTGCCAAACTGGCTGAGGATCAACTGTTCCAAAAAGCTAGCTTCTGACTTACTGTCATTGGAGGGACTGTTTGGTTTCCTGTCAGGTATGGAGTACTCCGGCCAACAGGTGGCAGCAAGCAGGTTTCCTGTGTGTAACTAACAGAAAACATTCAATCTGTGAATTCTTATGTGCTAGTTGTTGCCTTTAAATGGGGGATTAACTCTATAACCCCTCAGGAAACAATGACCACATCTAGTGGGTCCCTTGTAAATCATTACCCGATCCAATGGATTCAAAGTTCAAAATAAATTTATTATCAAAGTACATATATGTCAATATATAAAACCCTGAGATTAATGTTCTCATGGCATACTCAATAAATACATAATAGAATGATACCCATAATAGAATCAATGAAAGACCTCACCAAGCTGGCCACTTAAACCAGTGTATGAAAGACACAGACTGTGCAAATACAAAAATAAATAAATGAACAATAATTATCGAGAACATGAGATGAAGAGTCCCTGAAAGTGAGCCCATAGGTCATGGGAACATTTCAATGATGAAAGGAAGTTAAGTGAAGTTATCCCCTTTGGTTCAAGAGCCTGATAGTTGAGGGATAATAACAGTTCTTGAATCTGGTAGTGTGAGTCCTGAGGCTCCTGTACCTTTTTCCTGATGGCAACAGTAAGAATTAACTATTCAGTATAAATAGTGACCAAATTGCACAGATCTCTTTGTGTATGGGGACTAGAGCTCTTAGTGTCCACACTCAAGAGATCCCCTGTAAATAGGTACCAGCTCCTGTGGGTAGTGACCAGATCCTGTGGATTGTTTAATTTACTGACTGCTTGCTGTAGTATCCATGATACTTGGTGACAATGATTACATTCTAGAGATCTACCGGAAAAGTGATCCGACACTTAGGATCCCCTGTCAACAAAACTAAACGCAACTAGAATGGCAGATTCTTGAAATCTGAAATGAAAACTGAAAATGCTGGAAATACTCAACAGGTAAGGTAGCACCTGTGGAAGGAGACAGATAGGAGGAGGAGGGAGAGGGAGAGACAGAGAACTGATTTTTCAGGATTTGATGCCAGGTCGCTAATGCTGAAGCATTAACAGTATTAGCAAAGTTTCTCTCATCACACATTGCTGGATTTAGCTGCATTCCGGTTGGATAATAACTACGTGAGTGGATCACAGCTCGTTATTAAGCTATATCAGAAATAACGGGACAAGATTATGTGGGTGATTACTGTCTGGTCCATGTAAACCTCTGCAGTCATGGTGTTTTATAAAGTTAAATTGCATGGTACTTACAGCTCCACGGGAGCTTCTTTCAGCCCTCTTTACCTTTTCTTACTTTAAAAACAAACTTTATTC
Organism: Mobula birostris; assembly: GCF_030028105.1. NCBI lineage: Eukaryota > Metazoa > Chordata > Chondrichthyes > Myliobatiformes > Myliobatidae > Mobula > Mobula birostris. Next base: position 65,281,638 of record NC_092384.1, on the reverse strand, counting down.
TTAAAATACATGTGGTATGTACAATTCAATGAGTGTGTTTCTTTCTTTATATTCATTGTGCTAACAAACCAATATATTCTATTAGTAATGCACCAATAGAATCGTTTTTCCTATTAAAAGAATACACACATGAAGTGTTTGAGAGGCTGTGTTCTTATTTCAGAAATACACATAAAAATGCGGTACGTATGCAGGAAATGCACTCACTGGCCACTTTATTAGGTCTTCTGCTGCTGTAGCCTTTCCTCTTCCACCGAGGTGCAACACGGAGAGTCATAGGAGGTCATTCCTGCCTGTGGCCATCAAACTTTACAACTCCTCCCTTGGAGGGTCAGACACCCTGAGCCAATAGGCTGGTCCTGGACTTATTTCCTGGCATAATTTACATATTACTATTTAACTGTTTATGGTTTTATTACTATTTAATTATTTATGGTGCAACTGTAACGAAAACCAATTTCCCCCGAGATCAATAAAGTATGACTATGACTATGTTTTCAAGGTGTGATGTGTTGTGCATTCAGAGATGCTCTTCTGCCCACCGCTGTTGTAATGTGTGGTTATTTGGGTTATTGACACATTCCTGCAATTGGGTCCTCAACTTTCTATCTGGAGGACCACAATCAGATTGGTGATGATATCTCTGCTTCACTCACAGTCAACACTGGTGCGCCTTGGGTGTGCTTATCCCACTGCCCAACTCCCTCTGAACCCATGACCGTGTGGCTAGGTATAGCTTAAATACCATCTATAAATTTGCTGATGATATGGTAGAATCTCAGATGGAGATGGGAGGCTGTACAGGAGTGAAATATACCAGCTGGTTGAGTGGTGTCGCAGGAACAACTTTGCATTCAGCGTCAGTAAGACTAAAGAGCTGATTGTAGACTTCAGGAAGGGCAGGTTGAGGGAACTCGAACCAATCCTCATAGAGGGATCAGAAGTTGAGAGAGTGAGCACTTTCAAGTTCCTGGGTGTCAAGATCTCCAATGATCTAAGCTGGTCCCAACATATTGATGCAGCTGTAAAGAAGGCAATATAGTGGCTCTATTTCACTAGGAGTTTGAAGAGATTTGGTTTGTCACCTAAAACATTTGAAAACTTCTATAGATTTACTGTGGAGAGCATTCTGACAAGATGTATCACTGACTGGTATGGGGTGGGGGGGGGGGGGGGTGCTCCTGCACAGGATTGAAAGAAGCTGCAGAAAGTTATAACATTAGTCAGCTCCATCATGGGTACCAGCCTCAGTAGTATCCAAGACATCTTCAAGGAGTGGAGCCACAGAAAGGTGACATCACCCAGGACAGCCCTCTTCTCACTGTTAGCATCAGGTAGGAGGTACAGAAGTTTGAAGGCACACACTCAGCGATTTAGGAACAGCATCTTCCCCTCTCCCATCGGATTCCTAAATGGACATTGAACTCACGAACACTACCTCACTCTTCTAAATATATGTTATTGCTACAAGCGTTTGTATTTTTCAACTATTTTTAATCAATTTAATATACATATATATTATACTTACTATAAATGATTTACTTATTTTTTTTCTTTCTATATTATCATGTATTTCACCGTACTGCTGCTGCTAAGTTACCAAATTTCACAACACATGCAGGTGATAATAAACCTGATTCTGATTCAGACTCTGTCAACTTTAACCAGTCTGGCCATTTTCCTCTGACCTCTCATTAACAAGGTGCTTTTGCCCTCAGAACTGCCGCTCACAGTAAGTTTCTTTGTTTTTCTGCACCGTTCTCTGTAAATTCTAGAGATTGTTGTGCCTGAAAATCCCAAGAGGGCAGCAGTTTCTGAGATACACAGACCACCCTGTCTGGCACCAACAATCATTCCACAAAGTACCTTAATGTTATTAATTCCCTATTCTGATGTTTGGTCTGAACAACAACTGAATCTGTTGACCACGTCTACATGTTTTCATGCATTAAGTTGCTTCTATATAATTGGTTGATTAGAGATTTGCATTAATGAGCAGGTGTAGCTAATAAAGTAGCCACTGAGTGTACATTGCAAACCAGTACGTGACTTTTTTTTACAATTGTACTGTTATCAAGTCTGCACATTCATAGGAGGATCCAGCCATAGCCTTCTGTATCTCATAATCTGGTTTATAATCACTGTTTTATATGATATGAAACTTGTTTTACGACAGCAGTACTGTGCAAAGAAATAAAACCATTATAAATTACAAACTATGTAAATGGTATTTTCATCTTCATCTGTTTATCTAGGTGCCTTAAACTGTGTCCCTGCCTTTCACCTTTGGATGGTGATGAGTTTCACATTCCCATAAACTTTGTATTGGAATTAGCTTGTTATGGTCACAGGTACCAAGATACAGAGAAAAGCTGGTCATGCATACTGTTCATACAGATCAGATCATTACACAGTGTGTTGAGCTAGATTAAGGTAAAACAATAACAATGCAGACTAGAGTGTAAAAGCTATTGAAAGAGTGCAGTGCAGGTAAATGATAAAGTACAAGAGCATAGCGAGGTGGATTATGAGGCCAAGAATCCACCTTATCGTACATGAGGTCCGTTTGAGAGCTTAATGACAGTGTCCTTGGGCCTGGTGAATTGTGCTGTCAGGCTGTTGTATCTTATGCCCAATGGAAGGGGGCAAAGAGAGAATATCTGGGATGGGTGGGGTATTTGATTGTGCGGGCTGCTTTACTGCTGCAACAAAAAGTAGAGAGTCCATGGAGGGGAGGCTGGTTCCTGTGATGTGCAGAGCTGTGTCTGCAACCTTCTGTTGTGCCTTATTGTCACGTGCAGAGCAGTTGCTGTACAAAGCCATTAAGCATCCAGGCAAAATGTTCTCTGTGGTGCATTGATAAAATTTGGTCAACGGGGACACACCAAGTTTTTTTAGCCTCCTGTGGAAGTAGAGGGGTTGGCGTGGTTTTGTGTTATTTTATTGCAAGGCCAGGATCAGTTGGTGTTTCCCTGTGAAGGATAATGGGACAAAATAAACCTCTCTGTAGCAATAAATGTTTTCTGGGTAACCTTTTTTAAAACCCCAAATAAATAAATTTTATTCATAATGATACAATATATATAAGAATAAACAGACAAAGCTATAGGAATAGGCTTTTGTTACGTTGTAGGTAACTGAGTGGGTCTCGTGCATAGTTCATATGTACTCCCCCACCCCGTGCCACCTACACTTCTGTGTGAGTGCAGAGTGGGTTGATGGCTCTGTATTTAACGGGCTCCGCATTAATACTCTGGTTCTGTGGTACCCTGCTGCCCAGGACGAGCCAGGTTTGGTATGGGTAAAGAACGTGAGCCAGTGGCAGGAAGGTCTCCAGGTCCTGGTGTTCAGATTAAATGATACCAGATGGTGTGAGCCTCTTGAGACTGTGTGGAATGCGAGGTAGAAAGCAGATGGATTGCCATCCGCGGGGACATACATGTGTCCAGTCAAATCTGTGGTTGTCCTTTCCACGCCAACATGGGGGCACGGTCTGAGGATCAGAACAAAACCTTTAAGGAAACCTGTTGGGAAACATTTCTACACGCAGAGGATAGTGAAATTGGAGTTACGCAAAAGGCCATTGAAGCTGAGTCAAGTGTTTACTTTTGATCTTTTGTCCCAGAGATAAGGGAGATGCGGAAGAGACGGATAAATTTGAATTTATCATTGTATGCACTCGTACTTGCAGTAGCAATGTCACAGGTACATAGCATCACATGCACAACATTTACAGTAGTAGGAAAGCATAAATATAAATTCTACTCATATATAGGGAATTAGTTGGCATGTCTCCTGTGATCTCACACTCAAGGCACTAGGTCTGTTCCCAGGTCAGGCTGAAACTTCCCCACTGAATGGAGGTGCAACATAATGAGGAAAATATTTCCATCCTGCAGCCTACAATAACAAAGTTAATACTTTGTGAATACCACAAAATGAAATGGAAGGATTGCACTAGAAATCCTTTGCTACAAGTTACAGTTTTATATTCTACTTGAACTTTACAAGTCCCTGCTCTCTTGGGGCATTGAATTAACAATTACAGTTCTCCTGACCTGCGTTTATTTTACTCAGTTCCACCATTAGCAGTTTCAACAGCTCAGAGTTAAGGCCAGTCTCCGCATTATTAAGCTCTGTTAATCATAATTACAGCGTATTGTGAGACAGCAGACAGTTATAACTACAGCTTGCAGACATGCTGCTGAAGATGTATTCCTGCACCAAATGGCAAAAGGAGGCTTTTACAAACCATCCAGAACCTTCTAATTGCAGCATAAGTTCAAGCAGGAGAAATTAAAGTCACTTCTAACCTTTACAATACCAAGTGGAGTTCTGATCCATCCTGAAACCTCACCATTATTTACCACTGAGATTGTCTCATTTAATGCTCCCGTTTCCCATCAGAACAGTCTTCGAAGCAGGCCCTTCAGCCTATTGGGTCTATGCTATCGAGCACCCATTTTCCCTCATCCCATCTTTATTCTCCTCTGCTCTCATACACACCTTGGGCTACAGGCTGCAGGAGTACGTGCTGAGAGACACACTGAGACCTGTTTCAGTGGGGAAGGACCACGGTATGGAGTTCTGCTCCTGGAAAGGGATGGGCCGAGTTGGGTAAGAAAGTTCTTTACCTATCGGGCAAAGAAATAGCAGCATGGTAGCGTAGCGGTTAGCGCAGTGCGTTAGAGTACCAGCGACCCGGGTTCAATTCCTGCCGCGGCCTTTAAGGAGTTTGTACGTTCTCCCCATGACTGCAGGGGTTCCCTCAGGGTGCTCCAGTTTCCTCCCACCGGCCAAAGACGTGCAGTTTGGTAGGTTAGTGGGGCATTGTAAATTATCCTGTGATTAGTCTAGGATTAAATTGGGGGGTTGCTGGGTGGCGCGTCTCGAAGGGCCATTCTGCGCTGTATCACAATAAATAAATAAGTAAACAAACAAACATAAATAGAGTGGCAGATGGAAGGCTATGGTCATGCATATTGGTGGAAGAAATGAAATGGTTAACTATTTTCTAAATGGAGAGAAAATTCAAAAATCTGAGGTGTAAAGGGACTTGGGAGTCTTCGTGTAAGGTTCCCTAAAGGTTAATTTGCAGGTTGGATTGGTGGTGAGGAAGGTGAATGCAATGTTAGCATTCATTTCAAGGGGATGAGATTATAAAAGCAAGGATATAATGTTGAGGCTTTATAAGGCACCGCTGAGACCTCACTTAGAGTATTGTGAGCAATTTTGGGCCCCTTATCTTAGAAAGGATGTGCTGAAACTAGAGGGGATTCAAAGGAGGTTCACAAAAAGATTCTGGGATTGAAAGGCTTGTCATATGAAGAACATTTGGCTCTGGGCTTATACTCACAGGAATTCCGAAGCAATCTATTGAAGCCTATCACATGTTGAAAAGCTTTGACAGAGTGGGTGTGGAGAGGATGTTTTGTGTGGTAGGGGAGCCTAAGACCAGAGGACATAGCCTCAGAATAGAGAGGCACTCATTTAGAATGGAGAAGAGGAAGAATATCTGAAGCCAGAGTTTATGAATCTCAGACATCCCACCCTGCAAAAACTGATTTCAGGGAGGTGGCACCATCAATTTGCGGGAGACTTCCGGGAGAGGTGGGATGTCTGCAACAGAGTAGCTCCTTAGCAGCTGGCCAGCTAGTTTAAATAACGTTAGCTATACTAATGAACAAATGACACCTGTTAAACTCACCTCAACATGTCTTTTACAGTCTTAACCCACCACGGGCAATAGAAAAGTCATTTTTGCGAACAGTGCAGCGAGCAACTTTGTCATTATTTTGACCCCTATTAGGCAGGGGTACACTTTAGTGTAGTCTGGGGTGATGTACGTTTTATTTTTTTGGAACACTCTGCAATGGCGCGCTCTCTCTCTCTCTCTCGTGGTCGCTCTCCCGCTCTCTCTTGCTTTCGCTCGGTCACTCTCAAAAAAATTGATTTCCATGATATTGCATATAATTTGCGGGCATCAGGGAGCCACTATTAATATGCGGGAGACTCCCGGAAGTTCCGGGAGAGGTGGGACGTCTGGAATCTGGAATTTGTTGCTACAGGTGGTTGTGGGGTCCAAGTCATTGGGTATATTGAAGGCAGAGGTTGATAGATCCCTGATTGGTCAGGGCGTGAAGGGATACGGGGAGATGGCAGGAGATTGGGGCTAAGAGGGAAAATGGATCAGCCACGATGAAATGGCAGAACAGACTCGATAGGCCTAATGGCCTAATTCTGCTCCTATATCTTATGGTCTTATGGTATTAATTTATCACGCCGGGTGTGTGCTGGGGTGGGGGTGTGTAGGAAGCATTTGAATGGTAACAGTGCCATTGGTTTAAAATATACATTAACACTAGATAAAGCTTAGTGAATGAATACTTTATACAGTTTACTCTTCTATTTTTTTTAATTATGAATAAATTTTATTTTGGGTTTAAAAAAAATCCAGCCCATGTTCAAAAAAATCAGCCCAGGTTATCCAGAAAACATTTATTGCTACAGCAAGGTTTATTTTATCCCATTATTAATAGTAAATAAAAACTATTAGTTTTTATAATTGCATCCTCTTTTATGTGTGTAATGAGTTTGAAGTCTTGGGTCTAGGTTTTAGAAGGGAACCTGTTTGTGACCAAAGAGGAGGGTGGCTTTTTATCGCATCTGTTGCTTTGTAAACAGCTTCTTGTGGTTTACTAAGTGGTGACGGTTGAACCATAGGGCAGGATCAAGGTGAAAGGGTTGACTAGTCAGATCACAGCATCGCCAAGTCCTCCTTATGGCAGCTTTCTAGCTCAAAGTTTAATTGAATTTGGATATGAATAACGGGAGACATCGTGTCTGAACGATTTGAAACACATTGTCTGTGTTTGGGAGGAAAAGGTGATTTTGAATTTGCTTCCCAAAGCTCTGCTCCGGCGTGCCTCCTATCTGCTGGAGACTAATTGATGGAGATTGATTGCTATCATTAGTCACAGACTTGTTTATCCTTGTACCACGCAACTGACTGGATTGTATGAAGCAGGGATACACTCAATGGCCACTTTATTAGGTACGTCCTGTAACTGATAAAGAGGTCAGTGAGTGTTTTTCATGGTCTTCTGCTGCTGTAGCCACCCCACTTCGATTTTCGACATTTTGTATGGTCAGAGATGCTCTTTTGTCACACCACTGTTGTAACGTGTAGTTCTTTGAGTTGCTGTCACCTTCCTGTTAGCTTGAGCCAGTCCGGCCATTCTCCTCTGACCTCTCTGGCAAGGCGTTTTTGCCCACAGAACTGCTGCTCACTGGATGTTTTTTCTTTCTCCATAACCCTCTCTGTAAACTTCAGACCAGGGGTTCCCAATCTCTTTTATGCCATGGACTCCTACCATTAACTATGAGGTTCATGAACCCCAAGTTGGGAGCTCCTGCTCTAGAGAGTGTTGTGTGTGAAAAACCCAGGAGATCATCCATTTCTGTCACTTTGATCACATTGATTCCCCATTCTGATGTTTGGTCTGATCAACAACTGAATTTCTTTCTTTTCTTTATTAACCGTTTTATTGATTTAAAAGGAGCATGAATACAATCACAAGGAGAATAATCTCAAATATATATATCAGTAACAATATAAACCGAGATTAAGGTAAACATTGTCAAAATCATAGATATTGTTAAACTAGTACAAATATGTAATGAAAAAATGAAAATAGCAATTCTTCTCTTATCAGTTTATGAAGAGAAAAAACATTGAGTTTTAAATGAAGAGGAAAAAACCCACTATACTATATAACAAAAACAAAAAAAAGGGACTGGGCAGTCCATTTTGAGGATATGACCAAAAAAAGAGAAAGAAATACTTTCTGATCAGATGTAAAACTTCGAAAAAAAAAAAGAATTTCTTGAACATGTCTTCACGTTTTTATACATTGAACTCCTGCCACATCATTGGGTCAGATGAAAGGTCTCAGCTCTAAACTTTGACTGCTTATTCCCCTCCATAGATGCTGCCTTACCTGCTGAGTTCCTCCAGCATTTTGTGTCTGTTGCTCTGGATTTCCAGCATCTGCAGAATCCCATGTGTTCAAGAGTTAGCATAGGAGAGATCAGTTCAGGAGTCTGATAGCAGTGGAATACAAGCTGCCCTTCAGTCTAGTTACTGATGAAGGCTCTCAGACTAGAAAGAATAACTCTGCTTGTTGACAGTGGTTTTGATAATTTTCTGCTACTTTAGATTTCCGTGGCTTGGTAGCATAGTGGTTAACACAACATTTACAGTACAGGCAACCCAGGTTCAGTTCCCACCCTCGCCTGTAAGGAGTTTGTACAATCTCCCCGTGACCATGTGGGTTTCCTCCGGGTACTTTGGTTTCCTCCCACAGTCCAAAGATGTACCAGTTGGTGGGTTAATTGGCCATTGTAAATTGTCCCATGATTAGGCTAGGGTTAAATCGGGGATTACTGGGTGGTGTGGTTCAAAGGGCTTATTCAGCTGTGTATCTCAACATGTTTAGTTTTAGTTTGATTCATTGTCAGCTTAACAGACCTATCAGTCAGGTCAAACCCATCTGCTTCTTACTCACTGAGAGACTCTGGTGACCTCTAACTGAGGGAATTGCCTAATGAGCCAGTGATGTGTGGGAAAGGCAGGTCCTGATTCCAAGTCCCCAATTACTGAACGGTCTGAGGAATGAATGAGTTAAATGCTGGCTTATCCATGAAGCTAAAAAGCATTGCTTTGATAGTAAATCCCTTTTTAAAAGGCCTCTCCCACTTTCAAATCTCTTACTAACTCTTCCTTCAGTTAGTCCTGATGAAGGGTCTCGGCCTGAAACGTCGACTGTACCTCTTCCTATAGATGCTGCCTGGCCTGCTGCATTCCACCAGCATTTTGTGTGTGTTGCCACACCGTAAGATCTGTTTTTTATTTATTCATCCATGAGATTTACTCTTCTCTATGAATTTGCAACAAACCATGAAATCCCTGTTAAAGAATTCCAGTCACTCTATCGATGAAAGGCCTGGATGGAGAGGATGTTCCCTGTCGTGGGGGAGCCTAGGCCAGAGGGCAAAACCTCAGGATACAAGGACGTCCCTTTAGAACAGCGATAACGAGGAACACACATCGAAGTTGCTGGTGAACGCAGCAGGCCAGGCAGCATCTCTAGGAAGAGGTACAGTCGACGTTTCGGGCCGAGACCCTTCGTCAGGACTAACTGAAGGAAGAGTTAGTAAGAGATTTGAAAATGGGAGGGGGAGGGGGAGATCCAAAATGATAGGAGAAGACAGGAGGGGGAGGGATAGAGCCAAGAGCTGGACAGGTGATTGGCAAAGTGGATACGAGAGGATCATGGGACAGGAGGTCCGGGGAGAAAGACAGTTGGGGGGGGGGAACCCAGAGGATGGGCAAGGGGTATAGTCAGAGGGACAGAGGGAGAAAAAGGAGAGTGAGAGAAAGAATGTGTGTATAAAAATAAATAACGGATGGGGTACGAGGGGGAGATGGGGCATTAGCGGAAGTTAGAGAAGTCGATGTTCATGCCATCAGGAAGGAGATATGGAGGAGTTTGTTTAGCCAGGGAGTGGTGGATTTGTGAAACTTACTGCCACAGATGGCTGTGAAGCACAAGCCATTGAGTATACTGAAAGCAGAGGTTCATAAGTTCTTGATTAGTAAGGGTGTCAAAGGTAATGGGAGAAGGCAGGAGAATGTGGTTGAGAGTGTTAATAAGTCAGCCATGATGGCATAGCGATGTAGATTTGATGGGCCGAACAGCCTAATTCTGCTCCAATGTTTTATGGCCTTCTGTGGATGTTGCTGGCAATGCCACCAGTTATTGTCTGCCCCTAGTTACCTCTGAACTGAGGAGGAATGCAGTAAAGGAGCAACCGCAGTGGAGAGTCTGGATTCACACACAAACCAGAGTGGGTAATGTGGGCAGATTTTCTGCCCTCCAGGACACTTGTGAGGCAGATGCTTTCCAGGGCAATATCAGCACAGCAATAACTTAATGTGGGCAGGCAGAGGGGTGATGTCATCTGGAATGTCTGCCGCTGTAACCCTGTCAGCCCCGATGAGAAGATGTTCCAGGGTCTCTTACATATTTCAGAACTGCTTATTTTCCTTTGAAGGATTAATGTAACGAATTATTGGCATCTATCACCCTTGCTCCCCAACAACCCTCCCCCACTACTCTTCCAGGAAACCTCCAAGTGCTCTTTCTGTCACGGTTGGCACTCAGGGATAGAATCAGCCATTAGCTCTAATTTATAGTGAGGCTTTTAGGATGCTAGCGGTCCGCAGCGTTCATTTTCTAAGAGAATGGGTACTTGGTAATATATAGAGCTAGACAGCTTTCAGCTAATGGGCAAACCACAGTGTTTTTTTTTAACAGATGGCTTATTTGAATCAATTATTTCACATTTGTGCAATTCTTGAACAGCTGGAAACTAATTTCTTGACTGATACGAGGAACAAAAGCTGATTCGTGAAAAGCTGATTTCAGTAGCGTCTCGCCCCCGGCCTTGTTTGGTCACCGCCTCACCTTCCACTCAGAAGCTTGACTGTCCAACCCTCAGAGGGGGAATGAAGCACCCAGAGGCCAAGGGCCCAGTGCAGTCTCACTGGAGGTACATTGAGTTGGTGGCACAGTCCAATTTGATTGGATTTTCTTCAACTAAGTTGCTCTCTGTCGTAATTCCTGCTGCAGAGTATGCGACACTCTGCCGGTATTGGTTAAGTGGTGCCTCGCTTACTGCACAGCAAATGGCTAGAGACCCCTTCTGCCCATGAATAACAGGATGGATTCACTGTAGGTAACAGAACCTAGACAAGTGGTTTCTTCACGAACCTCCTTCTAACCTGCTTAACTTTGAGCAATCCCTTAAATTTTTCTGCGTCAAAGAAATTCAGTCACCTATCACTTCTGAATGTTTGACCATTGAGATCTTTCTGAGTATTTGCAACTGCTTCTCTTTCATTTCTAACAAACTATTGATGGTGATCTTGTCTTCAGCCCATTGAGTTGGAGCAGATTCACTGGGCCAAATGTCCCATTTCTGCTCCTATATCTTATATTCTTATGCTCTATTCATGACACCTTATTTTGGAAAAATGGAAAAACATATCACCTTTCAGTATTTCTTTTGATGGAGAAGTTTGCACCAAGTTGTTTGAGCTCTTTTTGAGAGTTTGGACTTCTCGTTCTGATATCAGGATAGGTCTATTACCTCTGTATATATATTTTTATCATGTGATTAGAACTACACATTGCAATTTATTCGTGGTCAAATCATAATCCTATGCTCCACTCCACTTTTCAATTGCATTCCTCTAGAAGTTAGTCACGGTTCTTTGCATAGTTATTGCCTTGCTAATGTAAGCCTCTGGTTTTATTGATTGATGTATCTGAACTCAAGACCTCTTTGTTGTTTACAGATTTATACACATTTCCATTTTTTTATGTAACAACATATACAAAGAGCTATAAAAACATGACTTTGTTTGTCCTTCATCTTTCTTCATGAAAAGTATCCCAAGAAGCAACCTATAGGAGCCTTTAAATGTTAGTTACTTTGATAAATAGAGGCCATTGTTTACCTCATTACGTGAGAAAAGACATCACAAGAGAAGGAAGAGTATTTTTAGGGTATATTTTTTAAAGTCTAAATGTAGTCGCTGTTAAGTTGTGTTTCCTGAGAGAGCTGAAGGTAGATTATTGGCTGGGGCATCAATTTGGCTTTGTTCATTTTTAAATAAAGCTGTTTATTTAGTATATTTTCTTAATGCAGAGGTAGAGAAATGGTGCATTTTCACAGGGAACTCCAGGCTTTAGACCCATGCACAATGAAGTATGTTTCCAAGACAATGTGGTGTGTTGTGCTCCATGACCCTACAACCCTTTCCATTCTGGGTACCAATTCCAGAGGTGCTGTCAGAATGGCCGGGTTGGCGTGAGGAAGAGTGGGATGAATACCCAGGGTGATGGACAGGGTGTCCATTAAGTATTTTGCTTTGTCCTGGATGGTCCTTCTGTTATTGGAGCCACATTCCTCCAGGCTCATGGAGAACATTCCATCTTGCACTCTTCTTTCACAATTGATTTGAGGAATGAGGATGTTGTTAGTAATGCTGGTGTTTATCATTCATGCCTAATTGGCCCTGAACAGAGGTGAACCAAGTTGGTGGGTTGGAATTATCAGGGGCCAGGCAAGGCAACGGTGACAGGTTCCCTTCCCTGAGAACCTCAATGAACTAGATGGGATTTTACATCAACCTGGTAGGTTTGTGGAGCTCAACGCTTTACAGCTGTCGGCTGTGCGATCAAGTTCAATTCCCCATTGCTGTCTGTAAAGTGTTTGTACGTTCTCCACGTGATCACATGGGTTTTCTCCCACATTCGAATGATGTGTGGGTTAGCAAGTTGTGAGCATGCTACGTTGACGCCGGAACCATGGCGATACTTGTGGGCAACTCCCCAGCACATCCTCGGACTTCGTTGGCCGTTGGTGCAAACAATGTATTTCACTGTCTTTCAGTGTTCCATTGTACATGTGATAAAGCACTAGCCTCCATAGTGCTTGAGGAGCAGTGCCTCAGAAAGGTGGTCTCCATCATTAGGGACATCCACCACCCAGCACAGGCCCTCTTCTTAGTTGTTACCATCAGGAAGGAGGTACAGGAGCCTGAAGGCTCATACTCAATGATTCAGGAACAGCTTCTTCCCCCTCTGCCATCCAATTTCTGAATGGACATTGAACCCATGAACACTACCCTACTACCTTTTAATTTCTTCATAGCAGTCATAGAGTCCATTCTCACGTACGGATGTGAGACGTGGACACTCACCAGGACTATGCGAAAGTCTCTAGATGGTTGCTATGCACGAATGCTCCGGATGGCTCTTGACGTGAGTTGGCAACAGCACATGACGAACGTCGAGCTCTATGACAACCTACCGATGCTCACCACTAAAATTGAGGCGAGAAGACTGCAACTACTGGGGCACTGTCCACGCCACCCCGAGCTACCTGCCAAACTAATCATCATATGGGAGCCCAAGCATGGGAGGATGAACCCTGGGCGCCCTCCCAAGACTATGGTCAACATGCTCCTAGAAGGCAGCGGTGTGGCTAATGTAGATGAACTGAACACATTGATGAGGGAGAGGGAGAAGTGGAGAGTCCGTCATCGAGCCTGACGCCGGCCCCCTAGGCCTGAGTCGATGTAGTAGTAGTAGTTTTAATTTCTACTTTTGCTCTACTTATTTAATTGATTATATATATATATATATTTACTGTAATTCACAGTTTCATATGTTGCATCGTACTGCTGCTGTAAAGTTAACAAATTTCACGACATATGCTGGTGATATTAAACCCGATTTTGATTCTGATGCTCTGCCTACTCATTCTCTCTGCATCTCCGTTACTGCTGTTAACATTTTCAGTCCTCCCCAGATTTATCTACTCCTCTTTATCTCCCAGCTGGCCTCCATCCCTCCCCTCCCAGCTCTGTTGCACTTGTCCAATAGACAATTCAAGGACTGCCCTGTATCGTTTGTCCTGGTCCTTCACAAGAACGTCAGCTGCCTCCTGCACAGACAAGTGTTGAACAGACCAATTAAGTGTGCTTAAAGATCATACCACTGGCACTCTAACTCAGTTGCCATTGCTGTAATCCGTTAACTTGACATGAAACCAAGTTTTGGCTCAATTAATTCGAATAGGTTTAATTCAGTGCGATGCATTGAGGTTGAGAACTTTACAAGACAAAAATCAGCACCTGTCCTCGTGAATGGCTGCTTGGATATGGCTGCTGGTAATGATATTTGCATAATGCACAGATTAAGCTTGTGAACATTATGCTCCGCCATAGCTCTTGGAATTGAAATAGGTCAATACATATAATTAGTTGAGCAGACAACTGATTGGGCCTGTTCTCAGAGGCGGTGTTGAGGCTGCACACATTCTACAGTTCATGAAGTAGCCTCTTGGTAGAGAGGCAACTAATGTTGTAAGTTGCAAATACGATTAGTTGGATCTATAATTGAGCAACTGAGATTGAAGAATTAAAAATAAAAAGATCCTCAGCGCAAAGTAAACTTTTTTCATTTGTTATTTTTCGAGATCCAGCAATGAAGTAGTCCCTTCCAGCCCATTTGAGCCACGTCACGCAGCAGTCCCTGATTTAACCCAGCCGAATGATGGGACAATTTGCAATAACCAATTAATCTCCCAGCCGGTGCGTCTTTGGACCGGAGCACCTGGAGGAAACTCGCGCGGTCGCGGGGAGCAGATGCATGCTTCGTACAGGAAGCGACAGGAATTGGACCTGGGTCACCGGTACTGTAAAGCGTTTTGCTAACCACTACGCTGCCATGCCACCGCCATTTTGACTGGATGGTAGCAGCTTTTCACTTGGCGGCTTCTGAGCTAATAAGTTAATCTGGATGAAAGAAATAAGAATTTATATTAACAGTGGAGTGGGAGTGAAACTGCTTTCAGTGTGCAATCTCTTTTAACGTGCTTAGAGACACAACATGGTAACAGCCCCTTCTGGCACAATGAGCCCATGTTGCCCATTTACACCCATGTGACCAATTGACCCTTCGGAATGTGGGAATGTCACGGGGAGAAGTAACTAACTCCTTACAGACAGCGGCAGAATTAAACTGAGTCACTGCAGCTGTAATAGCGTTATGCTAACAGTTACACTACCATGCCTACTGACTGAGGCGAGGAGATGAAGGCTTTGAGCTCAAGAACCCAGAGGATGGGCAAGGGGTATAATCAGAGGGACAGGGGGAGAAAAAGGAGAGAGAGAGAAAGAATGTGTGTATATAAATAAATAACAGATGGGGTACGAGGGGGAGGTGGGGCATTAGCGGAAGTTAGAGAAGTCAATGATCATGCCATCAGGTTGGAGGCTACCCAGACGGAATATAAGGTGTTGTTCCTCCAACCTGAGTGTGACTTCATCTTTACAGTAGAGGAGGCCGTGGATAGACATGTCAGAATGGGAATGGGATGTGGAATTAAAATGTGTGGCCACTGGGAGATCCTGCTTTCTAACCTAGTTATATAATGTTGCTCAGGATGTCTTTAAGTTCTTTCAATGTGGATACTTTTTGTACTGAGGGAAACGTTGGTAGCAATTTGCCCACGGCAAGTTTCCACAGTCTTCACCATGACAGCAACACAAGTCGTTTGAGGGATGAACGTTGGTCAAGGAACCAGGGATAACGCTTCCCCCCGACAATTTGGCCCACTTAACGGGGTCACAACTTTTGATTTCAGACTTGCATTTTAAACATTGCATCTCCCGCATTGCCTTCCAACAGTGTGCTGTCTTGCGACAGTGTAACGCTTTCTGGTATTGCTGCATTTCCAGCAGTGCAGGGCTTCCCACAATGCACTGCAACCCCATCAGTGTTGATTGGGGAGTTAACTTGCATTTTGTTTTTGGTAAGTTTCTGGAGCGAGATTTGAATCTAGTTGCATTGTTCTCAAGAGACAGTAGTTCCAACCACGCAGCCTTGTGCAGGTAATGAAAAGAATGGGAACCATTTAACAAATACTTTGATCATTTCTGTCATTAGTTGGAAGAAAGCTATTTTCAGGAAGTGTCCTCTCAAAGTATTGAAGCATTTGAGGATCCTTCAGATACTTATAGGCCCTAAGGCCTGAAAAATTCCAAATTTTTCTAAAATTCTGTTTGGCAAAGTAATAGTGAGTCAAGTTAAATTGTTGAGAAATGTTGTTTATCCCTGTTTTGTGGGAGAAACATTCTCTCAGGACTTGGTTCTTCTACAGTACAGGCACCGATGGAATAAAATAACACAATTATTCCGCTGCACATTTGCAAAGCTTCCACTGTCAAATACTGCAGAGGGTGGTGGAGTGGCACAGGTGGTAGAGAGGCTCCCTCACTGCGCCAGGCACCCAAACTCTGGTGGTGTCTGTTTGGAGCTCGCATGTTCTCCCTGTGTCCAC
The DNA here is from genome assembly GCF_030028105.1 of Mobula birostris. Classification (NCBI taxonomy): domain Eukaryota; kingdom Metazoa; phylum Chordata; class Chondrichthyes; order Myliobatiformes; family Myliobatidae; genus Mobula; species Mobula birostris. The sequence goes on along the minus strand of NC_092384.1, from coordinate 65,265,660 downwards.
GTGGCTCTCCTCCGGGCACTCTGGTTTCCTCTCACCTCCCAAAGACCTGCATGCTGATAGGTTAAATAGCCATTGATAGTTGTCCCCAGTATGTAGATGACTGATAGAGTCCAAAGAGAGGAGGCAGAAGAAAAAGTGGGATTGATTCAGTAATCCCAAAGATGTAGTGTAAATTTGGTCTGAAGGGTGCTATATCAAATCCTACCACGGAAACGGGAAAATAAATTTGTAATCAAATAAACCTGAATTTAAGGGGGGGAGAAAGTTCATCTCAGTCATGATAATACTAAAACCACTGGATTGTTTAGAAACATATCTGTTCACTAACTCCCATGAGGGAAGTAATCATGTTCCACTTGCCCACTCTGGCCTGTATCTAACTCCAGACCCAACAATGTGTTTGCCTTTTAACTGCTTTCTCAGTTGCTTCATTCTATCAATGAATATGTAAATATCCCCTTTCATCTTAAAACGTACCAGGCCGAGTTTATCTTTCAGTCCCAACTCTCTTGTCTTTGGGACCATGTCCATAGGACATCCAACTCTGACAGGAGAGTACACCGAGAACCAGGCAGGGATCACAACCCCTCGATGCACTGGGTAAAGAATTGGAGCATAGCACACTATGAAGGGTCTTGGACCGAACTGTCGACTGTATATTCATTTTCATAGATGATGCCTGACCTTTTGAGTTCCTCCAGCACTTTGTGTGGTGTTGCTCTGGGTTTCCAGCATCTGCAGAACCTCTTGTGTTCACAGTCCAAGCCCTTCAGCCCACAATGTTGTGGCAACATATATAATCCTACTCCATGATCAATATCACCTCCCCTCTTCTACATAGTCAATACTCCTCCATTTTTCTAACATCCATGTGCCCATGTAAGAATCTCTTAATTGTCCCTGATATATCTGCCTCAGACACCACCCTTGGCAGTGCATTATTCTCAAGAATCCTTGTCTGGTCACTAAGATTTATTTTAGGGCAGAACTTTGGGGTGACAAGGAGTTTGTATGTACTAACCTGTGTTTCCTCCAGGTGCTCTGGTTTCCTCCCACATTCCATATATGTACGAGTTAGGGTTAGTAAGTTGTGGGCATGCTATGTTGACACTGGCAACATGGCACCACCTGCGGGGCCAAACGCATCCCTGACTTGAGTAACGTATTTGACTAACATGAGAAATTCAGAGTAACACACACAAAATGCTGGAGGAACTCAGCAAGTTAGGCAGTGCATCTATGGGAATGAATAATGTTGACATTTCGGGCCGAGACCCTTCATCAGGACACATTGTATTTCTCTGCATGTTTGGTGGACAGGACTGTGCAGAAGTCTTAGGTACATATATACAGCCAGGGTGCCCAAGACTTCTGCGTGGTATTGTATCTGGAGGGTTGCGGGAGGGATGTGGGACAGGAGGCAGACGAATGCCAGGGGCAGGGGATGGTGCAGGTGCAGACAACCCAGCCCAGAGGCTCCAGGCAAGGTCATGTGATTCCAAACCATTGGTTTATTGATCAGTACAGAATGTCTCTCTGGTGCTTCCTGCTCCCTCCCTTCTCCCTACCTCCTTCCCACTCTTAGTCCACAACAGAGACTCATATCGGAATCAAGTTTATCATCACTCATATAGGTTGTGAAATTTGTTTTTTTTTTGCAGAAGCAGTACAGTGCAATACATAAGGTTACTACGGTCCTGTGCAGAAGACTTAGGCAACCTAGCTGTAGGTGGATAAGACTTTTGCACAGTACTGTACATGAGGCTAAAATACTTTTTACTTTCACTGTTTGAACACATTACATACATAGCAGCTGTGCAAAGGCACGAGATGCTGGGAATACACAGCAGGTGAAGCAACATCTGTGGGAAGAGCAACAGGTAATGTTTTAGGCCGAAAACAATTCTGCGCTGAAACATCAACTCTGTTTCTCCTTCTGTAGGTGCTGCATGGTCTGCTGAATGTTTCCAGCATTTTCTGTTGCTTTGTAAGATTTTCCGTATCTGTGTTCGTGTACAACACACACAAAATGCTGGAGGAACTCAGCAGGTCAGGCAGCGTCAAGGGAGTCGACGTGTCGGGCCAAGACCCTTCATCAGGACTGACAAGGAAGGGGTTGATGTCAGAGTAAGAAGGTGGGGGGAGGGGAAAGAAGCTAGCTGGAAGGTGATAGGTGAAGCCAGGTGGATGGGAAAGGTCAAGGGCTGGAGAAGAAAGGATCTGACAGGAGAGAAGAGTGGACCATAGGAGAAAGGGAAGGAGGAGGGGAGCCAGGGGGAAGTAATAGGCAGGTGAGAAGCAGTTAAAGGTCAGAGTGGGGAATAGAGGAAGTGGTGGGGGGAGGTGAGGTAGGAATTTGTAGTCCGGAAGGAGAAACCTCAGAATGGGATGGGAATCGGAATTAAAATGTTTGGCCACCAGGAAGTCCCACTTAAGGTGGACGGTGCAGAGGTGCAAATCACTATGAAGTTACAATCAATTAGTCAGTAAACAGTGCAAAGGAGAAATAGTGAGGTTGTGTTTAGATGTTCATGGACCATTCAGAGATCTGATGGCAGAGGGGAAGAAGCTGCTCCTAAAACTTTGAGTGTGTGTCTTCAGGCTCCTGTACCACAGGGGTTCACAATTTGGGGTCTGTGGGCTCCTTGCTTAATGGTATTGGTCCATGACATAAAGAAGATTGGGAACCCCTGCTGTATCTCCTCCCTGATGGGAGTAATGGGAAGAGGGCAGGCCCTGGATGGTGATGGTTCCTTCACAATGCAGACATCCCACCTCTCCCGGAAGTTCCGGGAGTCTCCCGCATATTGATAGTGGCTCCCTGATGCCCGCAAATTATATACAATATCACAGAAATCAATTTTTTTGAGAGCGAGTGAGAGAAAGCAAGAGAGAGCGCGTGTGCGAGCGTGAGAGAGAGAAAGCAAGCGAGAGAGTGAGAGAGAGCAAGCGAGAGAGAAAGCAAGCGAGAGCGACCATGAGAGAGAGAGAGAGAGAGAGCACGCGAGCGAGAGCGCGCCATGACAGAGAGTTCCAAAAAAAAATATAAAACGTACGTCACCCCAGACTACACTAAAGTGTACCCCTGCCTAACAGGGATCAAAATAATGACAGTGTTGCTCGCTGCGCTGTTTGCAACAGTGACTTTTCTATTGCCCATGGTGGGTTAAGACTGTAAAAGACGTGTTGAGGTGAGCTTAACAGTTGTCATTCGTTCATTAGCATAGCTAACATTATTTAAACTAGCTGACTAGCTGCTAAGGAGCTACTCCATTGCAGACATCCCACCTCTCCCGGAAGTCTCCCGCAAATTGATGGTGCTATCTCCCTGAAATGAGTTTTTGCAGGGTGGGATGTCTGCGATAGATGTCGCCTTCTTGAGGCCCTCAATGGTGGGGAGGCTAGTGCTCATGATGGACTGCCTGAGTCCTCAGTGAGTTATAGAGGAACTACGATAACTCTGTGAGTCCTCTCCCAGAGAGTTATAAAGAAACAATTTGTCCACATTATGGTTTATGGATCAGTAAGGTGTCCATTGTATCATGAATATACTGGGTAATGTTTGTATCTCACATCCTGTGCAGAGGTGTCACCCACCAGAAGCTCTGTCTCCCTCTCCTGAATCTGTATACAGGTCTCTTCAATGGCGAGGTGTGGGCACGTGGCCAAGTGGTTAAGGTGTTCGACTAGCGATCTGAAGGTCGTGAGTTCGAGCCCCAGCCGATGCAGTGTGTTGTGTCCTTGAGCAAGGCACTTAATGACACATTGCTCTGCGACGACCCTGGTGCCAAGCTGTATGGGTCCTAATCTCCTTCCCTTGGACAACATTGGTGTCGTGGAGAGGGGAGACTTGCAGCATGGGCAACTGCTGGTCTTCCATACAACCTTGCCCAGGCCTGTGCCCTGGAGAGTGAAGACTTTCCAGGCACAGATCCATGGTCTCGCAAGACTAACAGATGCCTTTACTTTACTTTACAATGGCGAGACATTTCCACAGCTGGAGTTCAACCCTATCTATTGGATCTACCGTATTAAGAGCGGTGGCTGCTTAAGCTGGATGTTAGATGGCTGTAATATTGGGGTTCATTTCCCTCTGTTTCCGTAAGGAATTTGTACGTTCTCCCTGTGACCGTGTGGATTTCCAGTGGGTGCTCTGGTTTCTTCCCACATTCCAATGGTTAGGGTTAGTAAGTTGTGAGGATAGTATTTTGGTGTTGGACGCATGGAGTCACTTGCGGGCTGTCTCAGTGCATCATCAGCGCAAACGATTTATGTATTTGTATATTTTAATGTACTGTACATGTGACAAATAAATCTAAACTTTAAGTTCACTCCTCCAAGAGGACCACAACCTCATCATAGGGTTTGGAGGCTTGCAAGCCTCAGTGACCTGGAGAGCTATGTTGTCCGGAGTCAGGGCTTGATGCTTTGCCAGACAGGTCAAAGGGCAGAGGCCAGACGAAGAGTGGTTCACCAGTCCTCCAGGTTTGGGGTTTCAGCTGAGGGCTAACAACCCTGACTGGCCAAAATAAAATGGTTACAGAAACAGCAATGAAAAATCCTTCTACATCTGACTGCGACCAAGGACGGACAAAGATGGAGGACCTTCATTGCTGTCCTAAATTGTCAGTGGCCTAGCAGGCAATAAGTAAATAAGTTCTTCTTCTCCTCTGCTATCCGAGTTCTGAACGGACATTGAACCCATGAACACTAGCTCACTACTTTTTTATTTCTTTTTCCCCCCACTACTTACTTAATTTAACTATTCAATATATATATTCATATAGTAATTCACAGTTTTTCCTCTATTGTTATGTATTGCAATGTACCGCTGCCACAAAGACAACAAATTTCATGACATATGCCAGTGATATTAAACCTGATTCTGATTCACTATTCTGCTGCTGCTTTCTGTATGAAATAGCCTGGCTGCTGTTTCCTGGGGAAATTCCAGGAGGAAGGAATTGATCGTAGCCTTTCTCTCTTATATTCTGTAAATTTCTTGGGGAGGGAGTATGCAGGAGTACAAAGCTCAGGATTGCTGCGATTGGACGAGGATTAGTGAAGAAAACTGCAAGTATATTTTGGTGCCTGGTGAGGTGTGTGTCATTTACAAAACCCTTACTAATGAGCTGTTCTTACTCCCTGTAATTACTCACACGTAGTTTACTGCTATTTATTTTAATTGACATTCGAGTTGCTCTGCTGTGTCTCCAGTTTTCCATTTGCACCTGTTCATCATATTTTACTGTAATCATGTTATACTAGGCTTTATTTACAGTGTTATCCAGCTACTGCACTGTTGCCTCTATCATCGTTGCTGGATGTGAAGAGAAAGGAACTCACTGGTAGCACAGTTAATAAACGGATGAAAGACTTCCTCTAATGCGGAGCCTGTCGTATTCCCTCCAGAAAATCCAATTCCCTTTGCAAAGTAGTATTTCTGATGCTTAATTCGTTCTAATGTGGGAACCATTAATGAACATAGATTCATTTGATTAAGTAAACATTGAATAGCATGAATCAGTCACAGTGTGCGGTTCTGGCCACTGCTCTACAGGAAGGATGTTGATAGCTCTGGGATTGGGAGTTGATGATAGTGTTGCCAGGATGGAAGTAAGCTGCAGAGAGTTGTAGAATTAGTCAGCTCCATCACAGGTACTTGGCCTCCGTAGTATCCAAGACATCTTCAAGGAGCGGTACCTCAAAAAGGTGACGTCCATCATTCAGCACCACCACCACCCAGGACATTCATTGTTACGGTCAGGAGGGAGTACAGAAGCCTGAAGGCACACACTCAATAATTCAGGAACAACTTCTTCCCCTCTGCCATCCGATTTCTGAATGGACATTGAACCCATGAACACTCCCTCGCTTCTTTTTTATTTCTGTTTGTGCACTAATTCAACTATTTGATATGCATATATACACTCACTGTAATTCAGTTTTTTCCCCCTATATTATCATGTATTACATTGTACTGGTGCTGCAAAGTTAACAAAGTTCATGATATATGCTGGTGATATTAACCCTGATTCTGGACTGGAGTAGTTTAGTTAAGAGATTGGTTGGGCTGCGGTTGCGGTTGTTCTCATCAAGTAACAAAGGAGCCTGCGTGACGATTTAATCAAGGTGAATGGAGCCATGAAGTGGTGGGCGATGTGCTTCTATTAACAGAGAGATCAATAACTGGGGGGGTCACTGGACTGGAGAAAAAATAGAGAAAAAATAATATTTCTCCCAAATAATGGTAGGCTTGTGGAATTTTCAAGGGAGCACCTGGAGGAAACCCATGAGGAGAACGTGCAAACTTCTTGCCGACACTGGCAGATATTGAGCCCCAATCTTAGAGCTATAAATCACTAAGCTACTGTGCTGCCTTAAGGAAGCCACTGTCCTTAATACTGTAGATCTGATTGAAGGTACAGGAGCCCCAGGACACACCATCAGGTTCAGGAACAGTTACTACCCTCAACCGTCAGGCTCATGAACCAGAGGGGATAACTTCACTCACCCCCATCATTGAAATAGTCCCACACACAGTGGACTCACTTTCAAGGACTCTTCATCTCATATTCTCAGTATTTATTGCTTATTTTTTTTGTATTTGCGGTGTTTGTTGTCTTTTGCACATTGGTTATTTGTCCATCCTGTTAGGTGTAGTTTTTCATTGATTCTGTTGTGTTTTTTGGATTTACTGCGTATGCCTGTAAGGAAATGAATCTTAGGGTTGTATAGGGTGACTTAAAGTATACGTACTTTGATAGTAAATTTACTTTGTACTTTGAACTTTGAAATGGCTGGATTTCGTCCATGGAAATGTCTGAAGATTGGAAGAGACCTGTGTACAGATACAAGATAAGTAGACAGGGGTGTGATGGGTGACACCTTTGCACAGAATGTGAGTTTCAAGGCTGATCGTCCCAACATTTGAAAACTGTCTGGATGATCACTTGAAGGGGCTGTCAGTAACAAAGCCACAGGCCTAGAGCAGGGGAGGCAGTTTAACTATTCTATTTTTCATGACACCTGGATAAAACACCCTCCTCCTGTGTCACATATAAAATCCTGGAGGAACTTAACCAAGTCAGGCAGCATCTTTGGAGGGGAATGAACAGTCGATGTTTTGGGCTGAGATCTACTTAAGGCTTGATTTTGGCCTGAAATGTTGACTGTTTATTCCCCTCTGTAGATGCTGCCCGACTTGCTGAGCTCCTCCAACACCCTCTGTGTGTTGCTCAAGATCTCTTCTGTATCCTCTGTGTCACTTAGGGACTTGTGTTAATGGTATCTTGTGACTGTATGTGCTGTTGTAGCTCGAGGTGTTGTGTGTGACTGTACTATATGTCCTGTGTCCCTGAGGAACACTGTTTCGTTTAGCTGTATACATGTGTATGGTTGAATGACAATTAAACTTGTTTTTACAATTCTATGACATGGGAGATCCAGTTTGTGCACAGCAAACTCCCACTATCTCCTATGAGATTAGAGTCTGTTCAAGTACAAAACTAAAATCCTGTCTGAACTTGACCCGGCCATGACCAGTCTGCTTCCCACCTGGCCCCAAGGGCACGTCATATTTTCCATCACAAGTTCTCCCAACGCTAGCTGTAAATATGACCTCAAGCATGGTGTTGATCTATCTGCGGCCAAAGAGCCAAATATTGACAAAGTTCAGAGGACTTGTGTGGTGATACTGGGAAAACATCCCGACCAGGACAAAGAACTGAGTCAGATTGACTTGACTGAGCTTTCCATAGTCTGACTCAACTTGAGATAAGTGTTCATCCAATGTACATCCAGCGCCCCACTGACAGGGTCATTTGAGTTTGGGCTAGGTAGCCAGGGTGCACGCTAGATCAGCTGCCTTGGTGTAGAGTGAGAGGTGATAATTGGCCCAGGCACCAAGGTTAACCTCATCCCTCAGAAGAGGACCATGGGATCTTTTGGACCAAATATTAAACCGAGGGAAAATTTAAATAAATAAAACTCAAGATACTGAAAATTTGCTGTTGTTGTCTGACCTGCTGTTTTTATTTCATGTTAAGTCTGGTCTTGGGTGTTAAGATTCTTGTACATAATATTGAGGAAAAGCAGGGGAGTTACAGATCATGTCCTGATCAATAGTTGCCCCAAGATCAATATTGATAAAGACTTGAACTGATCACCAGCATGTGGCTGTGACATTTCCTAGAAAACAGCAGTGACCTAACCGGTTAATTACTTCAGTACGTGTTTGAGATTTGATTTGTCACCAAAGACCTTAACAATTTTCTATGGATGTACAGTGGAGAGCATTCTGACTGGTTGCCTTGCTGCCTGGAATGGAGGCGCCAGTGCAGAGGATCGAAGCAGGCTGCGGAGGATTGTAGGTTCAGCCAGCTCCACGAAAGCCACAAGCCTCCCCACCATCTGCCATCAAATTTCTGAAAGCTCCCTGAACACTACTTTGCTATTTTTAAATATTTTTTATTGTAACTTACAGTAATTATTTATGCCTTGCATTGTACTGCTGCCACAGAGCAACAAATGTCATGACATACTGTTTATCGTTGATAATAAAACCTGGCTGTGATTCTGGAAGGCTATGAAGGCACTATAAAAATGCACTGCTTCCGTGCAGACGTTCCATAAAGTGGTACAGTATCTAACACCTGCCGAAGGATATCGTGATTCAGGCAATAATTACTGACCTCATCCATCTCTCTGGAGTGATTGAAATGACAGCAGAGAGGGGGAAATTTGGGCTCGGGGCCACTTCCATCACTGGCAGCCTCATAGAACCCAGCAATATAAAGGTGCTGGCTTCTCTCGGATTACCAGTGAAGGAGAGCAGAACCTCTTTGATTCCGCAAGGTATAAACTTGCTGTTAATTAGCTCAGGAAGTTGTCATCCCATTCATCTTCTCCGATGCACCCAGAAAAAAATTCTCCAGCATCACTGACACACTTAACAGGAATATACTGTATCATTCATTATGAGTGGCAGTGTATTCTCACATCTCTTTCTGGTCCAAGAGAGCCATAACTCAGAGCTGAATAACACAGAGCATCAATAAAAGGAGAGGGTGCTTGTGAGATGAGTGGCACACTTCTGTGTTTAAGTGTCACTCAGGCTATCCAGGGAACCTGGCTCAGTCCTGGTGTCCATTCACACTTGGAATATTGTGTTCAGTTCTGTTCACCTTACTATAGGAAGGTGTGGACGCTTTAGAGAGGGTGCAGAGGAGATTTACCAGGATGCTGCCTGAACTGGAGAGCATGTCTTACGAAGATAGGTTGAGCAATCTTGAGCTTTTCTCTTTGGAGTGAAGAAGGATGAGAGGTGACTTGATAGAGGTGTGCAAGATGATAAGAGGCATAGAAAGTGTGGATAGCCAGAGACTTTTTCCCAGGATGGAAGTTACTAATATGAGGGGGCATAGTTTTAAGGCAATTAGAAAGAAGTATAGAGGGGGTGTCAGAAGTAAGTTCTTTATACTGACAGTGGTGGATGCGTTGAATGCCCTGCCAGGGGTAATGGTGGAGGCAAATTCACTTCGGGTATGTGGTGCAGAGGTACATCCTAGGATGTAACAATTCTTCGCTAGGCACATGAATGATAGAATACTGGAGGGTTATGTCGGAAGGAAGGGTTAGATGGATCTTAGAGTAAGTTTAAGAAAGAGGCAGAACAGCATTGTGGGCCGAAGGGCCTGCACTGTGCTGTAATGTTCTATATTCAGTTCTACTGTGTACTGCAGGGTGACAGAATAGACCGATAGATTCACTCTTATCCCGTGTCCTGTTCTGTCTCATGTGAGTTCCTCAAATAACAACTTTGATTTATACAGCATTTTAATGTAGCAAACGCGCAAACAGAGGGTTCTCAATTTTCTCACTGGTAGGTATAGAAGCCTGAAGGCACATACTCAGTGATTCAGGAACAGCTTCTTCCCCTCTACCATCTGATTCCTAAATGGACATTAAACCCTTGGACACTACCTCACTTTTTTAATATACAGTATTTCTGTTTTTTTGTGTGTTTTTTAAATCTATTCAATATATGTATACTGTGATCTATTTATTTATTTATTTATTTTTCTCTTCCATATTATGCATTGCATTGAACTGCTGTTGCTAAGTTAACAAATTTCATGTCCCGTGCTGGTGATAATAAACCCGATTCTCATTCTGAAACCTGTAGCAGATTCAGAGTTTTATTTGATTTGCTTTATTTATTGTTACAGTGGGGAAAAGGCCCTTGTGGCCCTTTGAGCCACACCGCTCAGCAGACCCCAATCTAATCCTAGCCTCCTTGGACTGTGGGAGGAAACCAGAGCACCCAGAGGAAACCCACATGGTCACGGGGAGAACATAGAACATAGAACATAGAATAGTACAGCACATTTCAGGCCCTTCGGCCCACAATGTTGTGCCGACCCTCAAACCCTGCCTCCCATATAAGCCCCCACCTTAGATTCCTCCATATACCTGTCTAGTAGTCTCTTAAACTTCACTAGTGTATCTGCCTCCACCACTGACTCAGGCAGTGCATTCCACGCACCAACCACTCTCTGAGTAAAAAACCTTCCTCTAATATCCCCTTGAACTTCCAACCCCTTACCTTAAAGCCATGTCCTCTTGTATTGAGCATTGGTGCCCTGGGGAAGAGGCGCTGGCTATCCACTCTATCTATTCCTCTTATTATCTTGTACACCTCTATCATGTCTCCTCTCATCCTCCTTCTCTCCAAAGATTAAAGCCCTAGCTCCCTTAATCTCTGATCATAATGCATACTTTCTAAACCAGGCAGCATCCTGGTAAATCTCCTCTGTATCCTTTCCAATGCTTCCACATCCTTCCTATAGTGAGGTGACCAGAACTGGACACAGTACTCCAAGTGTGGCCTAACCAGAGTTTTATAGAGCTGCATCATTACATCGCGACTCTTAAACTCTATCCCTCGACTTATGAAAGCTAACACCCCATAAGCTTTCTTAACTACCCTATCCACCTGTGAGGCAACTTTCAGGGATCTGTGGACATGTACCCCCAGATCCCTCTGCTCCTCCACACTACCAAGTATCCTGCCATCCACTTTGTACTCTGCCTTGGAGTTTGTCCTTCCAAAGTGTACCACCTCACACTTCTCCGGGTTGAACTCCATCTGCCACTTCTCAGCCCACTTCTGCATCACAGGTAGTGGTGGGAATTGAACCCGGGTCGCGGGTACTGTAAAGCATGCTAACCAGTATCCTACCGTGCCACCCCAAGCTGCTTGGAAACGGACGCATTGGCTCAACTCGTCCCTGCGCAGCTAAAGTGCCTTCCTGAGTTGATCCCTTTTGCCTGCATTTGCATTTTGTCCAAACCTTTTCTATCCATGAACCTGCCCCTGTGTCTTTTACCTGTGATGACTGTACCCACCTCTACCAGTTCCCCACCACTGTTTGTTCCCATTTCCCCATCACCCTCTGTGTGAAAAAATTGCCCTTCACATCCCCTTTAAATCTTCTTCTTCTTACCTTAAACCTCTGCCCTCTCGTTTATGACTCCCCTATCCTAGTTAAAGCTTCGTTTACATTAGCTTTATTTGTCACATGCACACCAAAACATTTTAAAAAATACAGTGAAAGGAACTTTTATGTGCGTTGAGTGAAATGCATTGCTTGCATTGAGGATGTGCTGGGGCACCCCACAAGTGTCACCCTGCTTTCAGCACCAACAGAGCATACCCACAGTTTACTAATCCCGATTTGTACACCTTTGGAATGTGGGAGGAGATGGAGCACCCAGAGGAAACCACACAGTCATGGGAAGAGCATACCAGCTTTGTTCAGTCAGTGGCAGGAATTGAACCCTGATCTTACAGCTGGTGCTGTAACGCATTACGCTGACCGCTACGCTACCGGGCCCCCCTCTGCGACCCATCCATCTTAGGTATGCCCCTCAGAATTCTGTGAACTTCTTTATGGTCATCCCTCAGCCCCCTTTCCTTCTGGGTAAACAGTCCCAGCACATCCATTCTCTCCTCATAACCTCAAGTCCTCCAGTCTCTGCAACATCCTTGTGGAACCTTTCCTGCACCTTCTGTAGCTTAATTGCATCCTTCCCAGAGCACAGTGACCAGGATATTCCAGGCACAGCCTCAATGATGTGACATCCGAACTCCTGTACTCAGTTCCCCATTGGTGAAGGCAAGAGCGCAGTGCGTCTCCATCACCATCTTGTCGATCCGTCTGCACCTTCAGTGAACTCTGTTTCATACCCCTAGGTCTCCCTGTCCTACAACATTCCCCAGGGCCCTATAATTCACCGTGCAAGCCCTGCCCTGGATTAACAAAAGGAGATTCTTGAGTAACAGTGTCTTATGGCAAGAGGGACAGAGATGGGATGGGCAAATGGATTCTGGGGCAGCAATGAATGTCTAACGGGTGAACTGTTCACGTCAATGGGAAAGAAGCTTTTAGAGGGCCAGCACAATGTAACTTGACAGGTGTCCTCTTATTGAACTGTGTGGCTGTATGATTGCTATTTACTTCTTTCTCCCACAATTACACTGCCCAGTTTTCCTTCAAATGTTATCTAACCCTGTTATTCCATGTGAAAACTATCGGGAAAGAGGTACAGGAATCTTGGGTCCCACACCACCAGGTTCAGGAACAGTTATTACCCTTCAACCATCAGGCTCCAAGTCAACTTGGATAACTTCACTCACCACAACTCTGAACTGATTCCACAACCTATGGACTCACTTTCAAGGACTCTAAAATGCATATCCTCAATGTTATTTACCTACTTTTAGAATTTTTGCGCATTTCGTCCTCTTTTGCACATTGGATAATTGTCATTCTTGGTTATGTAAACAACAGGAATTCTGCAGATGCTGGAAATTCAAGCAACATACATCAAAGTTGCTGGTGAACGCAGCAGGCCAGACAGCATCTCTAGGAAGAGGTACAGTTGATGTTTCAGGCCGAGACCCTTCGTCAGGGCTAACTGAAGGAAGAGTTAGTACGAGATCTCTTACTAACAGGGTTAGTAAGAGATCTGTTGAGGGGTCTCGGCCTAAAACGTCGTCTGTACCTCTTCCTAGAGATGCTCCCTGGCCTGCTGCGTTCACCAGTAACTTTGATGTGTGATTCTTGGTTATGTATAAGTTCGATTGTATTCCTTTATTTTCCTGTAGACACCTGCAGGGAAATGAACATCCCAAGGTAGTATAAGGTGACATATATTTACTTTGATAGTAAATTTATGTTGAACTTTGAAGTTGTAGGTTCTAACCACTCATTGGGTTGAGAAGTTTCTCGTGACTCCTTGTTCGGTTTGTTGGTGTCTGTCTGATATCTACAAATGTTGTATATCCTCACTCTCTGGGCTGCAGCAAGCATCTCTAGCAAGCCATAGAAACCCCTCTCTATGGCAATTAATGATCATCTTAAAGCTGTTCATTAAAATAACTTCAATTTTTGACTTTACTACTCTGTAAAATATGAAGAGGCAGATTGTGAAGGTCAGCATTGAGCATAGAATGAGGCATCCAATGTCATAATGAAGCCTTCCACTTCTAATGTCCCGAGGTTCCTCACAGAGTTCCATCACATACTGATAGCAAGATCCATTTAAGGTAGTTGGGACACACATCCAAAAGCTTGCTGAAAGAGATTTCTAAGGGGCAACCGAGAAGAAAGGGAGGTGATGTTCAAGGAGAGAAACTCAGAGTTTGTGGGGCGACATGACCATGAGGCAGGTAGCCTAACACAGTTACAGTGCCTGCTGCAACGTCGTACAAACAACTTCCTGTCTGTAAGGAGTTTGTACACTTTCCCCATAACCTCTGGGTGCGCCGGTTTCCTCAAACACTCCAAAGGTGTAGGGTTAAGGTTTGTGAGGTGTGAGCATGATACATTGGCCCGGAATCGTGGTGGGCTGCCTAGCTCTATCCTCACTGATTTGTTCTGATGCAATCAATACACTTCACTGTATGTCTCGACTTGTGACAAATGAATTCTTGAATCTTTCTCTGTGATCTTTGCATGTGAAAGCGTGGCTGACAATGGTGGAGTGACAGGGCTGGGAGATACGTATGGAACCAGAGTGTAGTTGTTGGAGGAGACCACAGCTCGGAACGACGCTGTTTGTCACTGCTTCTCGTCAGAGAGCATTCGCCCACTGTCTCCTGTGGCTGGGAGGCTGCCGATTGCAGGCCTGTCTGGAATGGAAGCCAGTTGCAGGTCAGGGTCCCACTCTAATCTGCTCCAAGCCTGCACTTAACTGCAGCCCCGACTCTCAGACAGCTGGTGAAACACTTCAGTGGCTGAAGCTACAGGGATAGGCAATGTTGCAGGAACATTGGAGCGGAGAACAGGAGTTGAACTTTTGATCCTGCTTCACCACTTAATGAGATGTTGGCTGATGCAGTGTCATCTCGTCCCCTTATCCTGGAGGAGAAGATGTTAGATTTAGGGTTCTCTATCACATGTACGTCGAGACTTACAGTGAAATGTGTCATTTGCATTAACAACCAACACACCCAAGGATGTGCTGGGAGCAGCTCGCAGGTGTCACCACATATTCCATTAAAACGTAGAGTGCCCACTGTGTTCAGCAGAACAAAACAGATGGCATGAATTTCAATTTCTCCTTCCAGTGAACAAATTTTCCCCTTCCTCTATTCTCCACTCTGACCTTTCACTTCCTCTCACCTGCCTGTCACTTCCCCCTGGGTCCCCTCCTCCTTCACATTCTCCTATTGTCCACACTCCTGTCCTATCAGGTTCTTTCTTCTCCAACCTTTGACCCTTCACCTATCACCTTATAGCGCGCCTCTCCACCCCAACAACCTTTTCTTTCAGGCAATCTTCCCCCTTCCTTCTCAGTCTCGAGGAAGGGTCTCGGCCCAAAACGTTGACTGGCATGCTGAGTTCCTCCAGCATTTTGTGAGCGTGTTGCTAACAAAACAGAACACAGCAACCGCAAGACAAGCCCCGTTACTCCCTCCCTCACACCCACCTAGTCAAGCACATGCACAACCATTTCTGAAGCAATGCTTTACTAAGTCTAAAGGTGAGGGGGATAGTCCCAGTGGGGTGAAAAGACTCCAGTGTAATAGGAAGTATGAATATGAAACATAGGAAAAGAATGTGAATACAGTTGGAAGGACATCTAAAACATGGAAGCTTCAGCCACTCAAGTATTTCGCCAGCTGCCTCAGAGTCTGGGCTGCAGTTATGTGCAGGTTTGGGGCAGATTTTAGTGGGACTCTGACCTGGCACTGGTGTCCATTCCAGCAGGTCCGCTGCTGGCAGCTTCCCAGCCACCGGAGATGCAGACGAATGCTTCCTGACAGGAAGTGGTGACAAACAGCGGTGTTCCGAGCTGTGCCCATAAATCACTCTCGACTTGTAGCCTTCCGAGGGGCGACCCGTAACTCTCCCGCCCTGTCGGCTGGAAGGTGCCTGAAATGAGATTAGCAGATGCAGCGGCGGGGGGGGGGCAAGCCAGCAAGTGCGGAGGGGCAGGATGGTAAGGAGTGGTGAGGGAGTTGTGAGAGCCACGGTGGACCGTGCTGCACATTAACTGGAGAAAGGGGCGAGAGCTGGGACAACAATAACAATAGAAGCGAATCGAACAAGAAATGGGGAGACTTTTGCTTGAGCAGTGCTATTCACAGCCCTCGATAGCCAGAGAAGTGCTGTAATAGAGGAAACTCGAAAAGAGCGAATTGTGAAGTTGCGTTTGATTTCCAGTGACAGACTGAAATTGAAGAAAATGCATTTGGATGGTTTGGATTTGTGACACGATAAATGGGGGTTGCAGATTTAAACGTATTCCATATGGCTGCCAGGTCACTTTAAACCACTGAAACTAATTAATTTCCCTTGGCAGAGACAACTTGTGAGCATGCTTTGTGCTGCCAGTTTGTAGTGTGGATTGATGGAGGGTCAGCTAAATGCGCTTCAGATCCTGAAGTCTGCATTTCTTTTCTCGGCGCGGTCCTCGAGGGTGCTGGGAGTCTTTACAAATGAAGCATCTTCGGCGGGGGTGGGGGGGGGAATTGTGGTTAGAGCTGGGTGTGTGGTAGAGCGGCGGGGAGGAGGGGTGTGGAGTTCCCGCTTGGAAATTTCACACACGTACACCTGTTCATGCACACGCACACCTGTTCACGCACACGCACAAGTGAATGGAAGCATACCGCTGATATCTCACCACACCACCAGGCTCAGGAACAGTGATTACCCTTCAACCATCAGGCTCCTGAAGCAGAGTGGACAAATTCACTTACCTCAACACTGAACACAACCGATCGGCTCACTTTCAAGGACATTGCAATTCATGTTCTCAGTATTAAGTTATTTTCTTGATTATGTGTTCATTCATTCATTCATTCATTCACCTATTTATTTATTTGCACAATTTGTCATCTTATGCACGTTGATCGTTTGTCAGCCTTTGTGTGCAGTTTTTGTTGTTCTGCTGTGAATGCCTGCAAGAAAATGAACCTCAAGGCAGTATATAGTGATATACACATATAAAGGAAATGATAGGCCAGTTAGACTGACCTCAGTGGTTGAGAAGATATTGGAGTTGATTGTTAAGGATGAGGTCTCAGGGTACTTGGAGGCACATGATAAAATAGACATGGTTTCCTTAAGGGGAAATCTTGGCTCACAAATCTATTGGAATATAGCAAGATAGACAAAGGAAAATTGGTGGATATTGTGTATTTGGATTTTCAGAAGGCCTTGGACAAACTGCTGAACGTGAGGCTGCTTAGCAAGATAAGAGCCCATGGTATTACAGGAAAGATACTAGCATGGAAGGAGCATTGGCTGATTGGCAGCAGGCAAAGAGTGGGAATAAAGGGACATTTTCTGGTTGGCGGCCGGTATTTCATAGGGGTTGGTGTTGGGACCCCTTCTTTTTATGTTTTATGTCAAAGATTTGGATGACAATTGGTGGCGTTGTGGCCAAGTTTGCGAATGATACAAGGATAGGTGGACGGGGAGGTAATGTTGAGCAGGGGGGGAGGCTGCCAAGGACTCAGACAGATTAGGAGAATGGGCAAAGGAGTGGCAGATGGAATACAATGTCGAGGAGTTTATGGTCATGCATTTTGGTAAATTAAATAAAAGCGTAGACTATTTTCTAAATGGGGAGAAAATTCAAAACTCTGAGGTGCAAGGGACTTGGAAATCCTCATTCAGGACTCCTTGAAGATTCATTTGCAGGTTGAGTTGGTGATGAGGAAGGCAAATGCAATGTTAGCATTCATTTCGAGAGGATTTGAATATAAAAGCAAAGGTGTTATATTGAGGCTTTATAAGGCACTGGTGAGGCCTCACTTGGAGTATTGTGAGCGGTTTTGGACCACTTATCAAAGGAAGAATATGCTGACATTGGAAAGGGTTCAGTGGAGGTTCACAAGAATAATTCTGGGAGTGAACAGGTTATCGTATAAGGATCGTTTGGTGACTCTGGGGCTGTCCTCGCTGTGATGTAGAAGAATGAGGGGGGCTCTCATTAAAACATACCGACTGATGGAAGACCTAGATAGAGTGGTTGGAGAGCAGATGTTCACTGTAGTGAGGAATTCTAGGACCAGAGGGCACAGCCTCAGAATAGAGGGATGTTCATTTATAACAGAGGAGGAATTTTTTTAGCCGGGGGTGGTGATTCTGTGGAATTTATTGCCACAGGCGGCTGTGGAGGCCAGATCACTGGGTGTATTTAAGGCGGAGGTTGATACGTTGATATCTGTCAGGATGTGAAAGGTTACGGGGAGAAGGCAAGAGAATGGGATTGAGAGGGGAAAATGGATTAGCCATGATGAAGTGGGTGAGTAGACTCAACGGCTGAACGACCAGTTCTGCTCCTATGTCTTATGGTCTTATATACATCCTTCAATAGTAAATTTACTTAGATGGCTGGGTTGAGTTGTTCTCCGATCTTGGCAATTCATTTGTGAACGTTTCGTCACCGTGCGAGGAGACGTTCACTGTCTGTGCCCTGTTGATTGTGCTGTGCTCTTTCATTTGCTTGGCCTCTTCATACTTATCGATCGGCTGATTGGACATCATTTCAGAAACTCGGTCATGATGATGGGAAGGAAATCTCGTCAGTGATTGGCTGTGTGGTGAGCTTTGTGCGTTGTGGTCTGGATTTCTGCCCGCATCGATTCATAAATAAGGATGGAGATTTATGTGGTCTGTGTTTGATTACAGGATTGTTGATGGAAAACCATGCTTCTAGAAATCCTCTTGCAAAGCCGCGTGCCACTCCGGATCCTGCGCAGCACAAAAAAAACTCACAGTAATTAAAAAAAACCTCAATAAATATAAATAAATAAATAGCTTACATGCGCAGATTGATTGTATGTCCACAGAAGTGTCTGTACGTAAGGTGATTCTGACAGTAAGTTAAGCAGTGATGGGGGTGTGGAGGGATGGTTTAGTGGGTGGAGGTCTTGATCAGCTCTGCTTGGGGGGAAAAGTAATTGGTTTTGGGTTAGGTGGCACTGGTGTGGACAAACAGTCCATGGAGCAGGGTTGGTGGGATCTTTCATGTCGTTACTGGCCCTTTTCTGGCACCTTTCTATATATAGTGTATGTCGATGGCGGGGAGGCTGGTGCGGTTGACGCATTAGGTAGTTTTTGTAAGAGCCTCCCTGTCCACCACAGTGGAGTTTCCATTCTGTACAGTGATGCACCATGTTAGGAGGCTGTCTACTGCGCATCTATAAAAGGATAGGAGTATCGATATTCATTAATGTGAACTGTGCATAGTCCAGCTCTCATTAGCCTCTTCAGGAAGTATAGGCATTGGTGAGCTTTCCTGATCGTGTAGGACGTATTTAAAGTTTCCTTCTATTCATTCAATGGTTGTGAAGTTTGCTGGCTAAGCCAGCATTTGATTGCCCCCTCCCTTGTTGCCCTTGAGAAACTGGTGGTGAGCTGCTTTCTTGAACTGTTCCAGTTGAAAGTAAGGTCGTCAGGTAGTCATGCTTGGTGTATCTAGATTGTCTCGGCTGGATTCCTGAGTGAACTACTGGATGGCATGCCTCCTGTTCAGGAGGTCCTAGAGAAGTTCTGCACAGAAATAGGCCTTTTGGCCCATTTAGCCCATGCTGAAAACATTTAAACTGCCTACTCCGATCGACCTGCACCGGGACCATACCCTTCCATACCCCTACCATCCCTGTACCCATCCAAACTTCACATAAATGTTCAAATTGAGCTTGCACACACCACGTGCTCGCAGCTCGTTCCACACTCTCAGGACTCACTGAGTAAAGAAATTTCCCCTCATGTTCCCCTTAAACTTCTCACCTTTCACCCTTAACCCATGACTTCTGGTTGTAGTCCCACCCAACCTCAGTGGAAAAAGCCTGCTTGCATTTCCCTAACATATACCCCTCATAATTTTGTATACCTATATCAAATCTCCCCTCAGTTTTCTACGTTCCAAGGAATAAAATCCTAAACTATTCAGTCTTTCCTTGTAACTCAGGTCCTCTAGACCTGGCAACATCCTTGAC
Organism: Mobula birostris; assembly: GCF_030028105.1. NCBI lineage: Eukaryota > Metazoa > Chordata > Chondrichthyes > Myliobatiformes > Myliobatidae > Mobula > Mobula birostris. The sequence goes on along the minus strand of NC_092384.1, from coordinate 65,246,138 downwards.
GTGGCCAGCAGAGGCAAATTGCTCAATACCCACCCTGCCACCTGCGTGTTGTAGTCGCCTGTTTACACTTGAGCTACTTTAGCGAGCCTTATAGAATCTAAAGCAAAGTGTGGATGAGAATTACATTATAGAATTGCTGTGCCAGAGAAGGAGGCCATTCATCCCTTTGAGCACTTGCTAACTCTTTGTATTGACGGCACAGTAGCCTAGCAGTTAGTGTAATGCTTTAGAGTGCCTGCGATCTCTAGGTTTCCTGCAGATGCTCCGGTTTCCTCACACACTCCAAAGGCTTATGAGTCGGGGTTTAATAAGTTGGGGGCATGCACTGTTGCCGCTGGAAGTGTGGGTGACATGTGTTGGCTGCCCCAAGCACGTTCTTAATGCAAATGATGCCTCTCACGGTCTGCTTCAATGTATATGTAACAACTAAAGTTCATCTTTATTTGTCATTGTGAAAGCTGCAGGTGCTGGAAACATTCAGCATGTGGAGGGATGAGAAACACCGTTAATGGCTCAGGTCTAAGCTCCTTTGTCCGAATTGCTGGATCATTCCCTTGCTTTTTCAAGAGCCTGTGTGATTCCCTACCCAAGTCCTGAACGATTCCGGTTCTACCAAGGTCTCATTCAATGACCTCCAGATCCCTCTGAATTAAAAAAAAAATTCTCCTCAGATCCCTTTGCACTTCCTGCCTTGAATTTTAAATGTATTGGAATTGATTTATTATTGTCACATATCAAGACACAGTGAAAAACTTGTCTTGCACATTCTTTATACAGATCAAATCATTACACAGCACACTAAGATATAAAACAAAATCAATGCAGAATAAATTGTCAAAACTACATAGAAATTGCAGTGCAGGTAAACAATAACTAAGAACTGTGCTGCACTTTAATAAAACTTTATAAACTTTCAACTGCATGGCAACAAAAGCTACGTGCGCGGGAGCATTTCAGTTACTGCGTGACCGTGCCCATGCGGAGTTTAGAGGGAATAGTGGCCTTGTGTTGCATAGAACATAGAACATTATGGCACAATACAAGTTCTTTGGCCCACAATACTGTGCCAACCTTATAGCCTACTCCAAGATCAATCTGACCCTTCCCTCCTACATAGCCCTCCATTTTTCTTTCATCAAAATATCTATCTAAGAATATCTTAAATGCCCCTAGTGTATCTGCCTCTACCACCACCCATGGCAACACACTCCATGCACCAACCACATTTTGTGTAAAAAAAAACTTACCCCCTGACAACCCCCCCCTTTATACTTTCCTACAATCACCTTAACATTACGTAGGGAGGAAGGAGAAGATGGCAGCGCACGCGGCTGTTCCGTATGATATCGTATGTGTTAACTAGGGGCCGTGCACAATCCTGATTTGATGGAGACAGCCGTGAGAAGCATGGAGGAACACCTGGAGAAACTTCTGAAATGGCCGCTTCGCTGCCGCTGCTACTGTGTGATCAAGAATCTCCGGAGGGGAGGCCCCAAATCCTCAGCTTTGCCTATTGCCTGTTGCCAGGGCCAGAGTCGAAGAGCTCGGCAGAGATGGCGCTCAGTGTTGGAGGGCTGGTCGGAGGCTCGGAGTTTTCAGACGGATTCGGAGTCGGACTGTGGTCAGATGCTTCCAGGATGCTGCATCGGCAAGTTTGCAGCACTGGAGGTTCATCGTCTGCGTGAGATGATGGGACTTTCTAGAGACTTTGAGACCTTTTACTGCGCCCATGGTCTGTTCTCTATCAAATTACGGTATTGCTTTGCACTGTTGTAACTATATGTTATAATTATGTGGTTTTTGTCGGTTTTTCAGTTGGTTTGTCATGTGTTTCTGTGATATCATTCTGGAGAAACATTGTATCATTTCTTAATGCATGCATTACTAAATGACAATAAAAGAGGACTGCGTGTCCTCATAATCTAATAATCTAATTACGTCCCTGCATTTTAGCCATTTCTGCCCTGGGAATAAGTCTCTGGCAGTCCACACTCGATCGATATCTCTGGCAGCTCACTTACCATCATGTACACCTCTATCAAGTCACCTCTCCAACTCCTTTACTCCAAAGAGAGAAGCCCTAGCTTGCTCAACCAAATGTGAACAGTGGGTTAATTGCCATGTGCCTAGTGTAACAGTCAACTGAAGCAATCCATTAAACTGAACATGAGCAGACAGGCATGTAGAACGGGGGAAAAATCTACAGAACGCGGTGGATATCGCCCAGTCCATGAAAGGAAAAGCCTCTTCACCATACAGGACCGTTCATTAAGGACCCCACCATACAAGCCATGCTTTCTTCTTGCTGCTGCCATTGGAAAGGAAATACAGGAGTCTTGGGTGCCAAACCACCGAGTTCAGAAGCAGTTATTACCCGTCAATTATCAGGCACCTGAACTCGTGAGGATAACTTCACTCACCTCAACACTGAACTGATCCCACAACCTGTCAACTCACATTCAAGGACTCTACAATTTTATGTTCTCAGTATTATTTATTTATTATTATTATTTTTTTGTTTATTTGTGTTTGTCAGCCTTTGTGAGAAGTTTTTCATTGATTCTGGTGTATTTCTTTGTTCTACTGTGAATATTTGCAAGAAAATCAATCTCAGGGTGACATATATGCACTTTGATAATAAATTTACTTTGAATTTGAAACTCTGAACTTTGTGATTTTACGATGTTAGTCGATGTGGATTCCAGGGGTAAGCCCATTGCCGAGAGGGACTTTTCTTTAAAGTTTCATGCGACAGATTTTTACAATGTAGCACTTCCTTAGCAGTCAATGTTCGCTCTAATTTGTAATGTCCAGTGTACGCAAAAATCTTGTGCTGTGCAATTTTGTGCCTAGTGACAACAACATGTGCACACTCAATAATTTCTTCAATGAAAACAGTTTAAATAATCCAGTTCTAAAATCTCCAGACAAATCATCACGAGCGCCATGTTGTCAACATAGTCCACATCAGAAACCGGAAAAGGAAATGCAATTATGTATGATTGTGAAATATACTTAACATGCCAACGGGGTAGAGGGTGACAGCCTTTTGTGGGCAGTTTAAGCAACGCACACAAAAAGTGCTGGTCAATGCAGCAGGCCAGGCAGCATCTATAAGAAAAGGTACAATCGACGTATAACTCCTTGTCCATCCTCTGGGTTCCCCCCCCCCACCTTTCCTTCTCCCTAGGCCTCCCGTCCCATGATCCTCTCCCTTCTCCAGCCTCGTATCCCTTTTGCCAATCAACTTTCCAGCTCTTAGCTCCATCGCTCCCCCTCCTGTCTTCTCCTATCATTTCGGATCTCCCCCTCCCCCTCCCACTTTCAAATCTCTTACTATCTCTTCTTTCAGTTAGTCCTGATGAAGGGTCTTGGCTCGATACGTTTACTGTACCTCTTCCTAGAGATGCTGCCTGGCCTGCTGCATTCACCAGCATTTTTTGTGTGTGTTGCTTGAATTTCCAGCATCTGCAGATTTCCTCGTGTGGGCAGTTTATATCCCTTTGTGCGCTTGCAGCAAAAGATGCAGTCACTACAAGCTGGAGGAACTCAGCAGGTCGGGCAGCATCCATGGAAACAAACAGTCAGTGTTTCGGGCTGGAATCCTTCGTCAGGACTGAAGAGGGAAGGGGCAGAGGCCCTATAAAGAAGGTGGGGGGAGGGTGGGAAGGAGAAGGCTGGTAGGTTCCAGGTGAAAAACCAGTAAGGGGAAAGATAAAGGGTCGGGGAGGGGAGGCAGGGAGGTGATAGGCAGGAAAGGTGAAGAAGGAATAGGGGAAACCACAATGGGTAGTAGGAGGAGGTGGAACTATGAGGGAGGTAGTAGGCAGCTGGGGGAGGGGGCAGAGTGAAACTGGGATGGGGAAGGGAGGGAGAGGGAATTACCGGAAGTTGGAGAATTCTATGTTCATACCAAGGAGCTGGAGACTACCTAGACGGTATATGACGTGTTGCTCCTCCAACCTGAGTTTAGCCTCATCATGGCAGCAGAGGAGGCCGTGTATGGACATATCTGAATGGGAGTGGGAAGCAGAGTTGAAGTGGGTGGCTACCGGGAGATCTTGTCTGTTGTGGCGGACGGAGCGGAGGTGCTTGACGAAGCGGTCCCCCAATCTGCGTCGGGTTTCACTGATGTAGAGGAGGCCGCACTGGGAGCACCGGATGCAATAGATGACCCCAACAGACCCACAAGTGAAGTGTTGCCTCACCTGGAAGGACTGTTTGGGGCCCTGAATGGTGGCAAGAGAGGAGGTGTAGGGACAGGTGTAGCACTTACAGGGATAAGTGCCGGGTGGGAGATCCGTGAGGAGAGATGTGTGGACCAGGGAATCACGGAGGGACCGATCCCTGTGGAAAGCGGAGAGGGGTGGAGAGGGAAAGATATGCTTAGTGGTGGGATCCTGTTGAAGGTGGCGGAAGTTGCGGAGGATAATGTGCTGGATCCGGAGGCTAGTGGGGTGGTAGGTGAGGACAAGGGGAACTCTGTCCCTGTTGTGGTGGCGGGAGGATGGGGTGAGGGCCGAAGTGCGGGAAATGGAGGAGATGCGGGTGAGGGCATCATTGATGACAGCAGAAGGGAAACCACGATCCTTAAAGAAAGAGGACATTTGAGACGTCCTGGAGTGCAAAGCCTCATCCTGGAAGCAGATGCGGCGGAGACGAAGGACCTGGGAATAGGGAATGGCACCTTCTTTATAGGGCCTCTGCCCCTTCCCTCTTCAGTCCTGATGAAGTTGTTCCGGCCCAAAACATTGACTGTTCATTTCCACGGATGCTGCCCAACCTGCTGAGTTCCTCCAGCTTGTAGTGAGTGTTGCTTTTACCCCAGCATCTGCAGAATATTTTGTGTTTACGAGTAGCAAAAGATGTATGTGCGCGTATATACACACACACACACACACACACACCCCTCAGATGGAAGTATTGACTATCTCTGCTTACTTTGCATCATCCAGTCTGCTGTATGGAAGTGATGATCACATTCTCTCTGGTTCTCCCCCTCTTACCCAGAGGTAATTCAGCAGCCAAAAGGGACTGACGTCATCTTGCTGGCTTGAGTGTAGAACAGGTCTCCTGCTGCAGATTTCGGCCCCACTGCCTGCGCTTCAGAAAGAACTGATTCTGGGGACTGAGGGGGCGGCTCTTTGCTGAGGGCTTTGGCGGGATTAGCATTGGCAAATCTATTGCGCACTCATGAACAGAAGCTTTTTGTTTCTGCTAATGGTCATTACTTCCTTCAGTGACTATATTGTGCAGCCCAGGTGTCCAGCATTCACACACGTGGTGGAAAAGAATTAGCCTTTTGCTGTGCACATTTCGACTTCCTAGGGAACCTTCTTGCCTTTGAGTGGAGAGGTTGTGGGTCTGGCCCACTCCAGAGCGTTCAGTACAGAATCTTGGCTACACATGATGAGAGTCATGTCCCAGAGCAGGTGAAGTGGAGTACCAGGTTGTTATACCATTGGCTCTGACTTTCAAGCTTAAGTTGTACAATTAAAAAATGTTACAAAATGATTCACAGCATGGAATACATAAAATAAAGGTGGTTACAACAAGCTACCTCATAGTTTTCTTGAAGAAAGTGGATGAAAGGAAAATGGAGGGAAAAAGAATGGAAGGCCATGCCAGAGGGAAGGGTTAGATTGATCTTGGAGTAGGTTGAAAGACTGGCACAATGTCATAGGCCAAAAGGACTTGCTGCACTGTACTGATCCGGTCTGTGACAGCAAAATGCAGCCATATCTGAGTGTAATGAAATACTGATGTTGTGTTGACACCTGCACTGTACTTGAGATTGCAGTGGTGAATGAACTGTGAATTGTCTGCATGTGGGGTGAGTATAGAGGCGTGGGGTTTATTGAAGGTCAGTGAGGCCACAATGACTTCACTCCAGTCCGCACGCAGTCTAACCCTGCTCCCTTTGCTCTTATTGCACAGGGTCTGCCTTCACCCCCTCGCCCTTCCAGTTCCGGCAAGAAGCAGTCGGCGCCGTGCCCTCCTCAGGCCAGGGAGGAGAGCAGAGACCAAGGCAGCACGGACAGGACCCCGATCCCGACGACCTCCCCTCAGCTGACGGTGCATGCTGGCAGCTCGGACCACGAAACCACAAGTAGGTTGAATGTTTTCCCTGCACCGGGAAGCGAGAGTTTTTTTTTTAATACCAGCATTCAAGGCTCACCAGCAGGTCAGAGGCAGGGGATGTTCCTCTACTTGTCAGTGCTAGCTGTTCAACAACTGTTGCGTGGAAACATCTCAAGAGGCGGTGAACTTTGAACCTCTGAACTAGGCAATGTAGAACATGGTGGAGGTGCCTGCAAGGCACGTACATAGCCCCAGCTTTGGCTGCTTCAGAGCTTTCTCATGTTGAATAATACATGTTACTTATCCGCTGTGATACAGCTTCTAATATTAGCGCATTTTAACTTGGGGCTTGCCGATTTGTATTCTGGTGTGTCTGTTTATATTTTCCTTCGTTCTCACTTCAAATGTGGCTCCTTCCAGTAGCGTGGGCAGCAAAGTGCACTCGGGCAAAGGGTAACCTCTCTGTCACTCATCAATAGACCCCCTCCACACCCCCCTCCCCCATCAATGATCGCATGATTGGTCGTCTTAAGTGTGAGGTTTTTATTCCGTCGCTCCTGCCAGTCAGCCTAACTAAATGCAAAGTGATTCGTCCTATGGTACCCGCTTAAAACATGTCTGTAATGACTGGGAGTCCGTTTCTGCACTGCTTCCCCTAGATTCACACCCCTGTTTCACCGTTGGCTCTGGTGGAAGTGGCTGTTCTGTACGAGGAACATTTGGTTTGTGTGTTTCTTGAAGTACGGGCCTGGGATGTTGGGGAGGGGGCTCAGATTGTTGTTCCTGCCACACTTGAGTATTCTGCCACAGGGAGTTGCATCAGGAATTCCAACCCTGGTTTTGTGTTCCCACCCACATTTGGTCACAGGAGAGTGTAGTGGGAATGATACTGGGAGTGCATAAAACCTGACTCCCTGACTCTTCTAATCAATAATCAACCGCTGAAAACAAGTATGCCTTCTGCCTTCTTTATCTTCATTACCATTTTTATCTACTTGCATGGACAGTTTCGGGGAGTTATGGACTTGGATCCTAAGATCCCTCTGTACATCGAAGCTGTTAAGGGCTCTGCCATTAACCGTGTACTTTCCACTTAAGTTTGACCTCCCAAAGTGCAATACCTCACTGTTGCTCCACCTGCCATTTTTCCGCCCATACCTACAGTTTATCTATCTCCTGCTGGTACCCTTGTTTCGTTGTCCACAACCTCACCAACCTGAGTGTCATCTACAAATTTACCAACCTACCTCTCTAGCTATTCATCCTGTGTTCAGAGATCACAAACAGCGGACGTCCCAGCTCTGATCCCTGCGGAATACCACTGATCACGGCCCTGATCCCAGTGGAACACCAGTGATCACGGGCTTCCAGCCTCTCAATCTCTGTGAGCCCCCGTAAAGGCTTCTTCGTTCTACAGCTTCCATCTCTCAGCGGGAGTGGAATTGGGAGACAGTGGAAAGCCCTGTCTCTATGAGAGCACTCTCACTTCAGAGTCTGATGGCTCTGACCTCAGGTCCCACACCTGAGTCTCCAACGCAAGGACCCGGACTTCACTCCTGTGTGGTACTGAGGGAGCACTGTCCAGCTGAAAGGTGTAAGGCAACGAAACTTGACATGTCTGTCTTTACCAGCGGAAGTAAGAGCTCTCGTGGCATTATTGTGATGAAGGCAAAGGTTCTATAACATTTAATATAGAAACATAGAAACATAGAAAATAGGTGCAGGAGTAGGCCATTCGGCCCTTCGAGCCTGCACCACCATTTATTATGATCATGGCTGATCATCCAACTCAGAACCCCGCCCCAGCCTTCCCTCCATACCCCCTGACCCCCGTAGCCACAAGGGCCATATCTAACTCCCTCTTAAATATAGCCAATGAACTGGCCTCAACTGTTTCCTGTGGCAGAGAATTCCACAGATTCACCACTCTCTATGTGAAGAAGTTTTTCCTAATCTCGGTCCTAAAAGGCTTCCCCTCTATCCTCAAACTGTGGCCCCTCGTTCTGGACTTCCCCAACATCGGGAACAATCTTCCTGCATCTAGCCTGTCCAATCCCTTTAGGATCTTATACGTTTCAATCAGATCCCCCCTCAATCTTCTAAATTCCAACGAGTACAAGCCCAGTTCATCCAGTCTTTCTTCATATGAAAGTCCTGCCATCCCAGGAATCAATCTGGTGAACCTTCTTTGTACTCCCTCTATGGCAAGGATGTCTAATGATTACTTAGCTGAGCACTTAGAACACCATAGCATTTAACAATGAATTTGAAATGTAATTAATATAGATGGGTACTTCATGATGGGATGAAAGGCCTACTTCTGTGTGAACGTACTCTGTGGCTATTAAGACATGGAAGTTGTCTTGTCCTGGCCAGGATCAATGTCTATCAATCTACTTACAATAAATTATACAATCATAGTAGTGACTATATTTCAAAATACTCCATTACCTGGAAATAAGTTGGGAAATGCGTGGCTTGGGTGATTGTTGGTTGGGTTTAGTCGCTCTCCAATCTTGGCAATTCATTTGTAATTGGATTGCCAAAATCGGAGAGCAATTGAACCCAACTCCATTGACTGATGTGTTTTGTTGTATCCTCGAAGGGATATGGAAGGTGCTTTAGAATTGCAAGGACTTTTGAAGATAGTATCAAAAGAGCGAAGGTGGAAGTAATAAAAGGGACCGATCAGAAGATTGGGCCGATCCAGTTTTTGAGTGTCAACATCCTTGGCTACTTTGCATCATGGGGCAAGTGTGCAGGGAATGTCAAACCAGCGTATTCAGCAGACTGAAGATCAGATGGTTCGGAAGAGGACCTGGGACTGAATGAACCTCGTCTCTGTACGGTGTCCTGGCCACAGTGGCTCAGCCAGTAGAACAACTGCCTCTCAGCTCCAGCGAGCCAGATGCGGTGCTGACCTCCCAGAGTGTCAGTGCAGAGTCTGCACGTTCTTCTTCTGACTGTGTGAGGTTTCCCTGACATCCCAAAGTCATACTGGTTGATACATTAATAACTGTAAGCTATAAGTTGCCCTGACTGAATGGCGAATGGAAGAATCTGGGGGGAGTTTATGGCATGCAGGGAGAACAAAGAAGTGACTGATGTCAGATTAGTATACATGGATGTTTGAAGGTCAGCATAAAATGGGTGGGCTGAATGGCCTGTTTCTCAGCTGTATGACTGTACAATTCAAATAGTTTCAAGTGCTTGTTAGGGAACACTAAGATGAGTGATTAGTGTGATGGAGGGAAGAGATCCAAAAGGAGAAAATTTATTTTTTATATTTCTAAAGTAGAGGAAATTAAGTGATTTGTCTGAAGGCTTCAAAGAACACAACAGTTCTGGATCAGATTAGGGAAGTATTAGGGCAGCACTGTTGCGTAGTAGTTAGCACAATGCTGTACAGTACCAGGGACCTGGGTTCAATTCCAGCTGCTACCTGTAAGGTCTTCATACGTTCTCGTGGGTTTCCTCTAGGTGCTCTGGTTTCCTCCCACATTCCAAAGACCTACCAGTTGGTATTTTAATTGGCTGTTGTAAATGGTCCTGTGATTAGGCAAGGGTTAAATCGAGGGTTGCTGGGCAGCGCGGCTCGAAGGGCTGGTGGGGCCTGTTGTGCGTTGTATCTCAATAAGAAACAATAAAAAAAAATTAGTAAGGATGATGAATGAGTTAGCAAGGCTGTTTGTGTTCATGTAGCCATTGGAAAATTGTTTCTAAGGATAATTACAGTACAAACAAACTTGTATATGAATCATTATCACTTTTGTAAATACCATGTAGTCTCCTCGAACACCTGCGTAATGTTCCTTTGGAGTACTTTAAGCCTAAAACTACTTAATGTTTTATTATTTCTATTGTGTATTGACACAGATGGCTGTGGAGGCAAAATCATTGGGTAAAGTGAGGGTTAATAGGTTCTTGATTGGTAATGGTGTCGAAGGTTATGGGAAGAAGACCGGGGAATGGGTTTGAGAGAGATAATAAATCAGCCATGATGGAGCCCATTCTCCCCGTAACCTTTGATGACCTTACTAATGAAGATGGAAAGGAGGAGCAGACTCAATGGGCCGAATGGCCTAACTCTGATCCTCTGTCATTTGGTCTTGTTTTATTTCAATGGATGTTTGCTTCCTTCAACAGGAGAAATGGATCACAACCGATTAGCCATATTGGGGCACGTGGTTCTATTTCCTCCTCCTCTCGCTAAACTTACAAATACAACTATTGGCTCCGGTCAATATGTCACGTAGCTCAGTATAAGTTACATTAAAATACCGTGGATTCTGAAAAATCTGATACAAAACAGTAAACTGCTAGAAAGTCTCAGCAGGTCAAGCAGCATCTGTGGAGGGAGAAACTGAGTTAACGTGAAAGGTTCTGTTGAAAATCCTCCAACTGGAAAGTTACCTTAGTTTTTCATTCCATAGGTTGAGCAAGTTAGGGCTTTCCTCTTTGGAGCAAAGGATGACGAGAGGTGACTTTATAGAGGTGTACAAGATGATGGGAGGCATAGATGGAGTGGACAGCCAGAGACTTTTCCCCAGGGTGACGACTAATATGAGGGAATGTAATTTTAAGGTGATAAGAGGAAAATATGGGGGGATGACAGAAGTTTTTTTACACGGAGATTGGTGAGTGCATCGAACTCCCTGCTAGGGGTGGTGGTAGAAGGAGATACATTCAGGTCTTAGATAGACACATGAATGGAAGAAGAACGGAGTTCTTTGTAGGAGGGAAGGGTTACATTGATTGTAAGTAGGTCGGCACAACATTGTGGGCTGAAGGTACTGGGCTGTATATGTTGTAGACGCTGCATGACCTGGCAAGTATTGCCAAGACTTTCTGCTTTTATTATATGCTGCTGACATAGTGTTTGTAGAACAGAGGGATCCACAACTACCCGTACATCCATAGTACCCTGACAGTGGCATCACAGTTAGACAGGGTGGCGAAGAAGTCAATTAGCAAGCTGGCCTTCATCAGTCAGGGCACTGAGCCCAGGAATCTGGACGTTATGTTGATGCTGAGGCTGCAGTAGAGTATTGTGCACAATTTTAGTAGCTTGTTATAGGAAGGATGTCATTAAGCAAAGAAGATGTACAAGAATATTAGACACAAGAGAAACTGCAGATGCTGGAAATCTTGAGTAACATGGAGGAGCTCAGCAGGTCAGTCAGCATCTATGATGAGGTGTGTAAAGATAATGCCTCAGCCTGAAACGTCAACTATTCATTCTCCACCATAGATGCTGCCTGACCTGCTGAGTTCCTCCAGCATTCTGCGTGTGTTTATGAGAATGATGTCTGGACGTGTAGGACTGAGTTATAGGGAGAGGTCGGGCAGGCTAGGACTCTATTCCTTGGAGTGTAGGAGACTAAGGGGTGACATTATAGATGTGCATAAAATTAAGAGGGGTTTACGCAGGATGAATACACACAGTCTTTTTCCCTGGGAGAGGGAATCAAAAGCGACAAGAAATATAGAGGGCCCCTTCTTATTCTGGCTTCTTTTCCATTCCTAATTTTATTTATTTATCCATCTACTTATTTGTGATTTAGGGATACAGTGTGGAACAGGCCCAGCAACCTACTATTTTAACCCCAGCCTAATCACAGGACAATTTACAATAACTAATTAACCTACTAACCAGTAAGTCTGTGGGAGGAAACCTTAAGTGTTCACAGGGAGGACAAACAAATTCCTTACGGAGGACACCGGGATGGAACTCTGAACTCCGACACTCCAATCTGTAAAACAATAAAATATGCTGTGCTGTGAACAAGAGATGGTGTAATCTCAGTCATATTTCTGTGAAAGAACAAATCTGCAGTCTGGATGTCAAACTGCCTGCTCTGAGTTGTGTCCATTTTATATACTGCTCGAGTTCAATCATGCCGTATTGCTTGTTGTCTACATTCTGCCTTCCTGACGTAGTCCCGAAGCTGTGTATGATGTCATACACACCACCATCGCGAGTCTCCAGACTTGACACCCCAATGCGTTCATTGCAGTCAGTATTGGGAGACTTCAACCATGCTTCTTTCTTGACAATCCTACCCACCTTCAGTCAGTTTGTCAAGTGTCGTACCAAAGAAAATTAAGCAATGGATCCCTTGTATGCAAATGTTAAAGATGCATACAGCTCCACAGTTCTTCCCCCACTCGGAAGATCAGATCACAGCCTGGTTCATGTAATACCCTTGTATAAGCCCAAAGTACAGCTATAGTTAGCTTCCACCAAGATGGTAGAAAAATGGTCTGCAGGGCCATTGGGGCCTTGAAGGGTTGCTTTGAGGTTACTGACTGGAATGTGCTTTGTGAACCATGTGGGGAGGACACTAACGGACCTCCTGATTGCATCACTGGCTACATCCACCTCTGTGTGGACCATCACTGTAATACCATCAAGGACTGCTGGCTGCTTCTTTAACAACAATCCATAGCTCACCAGTGACCTAAAGGCTCTTCTCAAACACAAAAAGAGAGCCCTTAGGTCAGGAGGAACGTGTGCAGAGGGAGCTAAAGGAGAAGATCAGGGTGTCTAAAGAGGTATACAGACGAGAGCTGGAAGGCTGCAGAGCAGCACACGGGAGGCATGGAGAGGCATAAAGAACATCTCTGGCTTCAGTCAACCGGGCTGTAGAGCCTCAGAATGCAGCTGTGTATGGGCTAATGAGTTAAACCAATTCTATAATACATTTAACAATTGCCCTCCTGTTCACACCCCAGTCAGCACACCAGTCCAGGTGCAGAGGCACCCAATACTCCCTCAGCACCAATACCTCCCCTCCTCCCTCCTCCCTCTTCCCCCCCCCAACACATGGATGAACAACATAGGCTAGCACTGTCTACATCCCCTCCTTGTCCTGCATCTACCATCCACACCTCCAATACCAACTGCTGTCGTCCCAATCTTCACCTCCCCCTGCCCCCACCTTCCACCAACTCTCCAGTCATCATGGACTCACCTTCACTAGGCTCTGGGGAAACTCAGACACGGCAGAGCTTTGGGACCGGATGCTCTGAACCCCAAGGTCCTGAAGGAGTGCGCCGAGCAGCTGTGTGGAGCTCTCCAGCGCATTCTCAATCTGAGCCTCAGCTGACAACGGTCCTGACCGTAAGGGGAAACATCACGGGTGGCCTCAATACCCAAGAGGGGCCAACCAAAGGTCTTGAATGACTACCGTCCAATGGCCATGACCTCCACATCATGGATACCCTAAGGAGGCTGGTCCTGGCTCACCTCCGATCCTGGGTCAGATCAGCCTTCGATCCGCTGCACATGGGTGTCGGTGATGCTGTCCTCTACTGACTGAACAGAGCTTGCTTCCATTTGGATGAGCAGGTCAGCACTGTGAGGATCATGTGTTTTGATTTCTCAAATGCCTTCACTACCATACAGCCCTCATTGCTGGGGAAATAGAAATTTACAGCACATTACAAGCCTTTCAGCCCACAATGTTGTGCTGACCATGTAACCTACTCTAGAAAATGCCTAGAATTACCCTACCGCTTAGCCCTCTGTTTTCCTAAGCTCCATGTCTCTTAAAAAGACTCTATTGTATCCATCTATACCACCTTCACTGGCTGTGCAGTCCACACACTCACCACTCTCTGTGTGAAAAACTTATCTCTGACGTCCCCCTGGTACCTACTTTCAAGCACCTTAAAACTCTATCTCCTCATGTTAGCCATTTCAGCCCTGGGAAAAAGCCCTGGTTGCGTCGGAAAAGCTCTGTTCAATGCAGATTGGCACTTCCATTATATCCTGGATAATGGACTACCTGACTGGCAGACCACAGTTTATGTAGCTTCAGAATTGTGTGTCAGACATGGCTATAAGCAGCACTGGGGCCCCACAGGGGATGTATTAGTTCCCCTCCTGTTTACCCTGTATACCTTAGACTTTGCAGAAATTCTCTGATGACTCAGCGATAGTTGGGTGTATGAAGGGAGGATGAAGGGATGAATACAGGACCCTGATGGAGGACTTTGTCAAACGGTGCAAGCTGAAACATCTGCAGCTCAACATCAGTAAGACAAAGGAGATGGTGATGGACTTTAGGAGGACTAATCCTGCATTGCTTCCTGTTACGATTGATGGTGAGGATGTGGATGTGGTGAGGACCTACAAGTACCTGGTGGGGAGGGTTCACCTGGATGACAGGCTTGAGTGGAGCACCAACACAGAGGCTGTGTACAGAGTCACCTCTACTTCCTGAGGAGACTGAGGTCCTTTAGAGTACGCAGGCCTCTCCTTCACACGTTCTACCAGTCTGTTGTCGCCAGTACAATTTGGGGCAATGGCATCCACACGGGTGATGCCAGCGGGCTAACTGATGAGAAAGGTTGGCTCTGTTATAGGAGCCAAACTGGACACACTGGAGGCTGTGGTAGAACAAAGGACCCCATAGAAAATCCTGGCAATTCTGGACAATGTTTCTCACCTTCTGCATGCCACCTTGGTTGAATAGAGGAGCACTTTTAGTAATAGACTAAGACAACTGTGCTGCTCCAAAGAGCTCAATATGAGGTCAATCTTTCCCTGGGCCATTAGGCTCTATAATGAGTTAACCTAGAGCTGGGGAAGTGATGACCCCTCCTGTTAGACTGTCTGAGGTAACTTATTTTTTATTCTTTCTACTTCTAATATTTGTGTATCTGTATATTTCTAATGCTACTGTGACACTGTAATTTCCTTTGGGTTCAGTAAAGTATATATCTATAGCAGCAGACTCAGGCCATTTGGCCCATTGAGTCTACCATTTTATCATGGCTGATCTAATTTTTCTCTCAGCCCTCATTTCCTGCCTTTTCCCTATATCCTTTCATACCCTGACCAATCAAGAATCTATCAACCTCTGCCTTAAATATACATAAAGATCTGGCTTCCACAGCTGCCCATGGCAAAGAATTCCACAGATTCACCACATCTCCATTCTTAAAGGACACCCCTCTACTCTGAGACTGTGTCCTCTGGTCTTAGACTCTCCCACCATAGGAAACATCCTCTCCACATCCACTCTATCAAGGCCTTTCACCATTCCATGGGTTTCAGTGAGGTCACCCCTCATTCTTTTGAATTCTAGTAAATATAGGCTCAGAGCCATCAAACCCTCCTGATAAGACAAGCCATTCAATCCTGGAGTCATTTTTGTGAACCTCCTTTGAACTCACTCCAGTTTCAGCACATCCTTTCCAAGATAAGAGGCCCAAAACTGCTCACAGTACTCCAAGTGAGGCCTTACCAGTGCTTTATAAAGTCTCAACGTTACATTCTTGCTTTTATATTCTAGTCCTCTTGAAATGAATGCTAACATTGCTTTTGCCTTCCTCACCACAGACTCAACTAGCAAATCAACCTTCAGGGAATCCTGAACAAGGATTCTCAAGTCTGGGGGTGCCTCAGGTTTTTGTATTTTCTCTCCATTTAGAAAATAATTAACCCTTTCATTTCTTCCACCATAGTGCATGTCCATTCTCTTCTCGGCACTGTATTACATCTGCCATTTATTTGCCCATTCTCCTAATCTGTCTAAGTCCTTCTGTAGCCTACTTCCTCAAAACTACCTACCTCTCCACCTATTTTCACATTGTCTGCTAACTTTGCAATAAAGCCATCAATCCATCATCAAACTCATTAACATATAACATAAAAAGAATCGGTCCCTAGTGGATCACCACTACGAGTCACCGGCAGCCAACCAGAAAAGGCTCCCTTTATTCCCATTCTTTGCCTCCTGCCAATCAGCCACTGCTTTATCCATGCTAGAATCTTTCCTGTAATACCATGGGCTCATAGCTTGTAAACGGCCTCAAAGGCCTTCTGAAAATCCAAGTACACAATATCAACTGATTCTCCTTTGTCTGTCCTGCTTGTTATTCCTTCAAAGAATTCCAACAGATTTGTCAGGCAAGATTTTCCTTTGAGGAAACCATGCTGACTATGGCCTATTTTATCATGTGTCTCCAAGTACCCTGAGACCTCATCCTTAATAATCGACTCCAACATCTTCCCAACTACCGAGGTCAGACCTACTGGCCTATAGTTTTCTTTCTTCTACCCCTCTCATTTCTTGAAGAGTGGGTGACATTTGCCATTTTCCAGTCTTCCAAAACCATTCCAGAATCTAGTGATTCTTGAAAGATCATTATGAATGCCTCCATGATCTCTTCAGCCACTCTTTAAGAACTCTGTGATGTACACAATCTGTTCCGGGTGACGTCTACCTTCAGACCTTTCAGTTTCCCAAGAACCTTCTCTCTAGTTATGGTAACTTCACACATTTCATGACCTCCGACACCTGGAACTTCCACCATATTGCTGGTGTCTTCCACAGTGAAAGCTGACACTAAATACTTATTCAGTTTATCTGCCATCTCCAGCATCATTTTCCATCGGTCTGATATCCACTCTTACCTCTCTTTTACACTTCATATATCTGAAAAAGCTTTTGGTATCCTCTTTAATAATATTGGCTAGGTTATTTTTGTATTCCATCTTTACCTTAATGACTTTTTTAGTTGCCTTCTGTTGGTTTTTAAAAGCTTCCCAATCTTCTAACTTCCCACTAATTTTCGCTCCATTATATGCCCTCTCTTTGGCTTTTATGTTGGCTTTGACTTCTCTTGTTAGTCATGGTTGTGTCATCTTGCCTTTAGAATACTTCTTCCTCTTTGGAATGTATATATCTGAATTGCTTCCAGTTGCTGCTCTGCCATCATCCCTGCCAGTGTTCTTTTTCAATCAATTCTGGCCAACTCCTCTCTCATGGCTCTGTAATTTCCTTTACTCCACTGTAATACATCTGATTTTAGCTTCTCCTTCTCAAATTTGAGGGGAAATTTGATCATATTATGTTTTTTTTTGGCCTTAAAATAATTCTTTTACCCTAAGCTTTCTAATCAATTCTGGTTCATTGCACAACACCCAATCCAGATTAGCTGAGTGGGCTCAACATGAGCTGCTCTAAAATGCCATCTGGTAGACACTCTAGAAACTCCCCCTCCTGAAATCCTGCACCAACCTGATTTTCCCAATGTACCTGCGTATTGAAGTCACCCATGACTATTGTAACATTGCCATTTTGGCATGCATTTTCTATCTCCCACTGTAATTTGTAGGCCACACCTTTACTACTGTTTGGGGATTTGTATACATCTCCCGTCAGGGTCTTTTTACCCTTGCAGTTCTTTAGCTCTATCCACAATGATTCAACGTCTTCTGACCCTATGTCACCCCTTTCTAATGATTTGATTTCAATTTTACCAGGTGATCAACCATGCCCCCTCTGTCTTCCTGCCTGTCCTTTCAATACAATGTGTATCTTTAGACATTATCCTTATAATCTTCTTTCAGCCATGATTCAGTGATGCCTGCAATATCATACCTGCTGATCTACAACTATGCGGCAAGTTCATCTACCTTCTGTATACTGTACCCTTCAAATAGAACACCATCAGTCCTGTATTCACTCTTTTTGATTTTGTCTGCCTTTTACATTGCAACTCATGCTGTTGACTGCAATTTTGCCCTGTCAACAGTCTGTCCTCACGACACTTTGCCTCTGTTTGTGAACCAGCTACCTCATCTTCAGCACTGTTATCTGCCTTCCTATCTCTTGCATTGAAATATATGCAGCTCAGGACACTAGTTGCACCATGCTCAACCTTTTGATTCCTAACTTTCTCTGAGGTCTTACCATCATCTGCCTCCACAACCTTTCCACTAGCTGCTCTGGCACTCTGGTTCCCATCCCCCTGCAATTCTAGTTAAAACCCCTTCACTTTTTGCACTTCTGGTCAGATGCTAATTGCATTTCATTGGCTTTGTATCTGTACTTGGCACGATGACCAGGAAGTCTAATCTAATCTAATCTAATCATGCAGCATTAACAAACCTTCCCGTAGGGATATTGGGCCCCCCTCCAGTTCAGGCACAAACTGTCCCACTAATCTCTGCAGTTCCATGGTGCCCAAGACAGTAATGAATGGTTTTGCCCAACAATGTCAATAGTTTACACCCTCTGTGGATGTGGCCTGGCCTGCTGATTTCCTCCAGCATTTTGTGTGTGTTGCTCGAGGTTTCCATTATCTGTAGAATTTCTCGCCTCTTCCCGCCTCAGTCAGCATCACTGGGCATTTTTACATCACCGGGCGTGGGTAGACCTTGTGAATACATTAGCTGTGGCTTTCCGTGACAAGAAATCATGTGGCAGTACTGGCCAGCAGTGACCCGTGTCAGTGTGGCCCACTGACACTCTGCGTGGTACAACGCAGCCACTCCGAGAAAGGAAAGCAGTGGTGATAAACTCTCGTTCAAAGAATGCTTTATTTCATGAACTGAGGATCAATACAGGAAGTGAGTTCCAGGAACTGGACACTAGTAATCTAATCACAGAGTTGAATGAACAAATTTTGGCGCCTGAAAGTTCTTGATTAGATTAGAGTTCTGTAACCTGCTCATTCATCTCTGTTTAAAACAATCCTGTTATTCTTGTCACTCACAGAGGGGCCCTGGCATTTGCAGTGTATAAAGTACAAGTGGTATCCCAATTTCACAGTTGTCCTCTGCTTTTGGTAATCTAAATCTTACTCTTCAAAGATCAAAGTAAAGTTATTATCAAAGTACCTAATAGAGTGGCCACTGAGCATATGTTCGTGGTCTTCTGCTGCTGTAGCCTGTCCATTTCAAGGTTTGGCATGTTGTGCATTCAGAGGTGCTCTTCTGCACACCACTGTTGTAACTCATGGTTATTTGAGTTACTGTCAGCTTGAACCAGTCTGGCCATTCTCCTCTGACCTCTCTTAGTAAAAAGGTGTTTTCACCCACAGAGCTGCCACTCACTGGATTTTTTTTTTGTTTCTCTGTAAACTCTAGAGACCTGTTGTGTGTGAAACTCCCAGGGGATCAGCAGGTTAATTTTATTTACTTAGAGAAACAGCCCTCCAGCCCTCCGAGCTTCACCACCCGACAATTCCACTTTAACCCTAACCTCTTCCCAACATTAATCCTATTTGCGACAGATGTAATATTGAGGTGGCTACTTTAACTCATATGTTTTGGGCTTGTATCAATGTAGATAATTTTGGGAAAGATGTCTTTAAAACTTTATCAAAAGTCTTGAATTTGGACCTACAACCGAATTTATTTACAGCAATTTTTGGAATCATTCCACCGGAAGCAGGATATATTCCTGTTTCCACTCAACGGATGATAGCTTTTACAACCTTATTGGCTAGGAGAGCCATTTTGCTTAAATGGAAGGACTCTAATCCACCTACTGTTTTTTCTTGGCTTTCCTCCATTATGTCCTAAGTTTAGAGAAAATAAGAAGTCGGACATTTGACACATCCTTTAAATTTGAAGAAACCTGGTGACCTTTTATTCAATATTTTCATATGGTTTGATTTATTGCTCTTCCAGTTACTTTCTCGAAACCTTGGATTTGATCAGAAAGTTTTTCTTTTTTCTTGCTTTTACTCTCAGTATGGGCTGCCCAGTCCTTTTTTTCTTTTTCTTTTTTTTTTGTTTTTGTTTATAGAGAATAGTGTTTTTATATATATATATAAATTATAAAAGTTTCTTTGTCTTTTTATGAAATGATAAGAGAATTGTTTTTTTATTATGTACTATTAGATTAATACTATGTATGATCTTGATAATGTTTATTTGACCTTTTATATGTATTGTTACCGATATAGATATTTGAGATAATTCTCCTCTTGTTTGTATATATGTACTTTTTAAAAATTAATAAAAAGATTGGTAAAGAAAGAAAGAAATTTAAGTCACAAAATCAGTTCAGAGTAGTGGTGAATGAAGTTATTGATGCTAGTTCAGGAGCCTGATGGTTGTAGAATAATGAATCAGAATCAGGTTTAATATCACTGGTATATGTCGTGAAATTTGTTAACTTTACGGCAGCAGTACAATGCAATACATGATAAATAAATATAGAAAAAAATATAGCCCTGAAGAGGGGTCTCTGACCAAACGTAGACTGTTTACTGTTTTTCATAGATGCTGCCTGGCCTGCTGAGTTCCTCCAGCATTTTGTGTGTGTTGCTTGAATTACAGCAAGTATATATGTGTCTATTAAGTAGTTAAGTTAAAGTAAATACTACAAAAAAAACAGAAATAATAAAGTAGTAAGATATTGTTCATGGGTTCAATGTCCATTTAGAAATCAGAGGGCAGAGGGGAAGCTGTTCCTGAACCGTTGAGTGCTTCTGTACCTCCCTGTCCACAGTAACAATGAGAAGAGGGCATGTCCTGGGTGGTGGGGGTCCTTAATGATGGATACCTTCTTCCTGAGGCACTGCTTCTTGAAAATGTCTTGGGCATTATGGAGGTTAGTACCCATGATGGGGCTGACTAGTTTTACAAGCGTCTGCTACTTACTTTGATGTTGTTCACGTTCCTGAACTTGGTGGTGTGGAAGCTCAGGCCGCTATACCTCCTGCCCTGATTGGAGTAGGGAGAAGAAGGCAAGGCAGCACCCCATTTTGAGGTCTCAGTCTATCTATTTAATTGGAGAGCTGGGATACTGATTAAGGAACAATATATCAGAGGAAGTAGTGAATGCAGGTTCAACTTCAACGAGTAAGAAAAGTTTAGATAAGTACATGGATGGTAGCAGATGTGAAGGGCTATCATCCAGGTGTCGGACGATGGGACTAAGTAGAATAACAGTTTGCATTGACTAGATGGACTGAATGGCCTGTTTCTGTGCTGTAGTGCTCTATGACTTTTATGATGATTGTGTTTTGCGGGCTGACTCCATCCTAGCTGTCTATGCATTGGGGGTCTGCACTGCATAGATCGAAGTGCCTACGCCCATGGAAGCCCTCCTCTCCGCCCCCAACTCCAGTTGCTGTGGTCTGCTTTGGGGTTTTCTCAGTGGCACGGCTTCTCCCAGCGATCTGTGGTTGAACCAGGAGCCAAGGAATCCAATTCTCTGTGGAATTTACTGCAGGGGAAGTAAGAGGAATGTGTCTCTTGGAGAATTGCTTCACTGCTCAGTGGGACAGTTGGTGCCACTAAATCCAGGTTCATCCCAGCCACGTTTAATCCAGGGCAGAGCCAAGATCCCTCAGTGCCAGGGGTTCGGGGTTTGGGGTTTGGGGTTTTGGTCTTCATGCCGTGGAGTAGCTCCTCGTCATTAACCTGGGAAAACCTGTTCAGAAAGGGGTGGGTGGGTGTAGTTTTGAGAGGATCAGGTAGGACCGTACAGCAGTTGGGCACCTTACACCTCTTTAGAATGGTTATCTTGCACTGAATCAGGAAGGTCAGAAACTGAAGCTGTAGTTACAGGGTCAAAACAACAAATTTCAGCATCTACTGCGTGTCAGTGATAATAAACTTGATTCCGATTCAAATTTTGAGCGCTCTCTTAAACAGACACTCATTTTTATCCTCAACCTCACCTGCAGTCTCACCCATTGTGCTCCCCAGCACTCCTGCTGTGTGACATCCGTCAGTGCTCGAATCCTTCAGTGTTGACAAAATGTCATTGATCCCTTCAGCGGTCTACACCCTTCTGTTTGTGTGTTGCGCACGTGTTTACACGTGTTTATTGTGTGCACAAGAGAAAGTGTGTGCGTGTTCACGTGTGTGAAATTGTATCTGTGCATGTATGATAGAAAGTGTCTGACTTTCTGCCTGAGAAAGAGTGTGTGAATGTACGGCCTGAAGAAGGTGTATATATTTGCCAGGAGAGAGCATAAGTGTGTTTATGTATGTGAGAGATGCTGTATGTGTTTGTGTAATCTGACAGAGAGAGAGTAATACACACAAAATGCTGGAGGAACTCAGCAGGCCAGGCAGCATCTTTGGAAAAGAGTCAACAGTCGTCGTTTCAGGCCAAGGCCCTGCATGAGGACACCATGTCCTGATGAAAGGTCTCAGCTCCAAATGTGACTGTTGACTCTTTTCCATAGATGCTGTCTAGCCTGCTGAGTTCCTCCAGCAATTTGTGTATGTTGCTCTGGATCTCCAGCATCTGCAGACTTCTTGGTGTTTGTTAGGAGAGAGATTGTTTGGGTGCTTATCTCTCTCTCTCTCTCTCTCTCTCTCTGTCTTCTTAACATTTAATCTTTGATAAAGTTTTTGATCACCTTCTAGTATCTACCTATGGGTGACAGTCAATCTTTCTTCCATGATAGTTCTATGAAGAACCTAATGAGGCTGTAAAAATGGAGAGCGTTGGTGTGACTGGATTGTTTCTTGACAATCCCTGACTGGCCGTGAGAGACAGCCAGTGGGCAGGGAACTGATCTAACGGCACCCCGCAAGATCTCTGTATCCTCTGGGAACTGTGGAAGCCTCGGATAGGAACGGCTGATGGAAGGAGGTAATTCCTCAGGTTCCAACTAGTAAGTGCAGTGTCGTTTACTGGCACAAATTCAGAAAATAAACTCAGGCACCGGGTGCAGATTAACAACAGAAGCTGTAATTACCAGGGAGCTCAGACATTCTGCATTCCAGAAACATCGCGTTTCTCAGTATCGCTGGCATTTTATAGTCAAAGAATTATACAATATGTAAACAGATTCTTCAGCCCGCCGAGAGCGCCTTGGCCACTGTACCCCCGTTTTTATTCTATTCTCCTCACAATCTGCAAGCCTTTGGAAAGTGGGAAGAAATCGAAGAAATCGGGGGTGGGGGAGGAATCTCCACACCAGCTGCACTCGAGGGTCAGCCCCGATCACTGGAGTTTTCAGACGGCAACACTACCAGCCGCGCAACTATACTAAACACTTCCATTCGATTCCCGTGTGACAGGTCCGGGCTGAATTCCCCTAAATGAGCAAATTGAAGCTTCACTTCTTTTGAAACAAGAAAATTCTCTTTTAATGATGATTTCTCTAAAAAACAACCCATGCACAAAATGGTGTTTCCCCAAAGACACGAGTTTGCACAGGTACTTGGCAAAGAAATCAATTACGATATTTAACACTCCGAACTTGATACCTCTACGAATTGAGCTCTTTTTTTTAAGTTTAAACTAGTTTTAAACGGGAGAGTTGATGGCGAAAACATGAATGATGGACAGCCAAGTAGCCTGATCTGCTTGGGGTTTCAAAGCAACAAACACGGTTGGGTACTGACATAACGACTGCTGCTGACAGATGTTGCAAAAACTGCTCACAATACACTGAAAGGGCTGAGTCATTTTCTAAGAAATTAGAATCTTGGTGCCGTAGCCAGTCACAGCTCCGCAGGAAGTGGTTTTCTGTGGAATTCTTTCTCTCTCTCTCTCTCCAGTTGCAGCTCATGGTCTTATCACAGTCAGGCCAAGTATGAATTACTGCCGTTTTTCCCTTTCTGTCCTCCCGAGGGAGTGAAAGAAGCCCCTTGCGTTGAGACATTCACAGGTCGGCGCAGGACTGCTGCTTAGCAATGGAGTGCAAGGATTGGAGGTCTTCAAAGCTTCGGAAACTCGGTGAGTCAGTCGACTTGGCTTTCAAACCGTACTTCAGGGGAGGAAAATGCTCACCTTGCGCCTTCAGGCTGGAGCTCTTCCAAGTTGTAATGCAGGCAATTCTGTAGCTAGAATGCTGACGGAACCCATTGCCTCCGGACGGCGGCTTGTCGCTCACCCGGCACTTCTGCCGGTCTGGCGAACGCAGGGAAGTTTAGCCGTCTCAGGCGGGGAGGGAGGAGATGGTCCTCCCGCCCTGGGACGGGGAGAGACGCTGTCGTGGTTTCTTTTCAGAACTTGTTTTGGCTGTTGCTGAGAGCAGTAGTGTGTGGGAAGGGCTTTGTGTGCAGGCTTACGATATGAGGGAAGCCAGCCTGACCTGTACTGGCTGAGCTGACACACAATCCTGGAGTAATGTTTATGTGTTGAAAGGAGCAATGGAAATTTACACCCATTGGGTAGGGTGTTTCTTATTTCTGTCCTTTGTGTTTCTGATTAAACTAATCGAATTTTGCTGTAAGCAAAATCACCCTGTGCAGTTGACCAATGTTGCGAAGTGTTTTTGAATGTTGTTTCTAACAAATGTTACTTCACAATTTGACCAAAAAGTGGGCTTATCACAAAACAAGCAGTTTTGATCGCCGGATGATCCAGTACATAAAAATCACTTTTTAGAAAAGACTCGCTTATTTTTGCAGTTCCTCGAAAGGTTGTAAATGAAGAGAATTAGCAGCGTCTCTCAATAGGAATTGACTGTGGGGGTGTGTCCACTGTCGTGGCCTGAACCTGCTTCCTGCATGGGTGCCTCGAAATTCGGTTGTTGTTACTTTTTTCTCTCGTTCCGAGCGTAATGCAATTGGAAACAAGTTATTCTGCGGTGAAATGCGCAACTTCCTGGTCATCTGGGTCACTCGGGAAATTGGATGGGGTTTTGAGGGTCTCTGGTTACTCCCCCAACCTGATTTTGTGTCAGGAGTGTGGAAGCCGACATAGTTCCCAGTTGGAGCACGGGGTCATTTCTGAAATCAAGGAATATGAGGGCAGTGTTGAGAATTGGCCACAAGGCAGAAGATTAGTCATGATCTAGTGAATGGCAGTATGGGTTTGAAGTTTCCGCCTACTCCTATTTCTGACATTCTGACAAACACACCCAGAACAATTGGGTTTTGATGCTCCTGTGTGTGCTGGAGTGGCTGCCCAGTTAGTAAGCACCCTCTCAATCTTACCCATCCCTCCCACAACATCTTGATCTTCCAGCTGTACAGCTGCCTCGCATCCCCTGTCCTGAGCCATTGTCCTCTGGAGTATTCCTCCCCAGTTCTCTTGCCACCCATCCCTGAAGCAACTCACACACTCCTTTTCCTGACCTCCGTGTGGTATCCTGGCTACACTGAGGCCTGATTGGAACTAGAGCTGCCAGAAACCGCAAGCGACTCACTAGGCCTTGCCTCAGACATGTGAGAACCAGTCAATTACTTCAGGGCTTGGCAGAAATGTTCGGTGGAGGGCTCACAGATAATTGCCTCATTTCTAGACAATTATCTTCTACATCAGTTTCACCTGAATTATACCAAAACTAACCTGACCTGGCAGAAACTCCAGTGCTGTGTGTTTTATACTCCAGTGACAATGGAATCTTGGCAATAAAGACATTAACTTAAATGCTGCTCTGCTGCAATCTCAGGATGTCTATAATCATGCAATTAAGATCTCTCAGAAGGCATTACCTTAGTATCAGAACTAGCAGTCAGTTTAGCATAATCCATATCCCTACAATCTTCTGTGTGAAAATTATGCCCCTCAGATTTTGTTTTAAATCTTTCGCCTTTCACCTGATGCCTGTGTCCTCTTGTTCCTCTCATCATTGTCATTATTATATGCCAAGTCATATGATGTTGGCAATCATGGTCTTCCATGGGCCTGTGGAGAAGAATCGCTTCATGCTGTTGTTCTTATTCTTTTCTCTGGCCACAACCATGATTGTTCTTGGTAAATTTTTCTACAGAAGTAGTTTTCCATTGCCATCTTCTGGGCAGTGTCTTTACAAGATGGGTGACCCTAGCCATTATCAATTCTCTTCTGAGATCATCTGCCTGGTGCCAGTGGTCACGTAACCAGAACTTGTGATGTGCATCAGCTGCTCATACAACCATCCACCACCTGATTGGGGGGGCTAAGCAGGTGCTACACCCTGCCCAAGGATGACCTGCTGGCTAGCAGAGGGAAGGAGTGCCTTCCACCTCCTTTGGTAGAGACGTATCTCCACCCCACTTCCCAAGACTCCTCTACCCTAAGAAAAAGATGGACAATCTATCCTATCTATGCCCTTCATAATTTTATAAACCTCTATACGGCCACCATTGCTCCAGGGAAAAAAAGGGGGGAGGGAGAGGGAAAGAAAGAGGGAGAGGGGGAGAAAAGTGGGAGAAGAAGAGAAAGGGGGAGAGGGAGAGAGAGAAAGAAAAGCAAAACTACATACGAGATGGCATAAACACGAGGAATTCTGCAGATGCTGGAAATTCAAGCAACACACATCAAAGTTGCTGGTGAATGCAGCAGGCCAGGCAGCATCTCTAGGAAGAGGTACAGTCGACGTTTCGGGCCGAGACCCTTTGTCAGGATATGAGATGGCAAACCGTTTCAAAACCCACTTCCTGATTGTGAGAAACCATGATGGCCGTAGGGAGTGGAAGTGACATCAGCCACGACCTATCAGTATCTCTGATCCCAGTCCAGGCCTTCCTTGTTGTAGTGACTAATGTTGATAAAATGTCTTGACTTGCTCTCTGCCATTGGCGGTCAGTTGACCCACTCAGTCCTGTTAGATACATGGGTTATAATCAAAGAAGATGGCTGGAGTCGCTTAGCACTTTAGTGTGAGTGTGTTTATTAAGTGTGTCAAAATTCAAACTTACAAAAATTGTGAAAATAAAAATGGCCAATATATACAATAAGATATCTACCAGAAAACACAATTACAGCTCCATATTATTCTTGTCCAGTGTGAACTTTGGGCAGCCTCTATCTCTCTGTCCTACTGGGGGTGATGAGTTCCTGTTTACTCAGCACTAGGGTGCACTTTATTCAATTACCCACAAAGTTAACTTAAGACTCCACATGAATTAGAATAAGATGCATCCCACAATGTCGTTACAATCATATTACAAAATAAACAGAAGTATCCAGTTTAAATACAGTATACAAACATAGACACGTTTACACATCCCATTACAAAAGAGATGGAATATTCTGCTGTGTATGGTGGGAAGGGCACTGTAAAACCAACCCTTTAGGACCCAGTAGAATATACAGGGGGAAGAAGCTGAAGTGCGTACACTCAGCAGAATATGTGTGTGAGTGTGTCAGGAGTGCGTTTACCGAGCACTCTCTGTCCGTAATGGGATTTGATCTTGTAGCCCTCAGCTAGGATCAGTTAGGGTGGCGTAGTGAGTGGATGTGTGGGTTAGTTTGCAGGATTTGTATCAAGAGGCCTGTGGGCTTTCAATCCAGGAATAAGAGTTCAAATCCCACTGCGGCATTTGAGAATTTAAATTTGGTTAATTAGACAAATATGGGTGCTGGTAATGGTGACCTTGCAAATGCCAGATTGTCATAAAATCCTAGATGATTCACTAAAACCTGGTGCCCTTACCTGGTCTGTCAGTTGCTTAAGATACACAAATGTAGTCGACTCTTCTTTGCCTCGAGGCCACTACATTACTAGACAGGGATAACCTCCACTGAACTTGCCAGGTCTGCCCTCATCTCACTGAGGATCCTCCGTGGTCAGGGTCGACCATGGATCTTGCATCTTGGCTGTCTAGATATGCAAGTCTGGCCAGTACAATATGGAGAACGAGCTCTTGCCCACGTAGCAAGCTGCCGCTCTCCACGCATCTAATGAACCCAAAGGGACGGCACAGACTGATACAGTTTGACACCAGCAGCATCACAGCAGTTGCCGGTCGACATTGAACTCAACGCAGGACTCCAGCTCCAAAATTTTCCCATGGTGTTTACTCCCTAAGCCTGCCTGTGAGTGGGTATAGCCGCAAGGCAGTGGAGGTTTGAGATCTGAGTTTTCCTTCTCTTATCCTGATTACCACCCCTCGCTATAACAACCTTAGGAACATCTCGTATCTTGATAAAATCAAGAGAAAATAGTTTGTTGCCCTGAAAGTTGGCACCATGACGGGTGCACTAGACTGGTATAGAAGTCTGCTTCCTTGATGACAGGATGATGGCCTTTGGGATAAATTAATGAAAATTATGATCATTAAGTATTGAGGATGTTGTATCGAAGGAGTTTGGTTTCAAGCACAGTTGTGTATCAAGTGAATACAGGAAGGCACTCTTAATTAAACAAATATGGGTGCTGGTAATGGTTAGGCACTCTTAGTACAAAGCAGCGGCGTCCATTTCCCCAGGACTTAAGTGTTTCAGTGCAAAGCTATTAAGGTGGAGGATTTTACTGTTAATTGGGCCTTTCCTTCATTGCATATTGATTTGTGGGATTACTGGGTTCAGCATGCCAAAAGATATTCCTTCAGGGAGGAGCATGAGGGAGACCTTGGAATGCAGAGCCCATCCTGCCAAAGCTCAGTCAGAAACTTGCACTGATACGGAAAGGAGGGAAGCAGAAAAGACTGCATTTATGAAGAACCACTCACACAAAATATTGGAGGAACTCAGCGAGTTAGGCAGCATCTATGGAGGAGAATAAACATTCAACGTTTCGGGCCAGGACCCTTCATCAGGACTGGAAAGGAAGGGAGAAGATGTCAGAATAAGAAGATGTGGGGAGGGGAAGGAGTTTCAGCTGGCAAGTGATAGCTGAAGCCAGGTGAGTGGTTGGGGGAGGGAGGATGAAGTAAAAAACTGGGAGGTGATAGGTGGAGCTGAAGAAGAAAGATCTGATAGGAGAGGACAGTTTATTTAATTATGCATTTATAATGGATCCTGCTGGGATTTCTCAATGCCATATTACTTTTAATGTGCAGCCACTTTTTAGAATAGAGTAAATCGGGCCATTGCAATGTGTCCTTGACCAGATCTGTTCTAGTGATGTTAATTGCTGGGTAAATAGTATGCTGGACACAGGAATAACCTTCATGAAAGTTTCCCAGCTTTGCCACATGTTTGAGATGTGAAATAAAGGGTAAAAAATAAGTATTGTTCTACAATCCAGCCAGGTGACTTCTGGGAAGAGAATTCCCAAAATTCTCTCCTGGTGGGTCTGCTTTCTATTAGCCTTGTAAGGGGGGCATTGTCAGAACTGTTCCATTGAATTATGGTCTTGTAATTCACTATCAACCATATCCAGATGGCAATAAATTGGAGCAGTACATTAGAATTTGTGCACTCGTAATGCTTTCTTTATTGTCCTACCCCATAGGTTGTCTTGTTACTTAAGGTCTGGAGTTTATCTCACATTCTGGCTTGCGTAGACTGAGTACATTGTGCACTGCCAGTATCACAGTTCCTTCTGAGGTGATGCGCTACAGCGGTCCTGAACAGTGTTTTTCCAGAGTAACCGCGGCTTCTGCCGTCTGAGTGCTGACCTCATCTGGGGTTGAGAAATACAGAACAGCCAACTCACCTCTGTGACGAAATATTCTGGAGAGCTGAGTGCAAAACTCTCAAGTGGCTTAAGCACAGATTCCACCGTGATACATGAGTAGAGGTAGGCTAGGCCTATGGAGGTGACATCTGTCAAATGAGGTTTTTTTTGGTTATGTGGAATCAGGGCAACATAGGGGGAGGGGAGCACATTTTTGATGCTGATCTTTTATTGCCCATCTCTTGATGCCTTTGGGCGGGCGATGGCTTCCCAGTCAGCTTCTGGTGACAGTGCTCCCACAACGTTGTTGGACCGGGCGTTCCAGGATTGAGCTCGGTGACCGTGGATCATCGCCAAATCAGGACAGTGAAGGACCTTGTGGGGAAGCTGGAGGTGGTGATGTCCCCTATCCAAAGGAGGACAGCACGTGACTCGATGGCGAACTTACTGGTGGTAACGCACACAAGATGCTGGAAGAAACCGGCAGCTCAGGTCGCATCTATGGAGGGGAATAAATGGTTGGTGTTTCAGGCTGAGACCCTTCATCAGGTCAGATGTAGCATTTAGTGTGTGTTACTCTGGAGTTCCAGCATCTGCAGAATCTCCTGTGTGGAACTTGTTGGTAGAGATGTTTCCTCAGCTGCCACTAGTCCAACATGGCGTCAGGGCAGCCTGGGAGTTTTGTCAATGGTCCACATGACAGCCAGAGTTCACTGGTGGTGGAGGGAATTAATGTGGTGGATAGGGCACCAGCCAAGCACCTTCTCCTGAGTTATGTCAAGCTTCTTGAGAATTGCGGGAGCTACACTCAGCTAGGCAGGTGGAAATTATTCCATCTTGTCCTTGAAGGGCCTTGGAGGTAGTGGGAAGGACTTGGGATATCAGGTGAGTTTCTTGCCACAAGGCCCCCAGTGATAGATGCACCCTTGTTCCTTAGGCTTGCTGCCCGCTCAGAGGGTGGAGGCGGGGTGGGATTTAATAGTTCCTTTTGCAGAAGAACACAGGAAAATCAGAGCAGGAACAGATCTCTCTATTTAATAAAATGTTCTGCCCCAGGCCTCAATTCAGAGAACATAGAACAAGAACAGGCCTTTTGGCCCGTAATCTTGTGCTGAACTAATTAAACTATTAGCTATCAGCCATGATGGAATGGCAGAGAAGACTCGATGGGTTGAATGGCCTAATTCTGCTCCTATGTCTGATCTATATCCCTCTATTCTCTGCTTATTCCTGTCCCTTTTAGGGAGCCGCTGGAACACCCCCAGTATCACCTCTGGTCCTGCATTCCAGGTACCCGGCAGTCTCTGTGTGAAAACCTGCCCCACTCACCTCCTTTTAACTCATTCCCTCTCAGCTTAAATGCATGCCCTCTGTTTTTAGACATTTCAAGGCTGGGCAGAAGATACTGGCAGTCGAAAACTATCTACACCCCTCGTAATCTTATAGGCTTCCATCAGGTCTCTCCTCAGCCTCTGCCGCTACACAGAAAACAACCAAACTCTGTCCAACTTCTCTTTGTAGCACATGCTCTCTAATCTAAGCATAATCCCGGTAAACCTCTTCTGCTCCCTCTCCAAAGCCTCCACATTCTTCCTATAATGGGATGACTAGAACCGCACGCAATACTCCAGATGTGGCCTAACCAGAGATTTATTACTTCCAGTTTTTTTTTCCACCCGTCAGTTCTCCATTGCCCTTGATCCTCCGATCTGTAATGGAGTTGGAATACTGTAGCAGAGAAACAGGCCCTTTTGCATATCCAGTCTGTGCTGGCCTGGTTTTCCACCTTCTCGCATGCAGGTTTTTCTCTTTGGAGAGAAGGAGGATGAGAGGTAACTTGGCAGAGGTGTACGAGATGATAAGAGGCACAGATAGAGTGGAGAGCCAGAGACTCTTTCCCAGGCCAGAGCACAAGGGGGCATAAATTTAAGGTGTGTGGAGGAAAACATAGGGGCATATCAGGGATAGGTTTTGTTCTACAGGAGTGTGGTGGGTGTGCAGAACGCATTGTCCAGGGTGGTGGTTGAGGCAGATATATTAGAGACATTTAGGGGGCTCTTAGATAGGCACATGGATGATAGAAAAATGGAGGCCAACATGGGAGGGAAGGGTTAGATTGGTCTGAGGGTAGGTGAAAAGGTCAGCACAACATCGTGGGTCAAAGGCCCTGTACCGTGCTATAATGTTCCATGTTCTATGTTCTACCTGCACCTGGACCAGAGCTCTCCATACCTCTCCCATGCATGTACCTGTCCAAATTTCTCTCAAGTGTTACTATTGAACCTGCATCTACCACTTCTGCTGCCAGCTCGTTCCACACCCTTTGAGTGAGGAAGTTTCCCCTCACGTTCCCCTTAAATATTTCACCTTGCACACTGAAGCGATAATGAAAGGTTTATGTAACTCCAGTAACCTAACCTCCACAGCCCTCCAGTGCTCCTTTTCAGAGAAGAGAGCAGAAGCTCTCCCTGATGCCGTAACCGGTGTTTAGTGTGGCCAACAGCAGAGAGCTCGTGACCGACGGGGCTGCGAGCAAGTAAGGAAGCGCGGCGGTGTCTTTGCAATTGCCTCCTGTGTTTCCTGCAGCATTATTACAAGAGCTCGGCGGACTGCCGGTATCCGAGGCGGAGGGAGTGAGCGGGGAGAAGGGAGGGTGGGACCGTGAACGTCGCATTTCCAGCTGGCTGCTTGGGGCCGCCTTCACCTGAGGCACGAGCGCCTCAGTGTCACTCTGTCTGCATGCCTGCAAGTGATTTTTGTCCAGTACACGGTGCAAACTAATGCACCCCGGAGCGTGCAGTGAGCTCCAGGCTGCTCAGTGCTTGCTAGCTTTTCCAGGCTGCAGCACCACCAGATGTTTCTAATAGTTTAATTTTTTTCGCTGTAACCTTGGCTGGGGTAGTGCATTGCACCTCGCCATCCCGCTTATCAATCAGCTCTGCGAAGGTGCAGCAGAGGAATGAGTGAACGCCTTCTTGCCCGGATGAGATTTATGGCTAGGAAACAAGCCTGTGGATAGATTTCTAGCCTGGGTTCGGTGCAGCTGGGAACGTTTACTGGGACCATATCCCATTTGGACAGGTGCTTGTATGAGCAGAGCCTCAGGAAATATGGAATTAATGCAGGCAAGTAGGACTGGTATAGATATGCATGATGGTTGACATGAACATGATGGGCTGAAGGGCATGTTTCCATGCTGTACAACTCTATGTCTGCGTGTAAGTAAGGAAACATAGCAGTGTGCCTTTGTGATTCCCAGGGTTAGATGGTTTGCTATGTTATGAAAAATGTACTCTTCCCCAAGGTAGCAGCTAGAATTGGCAGTGTCCCAAGACTCACTGGAGTTCATCTCAGTCACCCTTTTCACACATAATTGAGTGCAGTCCTTCTTGATTCTGTTCTGTGAAGCTCTTTAGAATCATAGAGTCATACACCACAGATATAGGCCCTTCGGCCCAGTGAATCTATGCCGACCCAGCTAGTCCCAATCTCCTGCCTTCAACTAATATCTCTGTAAGCCCCGCCCCTCCATGTACCTATCCACGTGAATCTTAGGTGATACTATTGCAGCTGCCTCAACTATATCCCCTGGCAGTTCATTCCATATGCTCACCACCCTGTCCATGAAAAGCCTACCCTCGAGCTCCTTTTAAATCTTTCTCTGCTCACCCTAAATCAACACCCCTAGTTTTGGTCTCCTCTTCCCTGAAGAAAGACTGTTAACATCCGCCCACAATTGCATGGCTAGGCACAGCTCAAATGCCATCTATAAGTTTGCCAACAACACAACTATTCTGGGCAGAATTTCAGGTGGTGATGAGGAGGCGCACAGAGTGAGATAGATCAGATGGTTGAGTGATGTTGCTGCATTGAAAACCTTGCACTCAGTGTCAGTAAGGCCAAGGAACTGATTGTGGAATTCATGAAGAAGAAATCGAGGGAGCATACCTCATCGAGGGGTCAGAAGTGGAAAGGGGTGGTAAGGGTGAGCAGTTTCAATTTCCTGAATGTCAACATCTCTGGGACCCAGTATATTAATGCAATTACAAAGAAGGCATGACAGTAGCTACATTTCATTAGGAGTTTTAGGAGAATTGGTGTGTCACTAAAGACACTCAACTTTCTACTGATGTGGAGAGCATTCTACCTGGTGTTTCCTTCATGGGCACTGGCCTTCCTAGCATCCAGGAGGCATAATTCATTAAGGACTCCCATCACCCAGGACATGCCTTCCTCTCACTGCTGCCATCAAGGAGGAGGTACGGGAGCTTGAAGACACACACTCAGCATTTCAGGAATAGCTTCTTCCTCTCAGCCATCATATTTCTGAGTGGACAATGAACCCACGAACACTAGCTCAGTATTTTCCCCTCTCTTTCTGCACTAATTATTTAATTTATTATTATGTCTTGTAATGTACTGCTGCTACAAAACAACAAATCTCATGACATATGCCGGTGATATTGAACCTGATTCTGATTCCTTATCTATGTCTCATAATTTTAAACAGTTCTATAAGGTTGCTCCTCGTTCTCTAACGTTTCAAAGAATAAAGACCCAGCTGGGCCAAACTCTCCCTATAACTCAAGCCCTCCTGTCCTGGAAATATTGTTGTAAATCTTTCCTGCAATCTTTGCAGTTCAACCACTTCTTCGGTATAACAGGGTGACCAGAACTATACACAGTACTCCCAAGTGTTGCCTCACCAATGACTTGTATACCTGTAACATTATGTCCCAGCTCCTATCTGTACTCAGTGCTCTGACTGATGAAGGCCAAATTGCTTAATTGACCACCCTGTCCACCTGTGACACTGCTTTCAACAAGTTCTTGCACTCTTTGTCTCCTCTGTTTCATTACACTCGTGAGCATTCGCAATGTATGTCTTATACTGGTTTGACTTTCCGGAATGCATCATCTGTTACTTATCTGCACTGAAACCCATTTGCTACTCCTCAGCCACTTCCCTCACTGATCAAGATCATGTAATCTGTGATCGCCTTCTTCTCTATCAGCAGCGCCTCCTTCTCAGAATTGTGCTCACTACTGAGTTTCAGATGCACTGTTCAGCCAGGGCACTCACCCGCTGCAGTGAAGCGGGAAGAAAGACTTGCATTCCCTTCATTTGCTAAAACATCCCAAAAAATTTTTATAGTAACCGAGAATCAAGAAATAGCCAGTGAGGAAATCAAAAGTAGAAACAGGCAATGTTGGAAACAGTCAGCATCTGTAGAGAGAGAAGCAGAGATGATGTTTTAGGTAAAAAAAAACCCTCTGAACTCTCAGCAGTTTGATGAAGCATTTTCACGATGGAGTTTTTAACATTTTTTTTGGCCCACTGAATATGTCAAGTCTATGTCTTATGAGGAAGGTTGAGTGAGCTCGGGCTTTTCTCTGTGGAGTGAAGGAAGATGAGAGATGACAATAGAGATTTTGAGAGGCTGAGATAGAGTGGACAGCCAGTAGGTTTTACCCAGGCCCGCAACGGCATACCAGAGGACATCCTTTTTTAGGTGAGTATAGGGGAGATGTCAGAGGTAGGTTTTTTAGACAGTGAGACGTAATAGTGGAGGCTGATACATTAATAATATTGAAGAGACTCTTAAGTCTGGATGAAAGAATATTGAAGGGTTATAGGCTCTGTAGGAGGGAAGGGGTAGATTGATCAAGGAGTAGGTTAAAAGGACGGCACAACATCATGCGTCAAAGGGCCTGTACTGTGCTGTAATATTCTGTGTTCCATGTACATCCGTCCTCCCACCCACGCCCCCAATTTTCCCCTTTAATCTATTCTCCCTATATTCCATCAACATTGCCTTAGATCAGGAGGTTCCAGTCTGGGGTCCACGGACCCCTCGGTTAATGGTAGGGGGTCCATGGCATAAAAAGGTTTGGAACCCTTGCAGTAGGTTCTATGAGTTACCCGCATGATGGGGGCAATGTACAGTGGCCAGTTAATCTACTAGCCCACAAATCTTTGGGGATGTGGGAGGGAAACTGGCATGGTAACAGGGAGAATGTGTAGACTGCACACATTCAGCATTAGACTTCCCTATCAAACCTGGATCACTCACGCACTGAGCTCCTGGTCTCAGCTCCTTCTGGGTTCCTAAAATAAATCCAGAGAATTACTTCTTAAGCCAGGCAGCATCTGCGGTGAAGTTAACATTTCAGGTGTATGGAATTTTTCCAGAACGGGAGCAGATTATAAAGGAAACAAGTTTTAAGTTGCTGGGAAAGTGGGGAGCAGAGAGAATCAAAGGGAAGGTCTGTGATAGGGTCGAAGCAACTGGAGACAAATTTTGGCTTCCCATTCTGCACTGGAATTGGTTTATTTTGTCACATGTACCAAGATACAGTGCAAAGCTTGCCTTGAGTAGTGTTTATACAGATCGAATCATTACATAATACTTTGAAGGTAAAACAATAACAAATAGAAGTTTCTGGAAAAGTGCAGTGCAGGTAAGTGCAAGGTTAAAACGAGGTCGATTGTAAGGCCAACAGTCTATCCTATCATGAGATCTGTTCAAGAGTCTGATAACTGTAGGGTGGAAGCTCTCCTTGAGCCTGGTTGTACGTGCTTTCAGGCTTTTGTACCTTTTACCCAATTGGGGGGGGGGGGGAGAGAGGATGTTTGGGGTAGGTGGGGATTTTGATTATGCTGGCTGCTGTACTGAGTCCATGAAGAGTGTACTTCTCGCTGAGGAAGCCTTGTTAACAGTGGTAACAAAAAAAAAATCAGCAGCTGCTTCAGATCATACAGTATTGGAACAGAATAAGGCCATTCAGCCCATCAAGTCTTCTCCGCCATTTGATCATGGCTGATCCATTTCCCTCTCAACCCCATTCTCCTGCCTTCTTCCCACAAGACATTGGGGCAGAACCATGTTCTTGCCCCAGTCCAGAGACCTAATGACTCTGGTTCAGTACTGCTGTGCCGGGTGTGATATCTATTGGAACACACATCTAATCAGGGCCCTCACTGTCACAGCGAGAAAGTGCCTTAGAGGTGAGGATCGAACCCTCACCTCTCTGCTGTGAGGCAGCACCTTGATTAGCTATACAACAGTGCAATCCACTTCCTCAGCCTAATACTGTGGGCCTTTATCATTGTCCTTGTTGAGAAGGACATTCATTAAGGAGGTGGCACAAGGGTTAAAATACCAGAGCCCTGGACTAACAACCTGGGGACCATCAAATGCCACCATGAGAACACTGGAATTAAAATTTATCATTAAACTTAGTCAGTTCCACCATGGGCACTAGCCTCTGTAATGTACAGGACATCTACAAGGAGTGATACCCCCAAAAATCAGCATCCATCACCAATGACACCCCATCACCCAGGTCATGCCTTGTTCTCATTGTTACCATCAGGGAGGCAGTACTGGAGCCTGAAGGCACACACTCAATGATTCAGGAGCAGCTTCTTTCCCTCTGCCATCCAGTTTCTGATTGGACTTTGAATACATGAACACAACCTCACTACTTTATTTCAATTTTTGCTCTACTTATTTAACTTAACTATTTTATGTATAAATATATGTATATATTTACTGTAATTCAGTTTTTTCTTCTATTTTTTGTATTGCATTGTACTGCTATCAAAAAGACAACAAACTTCACAACATATGCCCATGATATTAAACCTGATTCTGATTAAATAAAGCAGGCTATGAGTAATGAATGGATGGCTAGAGGAACTCAGGGGCTCAGAAAGCACCCACAGAGAAAATGGACAGTTGGTGCTTAAGACTCGTTATCTGGACAGCTCAGATAAGTGTCTCAACCTGAAACGCAGACTGTC